>NC_056667.1:26555564-26864435 GCF_018350195.1 Panthera tigris
ACCCAGACACCTCCCTGCAAATTAAAAATTAACATAAAATGGTCCCAGACCAAGAATAGTCTAACAGAAGTGATTGCAAAGTATTTTCTGAGGAACAAATTTCTAACCCAGGCTGTTCAGGATTGTCACAGATAAAGTTCCACTGAAGATGAGTTCATACCAGACCATGTGGTACACTACCCACGACACAGCCCCTAATGATGTCCACCTCCTAGCATTAACACCCTTGTATAGTTCCCTCCTCTTGAGTATGGCCTATACTTATTGTAATACATAGAACATGGCAGATACAATGGAATGTCACTTCTGAGATTAGATTACAAAGAGACTGTGGCTTCCATCTCGGGCACTCTCTCTCAGTGTCTTTGCTCTGGGAGAAGCAAGCTGTTATGTTCTGAGTAGCCCTATGGTGAGTCCAACATGTCAAGAAACTGATGACTCTGGCCAATAGCCAGTGAGCATCACATGGCAACAGCCATATGAGTGAGTAAGGAAGTAGATATTCCTCCAGTCAAGCCGTGACATGACTACAGCCCTGACCAACATCTTAGTGAAGCCATGTGAGTCACCTGATCCAGAGGGTACCCAGCTAAGCTGCACTGAGATTCCTGACCCACAGAAATGGTGAGATAATAAATATTTGTTGATTTAAGACTCTATGTTTGAGGATAATACGTCACACAGCAATAGATAACTAAAACAAACTGTGACATAAACAACTAAGCTTTTATTGAGCTAAGCCATTGAGAATTCAAGCTTCATCTGTTACAGCAGCTCGTGTTACCTTAGCTAAAACAGATTAGCTTTTAAACTATGTTTAAAACTTCTAAAACTTAAAAGATAAAACTGAAAATATAAGAAGAGAACATAAACTTTGAAAAGAAGACTAGAAATATTTAAAAGAAACCAAACCAGCTTTCCAGAACTGAAAAAGTCAGTCAAATAAAAACATAATTAATGAGTTAAATCGTAGATGAGACACAACTGAAAAGAAAATTAGTGAATCAGAAGATACATCTAAGGAACTTAGGCAGCATAAAGAGGCAAAGAGATGGAAAATATGAACGAGAGGTTAAGATGCATGGAGGAAAGAATAGGATCTTGCAGTTCGTGGATTCAAGCCCCATGTCAGGCTCTGTGCTGACAGCTCAGAGCCAGGAGCCTGTTTTGGATTCTATGTCTCCCTCTCTCTCTGCCCCTTCCCCACTTGAGCTGTGCCTCTCTCTCAAAAAAATAAAATAAAATAAATAAACATTTTTTTAATCTTAAAACAAAACAAATAATAGGAGCTCCAGATGAGGGAATAGAGAGAATGTAGAAGAGGCAATATTTGGAGATAATTATACTGATGGAGAATTTTCCACACTTCTAACTTCAAGCATGACAGAGTGACAAGCTGGACAAAACTGTCAAAAATAACTATTTCCTCACTCTGAAAATCAGTCAAAGGTATACAAGAAAGAAACATATACATGAAAATTACTGAAGAGCATGAGTCCGTGGTGGCCTTGCCTGGGGCTGCTCCCATTACTCAAGTTCCCAGCTCTATCAGTTGCAATAGTTCAATCAGGGTGAGGCAGGCTGTGAAAACCAGCTGCTTCATTGCCACTGACACTTAATTTGGGCTCACTTAATTTGGAACATTGTCAGGTATAGTATCAAGAATGGGGGGGGTGGGGAATAGAGCAGGAATAGCCAGCAGCACTGCTAAGCTGAGATTTCAATGCTGTTTGGGACAAGCAATGGACTAAGAGATGAGGCAGAGATTTAACAGAGAAGTTTCAGGGGATGAAACAGCTAGAGAAGGTTTGATGAGCTCTCCACATATCTTGAGTTAAGTAGGGGTGAGTGCATACACAGCAGAGACCAGAGACGTCTTGAGCTGCCCACACCTCTGGCCAATGGGACTTGTGCACATGTGAGGAGATAACACAAGAGAGACTGGCAAAAAGTAAAATTCAGGGTAGGCTTAAAAAGAGCCTGAAGTTTGTACTCCCAAGTCCACACACACAACCATAAGCAGAGAGAAGCCTTTCTGGCTTAAGGTTTTTGAGCACAATCTCTGACCAATCTCTGGCTGAACACTAAGCTATACAGACACAGGACAACTCCTAGGAAGGCAGGCTTAAAAATAAAAACAAGAAAGAAAAGAAATTTAGTGAATACATCAGAGGCCACGTTTAGCATGGAAGACAGATTTCACAGATTTAGTCCAGGGATTAACAAACACATAATAAACAAAGCAATAACAATCAAGGGGTAAAGTAAGAATCCAGAGTTGCTACAATACGCTATCTAAAATGTTCAGAATATAACAAAAAAATTATGAGACATGCAAATAAACAAGAAAATATGAATGTTCCCAAATGTTTGATTTACAGACAAAAACTACAAAGCAGCTATTACAAATATGTTAAAAGAAGTAAAGTAAATCATGTTGAAAGATTTAAAAGAAAGCACAATAACTTCATGAATAAAAAATCACAACAAAAAGATAGAAAAAAACATTTTTTTAAAGAACCAAATAGATATTCTGGAGCTGAAAAGTACAATAACTGAAGTGAAAAACTCACTAGAACGGCTCAGCATATGAAATAATCAGTAAACTTAATCAGTATAAATTATCCTATCTGAAGAATGGAGAGAAAAAAATAATAAAAATAAACAGAACTTCAGAGACCTACAGGACAATAACAAGTAAAGCAGTATACATGTAATGGGAATTCCAAAAGAAGAAGAGAGAAAGGGGAAGAAAAAGGAACAAAGAAATAACAGCTCAAAACTTTCCAAATGTTATGAAAAAAAATATTATTCCACAGATTAAAGAAGCTCAGTAAATTCAAAGTAGGTTAAACACAAAGGGATCCATAGCCAGATACATTACAGTCAAAATGTTGAAAGCCAAAAACCAAGAGAAAATCTTAATAGCACAAGGGAAAAACAATTCATCACATACAAGAAAACAACAATATGATTAACAACGGGCTTTTCATCAGAAACAATGAGCGCTAAAGGCAGTGGAATGGTATATTCAAAATGTTGAAATTAAAAACTGTCAGCCACTGGGGCCCCTGGGTGGCTCAGTCGGTTAGGCGTCCGACTTCGGCTCAGGTCATGATCTCACGGTTCGTGAGTTCAAGCTCCGCGTCGGGCTCTGTGCTAACAGCTCGGAGCCTGGAGCCTGTTTCAGATTCTGTGTCTCCCCCTCTCTCTGCCCCTCCCATGCTCATGCTCTGTCCCTCAATAATAAATAAATGTTAAAAAATATTTAAAAAATAAAATAAAATAAAAACTGTCAGCCAGGAATTCTATATTCAGCAAAATTATTCTTCAAAAATGGAGTAAAATTAAAGATGTAAAAATACATATAGACTGAAGAATTTGTTGCAGACCTATCTTACAAGAAACAATGGAAGTTGTTCAGGCTAAAGGGAAGTGATACCTCATGGTAACTCAAATCCACAGGAAGAGATGAAGGGGACCAGAAATGGCAAATATAAAAAACTCTATAGATATGTTTTTCTCATTTTTTCTCCTAACTTCTTTAAAAGGTGCAAAATTTCACAAAGCTATTATTTATAATACCAACATTCCTTTATAATAACTGTTAGTTTATAGCATATGCATAGGAAAGGTACATGACAATAACAGCACAAAGAGAGGAGAGAAAAAAGAGACACATTGGAGCAGAATTACCAGAATTAATTTTTTTTACCAGAATTAATTAGATTTTAATCAGTTATGATACACTTTGTAATTCCTTAAGCAACTCTAATAACTCAAATAATATAGTAAAAGGGAGTTAATAACAAAGAAATTAAAATGGTTCACTAAAACATTCATTTAATACAAGAGAAGACAGTAAAGAAAGAACAGAGGAGCAAAAATGACATATGACACAATCCAACCATATCAATAATCACATTAAATGTGAATGAACAAGAAAGCCTCATTCGAAAGGTGGTAATTGTTAGATTGGATTTTTTTTTTTTTGAAGCACAAGTAGGTTGAAAGTAAAAGGATGAAAAAAGATGTACCAACAAACAGTAACCATGAGAGAATTTTCCAGATTTGATGAGTGACATTAATCTTCAGATTCAGGGAGCACACACACATACCACAATGAAACTGCAGAACACCAAAATCAAAGAGAAGATCTCAACAGCAATCAGAAAGAAATGAAAAACTATGCACAAAGACAATTAGATTGATTGCAGACTTCCCAACAGCAACAAGAAGAGACAGATGACAAAAGAATACATTCAAAACACTGAGAGAAAATAAATGTTGACCTAAGATTCCATAATAAGCTAATTTATGTTAAATAACGAGGGCAGACTACATCTTTTGTTTAAGGCAGAGTTTTATACTAACAGACATTCACTGAAAAAATTACTAAAGAAGATTTATTTTTTATTTTTTTAAACGTAATTTATTGTAACTAAAGAATATTTAAAAGGAAGGAATGAAACGTAAGAAGTTATGGGGGGAGGGGTTAAAGATATGAGTCTATATAATCAAGTACTAACAGCATAAAATTTGGGCACCTGGGTGGCTCAGTCGGTTAAGCCTCCAACTTCAGCTCAGGTCATGATTTCACAGTTCAAGAGTTCAAGCCCTGCGTCGGGCTCTGTGCTGACAGCTCCGAGCCTGGAGCCTGCTTCAGATTCTTTGTCTCCCTCTCTCTCTGCCCCTCCTCCGTTCAATCTCTCTCTCTCTCTCTCAAAAATAAATAAAATGTTAAAAAAAAATTTTAATGTGACAATAATAAAGACTAATTTGGAGAGGTAAAAAGAACATGGAACAAAATACCAGGCAACATGTACAATAAGAAGGGAAGAGGTCATCAAAACTAAAGTATCCTAAGGAAAGAAGAAATTGTCGAATTTAGACCTTGCTAAGTCAAATATGCACATGAAGATTATAAGAGTGACCACAAAGAATGAAAATAGAAAATAGAACTGCCAAACCAGTGTGGGATTTGGTAGTAAGAAAAATGAAGAAGAAAACTAATCCAAAAGAAGGTAGGAAAGGAGTAGAAAAGCATCACTCAAAAGGCAGGAGAAATAGAAGGCACACAATGAAACAGCAGTAATGCTGTTGTATTGATACAGGTGTATCAGTAACCACAATAAATGTAAATGTACCAAACCCTCGAGCCATTGTCAGTATAGATATAAACTAAATTCCTTAAACTATTTACAAAAGACCTACCTAAAACATAAGGAGACAAAAAGCTGGAGCACACCTGTGGTGTCAGAAGGGTAGCAAGAGGACCACTGTGGCTGCAGTGGGTGACAGGCGGAGAAGCATTAGGAGCGGGATTCGCAGGTAGCAAGGGACAGATTGTGCAGGGCCTTGTAAGTTCTCTGAGTAAGGTGAGGGTTTTGAGTGAACGTAATTCTATTTTGAAATGATCACTCTGGGATGTACTGAGAGAGAATGAAGTGGGGCAGGGGCACGTGCAGGAGACCATTCAGGAGGCAGTGTCAAAGCCCAGACAAAGGCCATGGTGACTTAGGCTGGAGTGGTGGCATCGGAGGTGAGAAGTGCTTTGGTCCTGGATATACTTGAAGATGGGACCAACACGGTTTGCCGAAAGCTTGGATGGGGCACGTGAGACAGAGAAAGGAGTCAAGACTGACTTCAGGCTTTTAGATCAGAACTCCTAAAAGGATAAAGTTGTCATTACCTGAAACAGAGACAACAGTGGACGGAGGAGTACGTTTGGGGAGGTAGGGGGAATGGGGTAAGGGTACTAGCAGTTTCGTTGTGGATATCTTAAATTTGAAATGTCTACTAAACATCCAAGTGAGATTTCAGTACACAGTTAGACACACATGCCCAGCAATTATGAGAGGATTGGGGCTGGAGATACACATTTGGAAGTCACCAGGCCCTCAATAATATTCAGAGCCAGGGTGCCTGGGTGGCTCAGTTGGTTAAGAATCTGACTTTGGCTCAGGTCAGGATCTCACGGTTTGTGGGTTTAAGCACCGCATCAGGCTCTGTGCTGACAGCTCAGAGCCTGGAGCCTGCTTTGGATTCTGTGTCTCCCTCTCTCTCTGCCCCTCCCCTGCTCTCTCTCTCTCTCTTTCAAAAACAAATAAACACTTTTAAAAATTTTAATAAAATAAAGTAATATTCAAAGCCATGAGCCTAAATGAGCTCACTTAAGGAGTGAGTGTAGAGAGAAGTCCAGAAACCAAGCCCTGAAAAAAATCCAGTGTTCAGATCCTGGCGAGTTGGAGAGGCACTGGTGGCAAGACCAAGCGTCAGCAGCCAGAGAGAATCTAGGAGAACCTAAAAGGTATGGTGTCCTCAAAGCCAACTGACTGAGGTGTTTCAGGAAGGCGAAAGTCCTCATCTGTGTTAGATGCTGCTGATGGGTCAAGTAAAATGAGGACTGAGCATTGAACTAGTGGGTTGAGCAACATAAGCTAGTCTGATGAGAAACAACAGCTGTGCCAATCAGATTCCCTGATTCAGGAAATGTAACAAAGACCTCAGCAGCAAACAATAGGAGCCAATGTGGACATTCTTCTGCACTGCTTTTTTGCATTGCTCTTTTTTCCCTGGCAAACAGTAAAAATAGCTAACCTTTACTGAGTGCTGGCTATGTGCCACGAGCACTATTACGATGCCTATTTTTAAATAGAGAAAGTGGGGCTCAAAAAAGTCAAGTAACTTGCCCCAGGTCACTCGGCTGGTAAGGAGCTGAGCTAGAATTCCAATTCATGCCATACATGTAATTACTAAACTGCACCGCCTCTGCTTAGCTAAGGGGAAAGTCTACACTTAGGGATGGAACTCACATTTATAAAGTACCACTTTGGAGCCAGGTACCTTGTGTTTGCATACATTTTCTCACGGAACTCTCACAAAGCCCCTGAGATAAATATCACTACTACTGTCATTTTAAAGGTGAGAAAACAGAGGCTTTGCCGTGTCTTCCAATGGTTGGAGTGGCGGGGAGAGAACTCAAGCACAGGCCATCTCTCAGACCGCAGCTCTGCCTATCCCTGTACCATCTGCACAATCAAGCCTGCCTTTTGCATGGGGCGAACTGGGAGTAATCAGGCCATGACAGGACTGGAAAACCTCAGAAAACTGATGTTGCCCCTGCAAACTCATCAGAGGCCCCTCGGTGGTTTTGAAGGATGTGACTGAGACCCCCAGGCTGAGTCAGATCCAGGAGTCCCAAGGCCTCCCAGCTCCCCCAGAACCAGACCTGGGCTCTCTCCATGGGCAGACCTCTGATTTGCAGGCATACGCTGAGTATGGGACTGACCCCACCCCCCTTCCTTCCCACCCTTTCCTTCAGGTGTGCTGGACCATCCCTACCTGTCCGGTGGTGAGGGAACGGCTGTAGCCAGGGATGGAGCTCCGGGGATGGATCCGGGGTGGGACACAGCAGCTGGGAAAGGTCAAAATTCCAGATTCAGAACGGGGGTCTGCTAGAAGGGGGAATAATAGCACTGGGGCCTCTGAGCAGGTTCTATACCTCAGAAACCCCCAGACAGGCATCCTCCCAGGAGACTCCTGGGCGAAGAGACTCTCCTAAAGAGGCACTCAGAGAGGCACTATCTCACCAGGGACCCCCTCTTTCTGTGGGGCAAAGCGAGACTCCCCCATTTGAATCCTAGGCAGGGAACCCCTCTGGTGCACACCTCCTGCAGGGACCCAGCATCAGCTTCCCACTCTCCGCCCCCAGCCCTCCCGGTCCTTACTTGATCCGGGCCTGGTCCACGCTGGAGGAGCGGCGGGAGGTGAAGCGCCGGGCGACTGCTTTGGGGGACGTCTTGGGGCTGCCTTCTGAGTCTCCACTCTCCTCATCCCCCATGGCTTTGATGTAGCTGCCGCTCCGCATCCTGCGGCAGGGGATCTCCCCATCCTTGCCCCCAGTGGGGTAACCCCCCCAGTCATCTTGCGGCACCTGCAGGGACAGGGGCTTCTGTCTCTCAGACACGTCCCTATGAAATCTAGAAGCCAGAACCCTCTATCCCCACTGCCGGGGCGCTCTGCTAGCTGGAGCAGGCCATGCTCAGGGGCATGCAGAAGCGGAGCTGGAAGTAAGGTTTCAGGCTGTCCCCTCCCTTACAGGAGATGCCTCATCATCCTCCATGGACCTTTTACTACTTAATTGAGGGCCACCTATGGAGTCTTGGAGGTGATATGCCAAGTGCCAAGAGGTTGAAGATCGGAGGCCAAAGTGACCTGTGTTGACCCACCCCCCGCAGTGAAGTATCACCTGCCCTCACCCTTCACCCCTCCTGCTCCTTCCTTCTCTTAACCTGCTGACATCCTAAATCCTCCAACTCTCCCTCCTTCCCTCTCTGAGGAGTCACAGAGGGCTCTAAGCAGGGAAGTGCCATCAAATTTGGTTCAGAAAGAGCACTCTGACAGTCCAAAGGGGGGATGCACTGTGTAGCGCTGGGAGAAGGGCAGGGGATCGAGTGGCAGGAGGGAGACCAATTAAAAGGCTTATGCTGTTAGCCAGGCAAGAGATGATGAGCCTAAATTAAGACCATGACAATGAGGGGGACGAGGAGATGGAAATGAGGTGTTAAGGAGCATCAGTGAGCCTGATTAGATGTAGGGGGTGAGGGGGTGGTGGGGGGCGCGCTGGGAGGAGTCACAGATGACTGGGAGGCTGCTGGCTGAGGACCTGGGGGATGGTGCTGTTGTTCACTGAGCCACAGAATCCCAGAGAAGCAGGTTTGGGGAAGAGGTGATAGGTCAGGGTTGAGCATCTTAAGTCTGGCAGAGAACTGCTGAGCAGGTGGTTGGATGTTCAGTTCTGGAGTTCACTGGAGAAATCTGGGTTGGAGGCAGACACGTGGGAGTCATGGGCGGCAGCTGAATCCATAAGGGTGAATGAAACAGCCCAGGGGAAAGAAGAAAGAGAGCTGGGGAGGGATTCACTGACATTTAAAAAGGGGACTGCAAAGAAAGGAAGAAAAGCCTATGAAGTCACCTGAGAAGGAGTGGGCAGAGGGGTAGGAGGGAAGTCAGGAGAATGCCATGTCATGGAAACGGGAGACATTTCCAGAATAAAAGGAGTTGATAATGTCAAATGCCACAGTGCATTCAGAGGTTAGTAATTCGGGCTCAGGAGTTAAAATCCATGTTCAAAATCTCGCCCCATCACTTGCTAGGCAAACTTGGGCAAAACTGATTACTCTCTCAGTTTCCTCATCTATGAATCAGTAATGACAATTATGCCTACATCCCAGGGTTGGTGGGAAGGATAAATAAGTCAATATGACATGCCCAGCACATAGTAAGTCCTCAGTAAATGTTAGCTATTATTATTATAAGCCTTGAAAAGTGCCTTTCAAGGAGAGCTCCCAAGAGACTACTGGGGACCAATGCCAGAACATTTTAGAGGACAGGGAATGTGGATGTCAGACTGTAATAAAGGGAGAATGAAAGGAAGTGAAGGTGTAGAACCTATGCTTTAAGAACTTGGGTATGAAGAGAAGACAGTAGACAGAAGGGGGTATGGAGTTAAAGATTTTGTAGGATGAGAGACTTGGGCATGTTTTCAGAATAAGAGAAAGAGCCAGTAAAGACAAAGCTAGCCTTTAAATGTAGGATGGAAAAGGGGCAGTCAATTCAGGGATAGAGGGGATCCTGGGAGATGGGCTCAAACCCTGCTAGAGGGATCAGTCTGGGTGAGTGGTCTTGGCTTTTTCTCTGAGCCAAGAAGGAAGGCAATGGGGGTGGCTAGGGATCTAGACGAATCCATAGGTGGCTGACAGGAAGGTGAGGGAACCTGTGATGGTTGGCCTACACTAGGAAGAATGACGTATAAATAGAGGTGTGGGGGAGAGGGCTGGGGCAGGCAAGGAAGATTTCGAACACCTGTTGTAAGAAACAGGTTGAATGGGGTGAGGATGGAGACTAAGAAGGTCAATATTCAGGGACAGCATAGGGTTCAGGGGAGGGACAGAGACTCTGGGGGTGAGGCTAGGTGAAGGGACAGAGATAAATACAAGAACAGAGACCCAGGGATGGAATGGGTTTCCAGGATGGAAGTAACCCACCAGGAGGAGCAGGGCTCAGTGAAGATGCTGGAACTCAATCAGAAGAGGGTAACGCAGGGAGGAACATAAAGGAACAAGGGCTCTGAGGACAAAGAGGGGTTCAAAAGAGGGTTGAGGGAGAGCTGAGGTCCAGTGGGAGAAATAGGGTCCCAACAAAAGGGTTAAGGATCCAACAAAGACACCTGGTCTGATGGGGCCAGCTTCCCTTGCTTTTGTGCAAGGTCCCTGCAATCTGTTAGTTCTCCCCCAAACAGGCTCTGACTTTGCAATCCTCAGATGTCTTAGAACCCCAGGCCCCAAGGAATCATTCCCGTCTCTGCACTCTACAGAGAGGAGCCACAAGCAAGCAGAGAGAGACAGGCCAGCAGATGGGATAGCCAGGGCACTCTCTGCCACACTGCAGGGCTCCCACTCCACAGCCACTGCAGCTCCTCGCTCCTCTGCAGGACACTGTGAGGTGCATGTTAAAAAGGAAGCCCCCAGAGAGGTCAGGGCAGCCCTGGAGAAGCAGCAGGAGGCAGCGGAGTGGCAGTGAAGCTCCAGGGACAGCCAGGGCTCAGTTATAGCAGAAGAAGGGCTGGTGTTCCCTCCTTGGCCCTTTCTGTTGGACCCTTCAAATCCCAACTTAGAGGACCTCTCTACCCAGGAAAGGGGCAATTCAAGGACAACCCAGAAGTCCTGAATCTGAGAAGTTTCTAACCTTCCCTACTGTCTACCCCTCCTTCTTGCTTTCCCTTGAGCTCTTGTAAGTTCTCCACCCAGAAGAGCCCTAATGTGTGAAGAACTTACCAGCAAGGCCAGGGACACCCAAAAGACACATGCAAGGTCAATTCTCTGTACCTTTGAACAAGCTGTAGCCTCTTCCTGGAAGACCCTTAATCCTCTTCTGCATTCAACCAACTCCAGCTCCACCAGGATTCAGCTCAGGGGCCATCCTCCCCCGAAGCTGCTCTGAGCAGTCCCCTGGCCACCACCACCCCAGGTGGGTGAGGTGCCCCCTCTGTGCCCCCACGGTGCCTGGGGCTCTGTGCTATCACAGCCTCATCACTCTATTCTACCTGCTTCCTTGTCAATCCCACCTCGACCCTGTGGGCTCCTCACAAGCAGCGTCTGTGTCTTCCTCTTTATATCCACAGCACCCAGGAAAGCTCACTGAATGAATGACTGTGGATTAAACACGTGGAATGTGGGTTTGGGGGATAACTCTAAGTCTGCTGGACTTCCAGACCTTGTAATGACTTTTCCTCCTAAACCCATGGGAGGCCTCAAGAAAGTAAGCCCAGGGTGGGGTGGGGTGGGGGGGTTGGCTGGCTGGCTCAGTAGGAAAAACATGTGACTCTTGATCTCAGGGTCATGAGTTCGAGCCCCATGTTGGGCATAGAGATTATAAAATAAATGAAATTTAAAAAAAAAAAAAAAAGCAAGCCAGGGGTATGAGGGGTATGGGAGAGGGTCCTGAGGCAGAGAAAAGGAAGGTTGAGAGAGAAGATGGTGAGAAGAACCTGATCCCACCTCAGTGAGAAGATGGAGAGGGGACAGTGTGGGATGGATAAGGGCTCCATAAGGAGGAGTCAGAACTCCTCGCCTCACCTGCAGAGACCACACAAGTGGTGAGACAGGATGGAGACAGCATGCCAACTATCATGGGCACAATCCACTCCCTAGAAGCCCTGCCCTGGTGTTGTATCTGGGCCTCAGACTTCAGTGTGTCCCCAGCCTAGGAAAACCCACAGGACAGGCTCCCAAGGCTCTTCCACAGCCTTGTGGTGTCCTACTGCAGGCACCCCAGAATGACAAACCCCAGCACAGGCACATTCTGGAAATAACTGACCTTCATATTCAAACAGTATCTGGACCACCCAGATCTGAGCAGAAAAGAGGTCTGGAGAAGGCCTGGGGGCAGGAGAACTGCTTTCCAACTGCTGACCTCTAATCTCAAGGGAAGCAACTGCCAGGGAGTACCACACTATCCTGTCCACTGCCTACCCTCAACCTCATTCTGCCTCCGAGCTCATGAGACAGAGGCCAGCACAGCTTGTCCAAACAGCAGGTCGAAGGGAAGTCTTCCTGGCAGTGACATATAATGTCAGAATAGAAGGGCCTCTTCGTTGTACAAATGGGGAAACCGAGATCCCAAAAGGGGCTCGAGGTGACACAGTGAGGCCAGGCAGAACCTCCCTGCCTCCAGGCCTCCATCATGGGGACAACTGACTCCCATCCAACCCCTTTGATAGCTCCCCGGGTGACAACCTCAATGAGGACTGAGGACCCTGTTCCCCACCCCCACCAAAGCCTCACCTGCAGATAGTGATAAGTCCTGGCTTTGGCCTTGGCCTCCGGACCCAGGAGTCCCTTGCCTGGCCCAGCCCCTGGGTATCCATCCCGGCCCTGGCTGACCATCATGGTGTGCCAGGCACTTCGCTTGACCGATTGTCCATCCAGTGACATGGACATGCCAGTGCAGGCGAGACAGCGGCCTTCCGACCCGCCCGAGCGCCCCTTGAAGCTCAAGTCCCGGTAGGACCCATCTGGAGCCTCCAGGCAGAAGGGACCACCAGACTCCCCAGGGGGCCGCCCACCCGCTAGGAAGCCACTATCGCTGTCCAAGTTGTCATCAGAGCTCCACCAGCCAGCGGCCTTGGACTGGTGCCGCCCGTCCCCCTTGCGGTCCTTGCTCTTGCTCCTCTTGCCGTGCCGGGACTGGTGGTGGTGGTGGTGGTGGTGGTGATGGTGGTGGTGGGAGGTGTGGGGGCCTCCAGAGCCCGGGCCGGGGTAGCTGTCTCCTCCGGAGCCACCTCTTCCCTCAGCCTTGGGCCCATTATAGTCCCGCTTCCCTGGGGCCTCCAAAGAGTGGGACTTGGCGAAGAGCTTCTGCACAGAGTGAACCAGGTGCCGGATACGGCTGGGGCTCTCGCTGCGGGCCTCCGGGGCAGTGCCAGACGCTGGCCCTGACCCGGGCCCGGCCCCTGCTGGACCTCGCTGGTATGGGAGTGTGTGGAAGCCATCTTGTTGAACTGGCAACTGCTTTTCAAACTGGTCCAGGAGTGTAGAAGGCAGGCGGGGGGCACCCTTGCCCTGAGGGTGGCCCACACAGTCTTCACAAGTGTCAAAGGGGCCCTGGCCGGGGTACATCCTGGGGAAGGTGCTGCTCCCCCCACCAACCCCGGCCCCCCCTGGCCCTCCCTCAGGGCCTACTGATGGCCCTTCACTCAGGCTCAGGGGCCCTTCAGGAGAAAGGTGTCCCAGGCCAGCTCTCGGGGCACAGAAGCGGGGCTCGGTGGAGAAGGCCTCCCCGGAGCCCAGCAGGTACGGGGCCCTGGCAGCTGGGCCCACGTCCATATGCTGCTGGTCGGCAAAGCGGGCTGGGCGGGGATGGCTACCGCGGTCGCCATGGTAACCCCTCATGGCCTCAGCAAGTGTTCTTCATAGTGTTGGGGGCCAGGCCCCAGGAACCTCCTGGGAAAATAAAGAGAAAAAGGATTTGGAATGAACAACAGGCCACTTCACCTAAAACTATCTATTATTAGGTATTCCAGTATCCCTTTAGGTAATGCATATCAATTTATTGTAATTAATTGTACTATCTTTCCACAAATGAGCTTCAAATTCCTTAAAACAGTCATACTAGACAAAGACACTCACAAGGGCACAAAATAATGCCATCATTTGTCAAATGCTGCAAATTTGATAAATACTTATTCACAAGATAAAATACCCTCAGCCAAATGAGTTTCTAAAAATCCTTAGGGTACCCAAAATAAAAGGATACCCAAACAGACTATATATATATATATATATATATATATATATATATATATATATATATATATGAAACCAGTCATTAGGTGAACTAGCTTTCAACAAACTGGCTGTAGGCAAATTGATCCAGAGCCACACCTCTGCCCCAGCCCTACCCACACCCACTGCTTCCAGGAGCCAGGCCTCAGGGTCATGGCCTCTAGCAGCAGCAACCAAAGAGAACGCTGGACCTGCATCTACATACCCACCCCCTCCCCTTCTTTCCACACCCTGTTCCTTCCATCTGGCTGCAGGCTCATTCTCCTCCCTCCCACACCCCCCCACCCACCCACTCCAGGGCTAAGACAGGAAGGAATAACCTAAGATGACTGCCTCTTCTTCTTCTGGGTTCCAAGTGTTCCCCAGTGAAATTTCCCCTTTTGCCTTTCACTCCCATTGGCCACTCCCATTCCACTGTAGGGGAGTCACACCGGGAGGAGAAACCATAAAGAGGAAGAACGTTGGTTGTACAAGGCAGCATCTAAATCCTAAACTGGGATTGGAACTCAGGAGTTCCTCCTCCCAGGAACAGTAGGCTGGAAGGGCAGGGAGGTGGTGGAGAGAAAGCGTTGGAACCAGTGCCCCTGGCCCCCATCCCAGGCTTGCCAAGGCTACAGGACAGAGAGGTCAGCTCTCAGCAAGAACTGCCTCCAAGCAGGACTCCAGAGCTGCCAGGACAGGAGCTACAGCAGGAGGGGGTGTCAGCAGGAGGGACAGGGACTGAGGAGCTGGCAGACGGCGCCCTCCCTCATCCTAGACCAGGCTCCTGGGCCATCTGCTGACTAGGAGGGGATGACAGCCTCAAAGACTCCAGACAGCAGCACCTCCGAGACCCATCCTCCATTCCTCCCCACCACCACCTCTCCATATCCACTGTTTCAGGTTGCATCCAGAATAACTCAAGTCATTCTGATTTCAGAACCTCAATCTACTCCTCATCTCCCAGACTCCTACAACTCACCATCCGGGGTTTCCCATCCTTGGTGTCAGGATCCCCACCACCAAACAGAATTCTAACTTCAGAAGGCTCAGGACCACTGGCTCCTGATGGAAAAGAAGAGTAGTGAGCAAAGGAAGAAAGAGATTCTCCCAGAGTCCTCAGAGGACCAGCCTCTGGCCTTGACAGTTTCCCTTCCCAACCCCCCCCCCCCCCCAAACCAGGACTGATTAGATCCCCCATGATGCAGAGCCTTTGGACCCCGGGGAAATGAAGTTGGCTTCATTATGCAAATACATGCAAATGAGCTTACAGGTTGGACTACCTCCAACTGCAGGTGTCTGTGTGATCTGTCCATGGTGCTGAGCCACTACTTTTTTTTTTTTTTTTCCTCCATTGCCCTCAAATATAACTCCATTCCACAAATATTTGTTGAGCAGCTACCATAAGTAAGACTCTAAGTAAGAAGTGTGTAGAGGTGATTTAAGTGTGGTCTCTGTCATTGAGAGGCTTATAGTCTAACAAGGGACCAATCCCACATGACAGGGTTATTTTAGGTCGCTATATTTTTGCACAAGCTGTACCCTCCTCCTAGATCTCCTTCCATCTACTCCCTTCAACCCTTTCTCTTGGCTAACACTTATCCAGATGAAGCTTCACCATCCCTTAAAGACTTTCTGTACTCTTATTCTGGGTTATATCTCTCTATTGGGCTTTCATAACACCCTGGGTTCCCCCATGAAAGAAACATAATACTGCATTGAAATTGTCTGTTTCAGTTTCTGTCCTCCTAACTAGAAAGTGGTCTTTTGCAGTGTAGGAACCATATCTATTTATCTCTGAATCTCCAACACCTCACTCAGGGCTTTGTCCAGAGCAGGTGCTTAATAAATTGTTCACCAAGTAGATGAATAAATGACTGGACTAGAAAGGGGTAGCAAAACATTATGCTAGTTCAGATGAAGACAGGAACAGATTTAATAGAGGGAGAGTGAGGAGGCTTCCCAGAGAACGATGTGTTTGGGATGGAGAACAAGATGGCTGTGTGTTCTGAAGACGAAGTGGTGGGGGAGAGAGAATTCCCAGAGGAGGAAACAGGAGGCACAAAGGCAGAAGAGGTGGGCAAATAAGGAATTCTTAGGGGTGGGCTGTGGGAGTTCCAGCAGACATTTAGGGTTTGGCAAATACTGGGATGAGGTGGGAGAGAGAGAGAGAGAGTCAGGAAGGAAGACAACTCTGAAGTTTGCAGCAGCCGTGACTGGAAGACTAATGATGCCATTATTAGACATAGGGATGTCAGAAAGAAGAGCTAGCTTTGCAGGCATGATTAATAGTAGTGGAAGAGACACAGTCAGACATCAGGAAGAACTTCCTGACCCTGAGGAATGTGAGACAATGGAGACAATGGTAGAGTCTCCTGGAAATCTTCCACAGAGGAGAGGGTGAGACATGCCCAGCCCCTGGCCCACCCTGTGGCCTGGACTGGAGAAGCTGTTGGTTACCTTTCCTGGAGAGAACCTGGGGTGACCTCACAGATATCAACTGCTTGGCTCTAGATAACAATTCTTCTCCACTGCCCTTCTCTGGGGAAGCAGAAGTGACTTCAGACCAAGAGGCCTCACAAGCAGTTGTTGGAAAAGCTCTTGGAAGCATCTCTTGCTTTGGAAAGAAATTTTGATAGCCTGGTCCTTCATCCACATCATGATCCTCCTCCTCTTGCCCAGGCAGGACCCACATTTGAGACTCACAGCACAAAAGTCCACTTTGGCAGAAGCTCAGACCATCTCATTTGCTTTGTTTGTGCTCACATCAAGAAGTGTCATGCTGAGCTTCCCAAGGGTAGATGTTCCCAAGCTCCCCCTACTCCTTGGCCCCGCCTCACACAGGTGCTGCTGCGAAGCCTCTGAACCTCCATCAAGATTATCAAACTTCAGTCCCTTTAGCATCAGTCCATGTTCTCCCAGCTCTAAGTCTCAGGGGAGATGGGCTTCTCTTCAGACAAACTACCCATGTCCTATAGGGTAGCACTGGGTAGTGGAAAAAGTACAAGCTCTGAGACCAGAAGGTGTGTGACACTAGACAAGTGACCAGATGATGCCCACTCATCTATCTCCCAGGATCTTAATATCAAATGATAAAATGTATATGAAACCATTTTATGAACTCTAAAAGATTACACAATGTAATCCCTCATGCGAAGCCTTTATTCTGAATTTGCAAAATCCCCAATGTCCAAATACTAAACTATGATCAAATGCAAACTGCTGAGGGAAGGAGATACCCAATTTATGGATTTCCTAAAGAAAAGACATCATTGATGTAGATTGGATTATACAGGCTTCCTCTTATATGGTATGCTTTACCATCACATTCTCCTGCTGTCACCTTATATACTAATCCATAGAGAGGCAAAACAAGCAAGGAGGGGACTAATAATTCCATCTATCACCAAGACCTACGGATTTTGCTTCCTAAAAATAGATCTGCCCACTATTTCCATATCCACCAACAATGGTTGGCTGCCTAGCTAAAACTCACTCTCAACCTCCCTTCCCCCTTCCCAGCACCTGTAACTAGAGGCTACAGGATTCACTTTTGGCTAATGATACATACATAAAACTCTGATGGTTTCTGGAAAATATTCTGCCTTTGTGATAAAAGGGGTGGAGCTTGCTAGTACCATCCTTCCTCCCTTTCTTCTAGGCTTGAATACAACCATGAAGCCTGGAGCTAAGGCGGGCTGTCTTGCCACCATGAGAGAAAGGCCTAGAGAATCCCAGAAATGCTAGTCTTGGAGTCATTGAGCCATGGAACCAACATAAGCCGTCTGCCTTCCTCTGGGCCTAAATGTGGTAAGAAATAAACTCTTCTTTATTTAAACCATCGTTGGCCAGGTTTTCTGTATTTGTAAGTAGAAAGCACCACTAACCAATCCAGCTAACTCAGAACACCATCTCTTGCCTGAGCATCTGAAAAATCTCCTAACTGGTCTCCCTGCTTCCTTTCCTACCCAGCTTCCAATCCAAATGGTCACTTGGAAACAGAAATCTGATATTGTCACTTTTCTGCTTAAACCTCTTTATTGGCTTATTGATGTTCTTAAGATAAAACACCATAACCTGTCCAACAAGGCCTGCAGGGTCCGGCCCTTCCTACGTTTCCAACACCCTCTCACAACATGCTCCCCCTTGCTTTCTCTGCTCCAACCAGGCCAGTCTTTTTGCAATCCCATGATCCCATCAGGGACCTGTTCCCCCTGTCCAGAAAGCTCTTCCCGCCCACCTCTGCCTTGTTAACTCCTACACACCCTTCAGATCTCAGCCCCGTTGTTACTTCCTCGGGGCAGCTTTCTCTGGCCTCCCCGACTAGGTCAGATCTCCCTGCTGTTTGCTCTCAAGGCATTAGGTACCTGTATAGCTCTTATATCATTACCATTTTCAATGTGTGTGATTTGGAGATTGTCTGTCTCTCCCACTACACTGTAAGCTCCATGTGAGTGTAGAAATTTCATCCATCTTATTCACCCCCCGCCCCAGAATGATGCTTGGCATATGGCAGGTGTTTGTTGAGTGAATGTGAGCATTTCACTTATGACATCTTATTTAATTTCCACAATTATTCCAAGGGATAGGTACTATCCTCCCCACTTCCATTTCACAGAAAAAGAAACTGAGGCTGGGAGAGGCTAACTGATCTGTCCTGGGTCACAGAGTTGGTGGTAAAACCCAAAGTCAAACTCAGTGTTGCCTCACCCCAACACCTTAGCTTTCCTCCCACCTGTGCTGTCAGCCCAGAGAAGACACCCTTATTAAAAGCCATTCTGAAGTAAACACAGTAATGAAAGTGAATTTGTCAAAAGAAGAAGAAAACAAACAAACAAAAACCTCACACGTACCCACACACTCCAGAGCAAACCAGAGTGTGGTATATGGTTTAGCCTTTTCCCCAAAGGTGAGTGCTGAGTTTGTTCCAAGTCCAAGGTCAGATAAGTACAGAGTAAAGGAAGCTCCCTGAAGCCCTATGGCAATTCTAGGTGCTGGTGGTATGTTCCCCATTTTACTGCATGAAGTCACCTCTCTACTATCCCAGGACACAGAGAGCTGCTCAGGTGATGAACCTCTGGGCCCAGGGAAACAGCCACTTTTGCAATTGCCTGTGCTAGCTCGGGAAGTGGAGAGTGGAGGAGTCTGGGAGGGTGCCGTGTATGACAAATTCTCTGATGCAGCTCGAATCTATCTGGGAATGGAAGAACTGGCACACATGCCGTCACCAAGAAATTACCCAATTTAGCACCAACTACACAATCCAGCAATTAGTTTCTTAAACCGGAACTTGCTGCGGGCCGCCAGGCTGGCGGGGTTGTTGTTACAAATCTCACTGGGAAACCAGCTGTGTAATTCGCCAGGAGGTTGTCACTGCCCCAAGCAATTACCTTCCAGAAAAAGAATGGAAAATGGAGGAAGGAAAAGGGCTGCAGAGGAAAGAGTCAGAGTGTTTTCTTTTTCTTTCCCCCAGGGCCCTGCCCAGCCAAATCAGTTGCTTTTCATTTTCTGAGACCCAGGCAACTCACAAACTCCCTGGATCAAAGTAGTTATGGGTGCAGACTCTGTTGTCAGACTTTCTGGGTTCAAGTCCCTTTCCACTTACTCACTTGCTGTGTGTCCTTGGGCAGGTCTTAGCCTCTCATCTGTAAAATGGCAATAATAATAGAACCATCAGAAAGGTAATAGTGATGTGATGGTTAACAAAGTGCAGTCTTTAAAGCCCTTGTACCGTACAGAATACTTAATAAAAGTAGCTCTCATTATCTGTCCTTTCAATTTTTTTTTAACTGCCTCTATTGGTTTACAGTGTGACCTTGGGTGGGCCACTTAATCTCTCCAGGACAACCATATAAGACCAAAGGTATTCTGCTGGGAAAAAAGCAGTTCTTAGTCAAGGCTGTCCACACCTGGGCACCAGGGAGCCAGACGTGTTTGGCAAAAGCCAATGTCTCAGAGGTAGACACAAAGCGATGCCTTGGGCAAAGCAAAGATAAAGATTTCAAAAATCAAATGTTAACTGATTCATGCCTCCCCCCACGAAGCTGTCTGGGAGAGCTACACGCTGGACACAATGGTCCAGATGGCAGCAAAGGGGTACAGTTGCTCTCTTGCTGGGGATCAGCCCTATCTAGTCCCCTCACACTGGAACCTATGAGGTCATCCCCATACCAGTTCCAACACAACAGAGCTTGCCACAAGCAAGGCCTGGAACTCATTTTGCTGCTGTAGTCCTGGGCTTCTGCAAGTTTCAGGCTTTGTCTACCCATCCCCTTTCCCTGTGTCAACTTAACCAGCATGGCCAGGATTCTGCCTCAGTTTTCCTGTCCGGTCCTCTACCACCCCCTGTCCTAACAGCAGCATACGTGGCGGGGGCTCACTACTGGGGAGCCTTAACACACAGCCAATGACCTGTAGCCCATACTCCTGTGTACATGGGTAGGCGTTCCTCCCCCAGCTGTCTGCCTCCTCCTGCATCCAGTTCTGCCTGAGCCCCCTTGACCATTTCAACATTTGGCTTTGCCCAGCTGCCTTTGGCAGCATCTCTTGTAGCTGGGCTGGTGCCCTTGTCCCTGACCTCTCTCAATCCTACCACCAGCCCTTAGGACCCCAGAGAAAAACTTCCTACACTTACTGCCCCCAGAAAATGGAGAAGGAAGGAGGAAGAGAATATTAGGAGGAAGGCTTGGGGTCTTTTTCATTCCCCTTTATTGCTTTATTTAATCAAGTCTTCCTGGGGGGTTAGGGTAGGAATTTTACAGAAAACAGGCTTACTGCCCCAAAACACTTGAGACATTTAGGTAGAGGCAAGTCTAAATCCATCTCCTGACCCATTGGACAGTGCTCAGTCTGTGAATAACCCACACTACCTATAATCTCTTTGAAAATCCCACCTCAGGGGGCTTTGCACTTGATGTTCTCTCTGTTGGAACGCTCTGCCCCAGATATTCCCATGGCTTCCTCTGCCTCATCTTTCAGGTCTCAGCTCAGAGAGGCCTTCCCTGACCACTCACTAACTAAAGTTGAGCCCCATCCCCCAGGTACGCTCTACATCAGCCTGCTTCATTGCCTTCATAGCACTTATTGTTCTTTGAGATTATTTTCTTTATCTGTTACATGTTTATAGTATGTCTCCTGATAGTAGAACATAAGCTGCAGGACGGCATGGACTTTGTCTGTTTCATGTGCTGCAGTATTCTGGGTGTCTCGAACAATGCCTGACATTAACAGATGCTCAAAAAAATACCTTCATGGGGGCACCTGGGTGGCTCAGTTGGTTAAGTGTCCAACTCTTGATTTCGGCTCAGGTCATGATCTCACGGTTTGTGAGTTCAAGCCCCACATCGGAGCCCACTGGGCTCTGTGCTGACAGTGCACAGAGCCTGCTTGGGATTCTCTACCCCCCCACCCGCCTCTCTGGCCCTCCCCCACTCATTCTCTCTCCCTATAAATAAACTAACTCTCTCAAAAAATAAACTAAATATATAGATATACAAATATAGACATATATATCTGTGTATCTGTATGAATGAAAGTCTTCACTTGCTACCCTCATCCACTCTACTCCTGTGCCCAATAGCCCAGAGAAAGGACCTCCACTCCTTTCCATCTAAAAGCTTTAGAGAGCCCCTGAAGGATGTAGTATTAGAAGTCCAGCCTCCAAACCCAGCCCTGCTCACCATACCTATCTAGCCCCTCTCAACTGGGCAGATACAGATGGGTTTTTTTCTAGCTGCATCTGGGTCTCTCCAGATGTGCCCCTTTGCACAGTTCAAGGAAGGCATTTGGGAGAAAGAGGAAGAAAGAGTGGGGAAAATGACTCTCCCCACACTGCAGAAAAGAATGAGACTCTGAGGAGGGAATCTCAGGGCTCAGGGTCCACCACCCACACCAAGTAGGTCTCTTTATTCAGACTCTCTGGGTTCCAGCTCCTCTCCCAGCTGGGGCCATATAGCCAAGAGACACCAGAGCAAAGTTCAGTTTTCCTCCTTCTCCAGGGCTGCCAAAGGCCCTGTGGGACACAATTCAGCCTGATCTCCACCACCCCCTCCTCCTTCCTAATTGCAGCCATGGCCAACTGCTTTTGGCCTGCTCCTCCCTTCCTGCCAAGTGAACCCATTCTCAGGCTCTTCTGCCTTGTCATGTCCATGTTCCCCCTCCTGAAGATCTCCAGAAGCCTCCTTTGGGGGAAGTCATGCTTGCCCATTGCTGTAAGGCAGGACTCTTAGGACAAGACTCCTAGAGGACCCTGGTCAGATGCAGCTAGTCAGAGAGACTGTGGGTCTTGAGTTAAACTATTTGGGTTCATGTCCCAGGTCCACCACTTACTAGACATGTGGGCTTAAGGGAGGCCCTTCATCTCTCTTGAGCTCTCTTCACCTCAACTTCCAAATGGGGGCAAAAATAGTTCCTTTCTCATAGCATTGTCACAAGGATTAAGATAATACAGGCAAACTGTCCATCAATCCTATTGATAACGAGGGAGAAACCACTAAAATGTGTGAGGTCTGGAAGCAGGGTCTCTAAGACCATTCTCAAATGGCCTTGGGCAGAGGCTGTAGCCATACCTGACTCAGGTTTGGATCAGAAATGGGTGCTCTGGAAACTCATTTATTTCATGTTTCACCCAGGACTTTCTGTTTGCCTGAGCTCCTTTGGAAGACTTCCTACACCTTGAGCATGCTGAAGATAGCAGAGCAGCCCCGGCGGCCAAAGATAGTGGCATTTGAGACTAGAGGCCCTTGATTTGCAGACCCACCAAACCCTGAAGCCAGGGCTGGTGGTCTCTCTTCCAACGCCAGGGATCTGAAAGGGAAAGCCCAGTGACCTTGTTGCTGGGTATTGGAAAGACAGTCATCTGCCTCAAACCATTATATTGCAACCTGCCTGCATGATGCTGAAAAACTTGTTTATCTGTCTGAGTCCCAATTTGCTCATCTGTAAAATAGGGATAATACCTACCTCCTAAGGTTGTGGCAATGAGTAAACAAGCTGATCTAACCAAGGCAGCTGACACTTATGTCTCCATATGGTGGCTTCTTTTGACTTTAGCACCCCAGCACCTTCTGCCATTTGTAGGTGTTTGATAAAATTTGGGCTGCTGCTGCTCTGGCCTCCATGATGCTGCCAGACTTCATCCTGCCAGAGCCATTAGAGAACAACAGGTAGGATCCCAAGCCCATGGCAAGGGTCCACTGGGCAGCAGCTTCTCAGGCAGGCCAGGCCCATGGCCTTTCCTACCATCTGGCCCAGATGTCTGGTCTCCTCATGGAGTCCAGAATTTAGGTCTGCCTCCTGAGTTAGCACACTGTCCTGTAAGCTCTCTGTGTCAGCTTGGACGGGGGCTGCCTGCATCAAGACCTGTCTCCTCCTCTGGGTTTCTCCTACAGGGGAGTCACACACAGGGCCCCCATGAAGGCTGGTTGGTTGGCTGACTGTCAGAGTTCACGTGGTAACACCTCCCACCCCTTACCACTGCCTGATCCTGTCCCAGCCTCCAGGGTACCTTAGCCTCTGCTCTCCTCTCTGGACTTCTAGGCTTAGCAGGAGCCACAACCACAGTGGGAGACAGCATGGGGAGAGGAGACAGTACAGACTGTGAGATCCCTCCATATGGAAGGCCTGCCCTCCCAGCTCTGCCCTCTGAAGAATGGTATCCATTCTTCCAAGAAACCTTACTTACGCGTGCCCTCCCCATCAATCCCAGGACACAGCAGTTGCTATCTCCTCTTAGGCCCCATACTTCAACCCAATAGGGTAAATATTTGTTTGTGGCCTGTGAGCTCCTTGGAAACCAGGATTCATCTGATCTGTTTCTGTATGGACAAGACCTGGCATATAATAGACGCTCAATAAGTGATTGAGCCATCAAGAAGTAGTACCCCTCAGCTGGGGCACGGGGCGTAGAGGAGAGACAGAAGGTGGCAGCAGGGAAATGACTGCCTGCAGCTGGATCAGAACTCCCCAGCAGGCAGAGCTGGACCAGGGTGATGTGGGTTTCCTGAAGAACGGGGCATGTTCTGTCTAGCGAAGCATGTTAGCAGAAGTTGGAGGGCCACTTTGGAGGGATGCTATAGAATGGATTCAAGCACTGAACACATTTCAAACAGACAACTTCTGCTGCCTTTCAACTCTGAAGTCCAAGGTGCAGCTCTGTGAATGCCTACAATGGAGCAGGCATTGTGTCAAGTGCTTTTGATGCACGTCTTTATGCAATCCTCGCAAACTCTCCTTTGCGGTGGGTACCATTTTTACTCCCATTTTACAGATGAGGGACTGAGGCTCATTGAAAAATATAAAGAAAATTGCCCAAGGTCACAAGGGTGGAGGAAGAGGAACTGAAATCTGGTCTGAGTCCAGGCCCAACATTCTCAACCACTAGGAGACCAAGCCCAAGCAGGTCAAAAGTAGCATGTCTCTCTGACCAAATGGATTTGATGAGGCCACCAAGTGGACTCCCAGTGTGTCCTGACTCATCACTCAGCCTCAGAAAACCTCCATCCCTGCTATCCCTCCCTCGCACATGGGCACATGTTGCCAAGGCTGCTTATTCACAGTTTAACATATGTGCTCATCCAGAGTCAGATTACACAGCCATGCATATCATCCAACACAATTCACGTGGCATTTGTCATATATATAGGCATCATCTACATAATGTGCACAAATACACACAAACTTGTTCCCACAAGGGTTCACACATCTGCATTTTTATCCAATGGACATTGATGCTTCTACACAGAGAAGCTGCCCAGATACAAACCTCACATACATGTTCATTCACATGTTTATCCCCAAACAACAAATATACATGTTCATTTCACATCACTCAGGCACCCACATCTGCTCAATGTCGTACACCAAATCCTCCCCCAACAAGAACTTTATCCATTGTTCCCAGATCCAGTACTAGGCCCAGGTGAGCAATGATGCTCCCTCCCTCTGGGGTTGGCCAGGCAGTCCTGAAAGGGGGAGAAGGCTCAGCCTGCCTGTGATGGATGGAATTAATCTATTGAGCTGGAGAAACTAAATAATTAAATCCCTAATCACCCCCCCAAGCCAGCCCAGGCCAATATAGCTGAGGGAGGGAGGGGGCTCTGAGGCCCAGACCAATATCCTAGAGAGGGGGAGGAGCTTGGGAAGAAAGAGATGGACAGAACCCTCCAGGAGTGCTCTCGGGGAGGAGCTCTAGCAGGCCGGCAGACAGACAGACAGACAGACAGACATGGTTCTCAAGGGCCACAGGCTCTTCCTTTCCATGCTTGAGAAGAAAGCCTACCACCATCCATTGATACAGAGTGAGAGGATTGCGCCCCCCCCCACCCCTCCCTTCCCCTCCACAGATGCATCCTGGGAGTGCATGGGGATAGCAGACAGACACTCAAACTGCCCAGGACTGTGGCTGCCAATGGGGTCCGCCCAAAGTGGGGCTGATCCTACCATCGGTAGGGGCCTAGCACACCCCTGCCTCATTCAGAGCAGGCCCCTCCACAGCCTGATGCAGATGGCAGGGAAGGACCCCTCCACACAGGTGCACCTGCTTCCCTCAGGAAGTGGGTCCAGCACGTGGCTAAGAGGCTGAGAATGGGGCAGAGGCCTGGGCAGGGGGGCTCACGGAATCAGCCTGGGAGCAGGCCCCAGTCCCATTGGCTGAAAAGTGGGTCATTTTCCTTTTGAAAAATAGTGAGAAAATGGAGAAGTAGGTCGGGCTCTCATCCCCTCAGCCCCAGGTACCATCCCCGACTTGTCGTCGGGTGGGGTGAGGAGAGATCTGCACATGCCACGGCCCGGCCCCATCTCCCCCAGGACGCTGCCAGGGAGACCCCCAGCACAGGAGGCCAAGGTCATCAGCATTACTCAGGACACCCAAGGGCACGGGCACTCAGAGGCCAGGACTGGAGCTCAAGCCCCACCCTGCCCTGGGGGCCCTGGGGTGAAAGCAGCTAGGGCCAAACCACGGGCAGGGTGGGGGCTCCAGCACATAGGACCCTGAGGAGCCTCCTCCCATCCTCACGTCTGTCGTGATACCTCCTCTCTTCTCCCTTTCCTCTTCGTCCACGTGGGCAGAGTCGTTGCCATGACACCGCGGGCAGGTGGGCGGCTCTGGCGGCAGCTTCGGCCCAACCCCCAAGCTGGGAGCCCAGGTGGGAGGGGAGCGGCGACAGCGCCCCCGCCCCTAGTCCAGATGGAGAGGAGATTGGCAGAAGGCCCCCAGACACCTAGAGCCTGCAGGGGGCTCTAGCACTGGCCTCGGGGGGATGAGGCAACCCGGGCGCGAGCCTGGAGGTCTGGGGGAGCAGCTCAAAGAGGGCTGTAGGCCTTAACCGGCCCTACCCCAGTTCGGGGAGCGGCACGGGGCGGGGCTGGCCCACCACTCCCACTTCTCCCCTTTCTCGCCGGCCCTCCTCCCGGCTTGCCCCACGCCTCGAGTCTCAGTCCCTTCCCGCCGGCCGCCAACCAGCCCCACCTGAGGTCTAACCTCAGTCCCGCACTCTGCTACACCGGCGCGATTCCCCGTGTCTCTTGGGAGAGAGGAAAACAGCCAAAGTTGAGACTCTCCGAGAGCTTCCTCCCCTACCACCCCCACCAACCCCCCCCCCCTCCGTCCTCTGGAAAACGGGTCCCTTTTCCCTGGATGTCCCCACATACCTGAATTCACATCACAGCCTGGGGGAACCACTCACTCCTGAGCCCATACTCGGCCAAGGCATCCACCCCACCAGGAGAGAGGACCCAGAATGGAGCAGGGAGAGGAAGAGGGGAGGGAAAATGCTGAGGAGGCTGCCCTGCCTCCACCATATCTGACTTCAGAAAGGCTGGCCCAGAGCCCTGAGTCCTTTCCGGGTCTGGGTCCAGACCCGAGGGCCTCTGTCCTAAGTCTCTGCGGCTCTGACCTCCTAAGACCCTTCCCCCTGTCCAGAATGTTGTTCCCTACCCTGTTCCCTAAGGCAGGAGCCCTGTATCACTGACCAAATGGAACCAGAGGGACCCCTACACAGCAGCCCTCTGTAATCTGGCTGGCAGGGATAGGCCTAGGGGGGGTGGCGGTGACAAGACCCAAAAGGAAGGGAGAATGTCAGCCAGGGTTATCTGGAAGGTGTCCGGCTTGCCATGGGGTGTTCATGACATGCAAACCGCATACACACATAAAGACATTTTTACTTTCTTCCTTAGCCGTCTCCAGCTGAGACAATAGATCTGACTGGCCAAAATACATACGTGTGCATGTGTGTGCACAGGAGTGCATGCATGCATGTGTTTACACATTGCATCTCCTTTTATCCACCTCTACTTCCACTGTTCTACATCAAAGCGGCCCTCATCCTAAGTTCTCACCAAAGCTACTTCAGCAGGCTCCTAACTGGTCTCCCTACCTCACATCTTGGCCCAACCCCCATCTATTCTCCTCACTGGCTGCCAGTGTGATCTGTCTAAAATGTGTTTATTCAACAAATATGTATTGAATACCTACTCCAAGCCAGGCACTCCTCTGGACACAGTAAATACAGCAGTGAACAAAACGGACAAAGCTCCCATTCTGAAGAAGTTTATATTCTAGTACAGCATGTATTATAGCATGTATATTAGAATGTATAGGGTATATATCCCCTACATACACCTCTGAGCACCACAGCGTCTGATCAGCCTCGGGCTTGGGTCCCTGACTCCGAAAAAGAGAGATGATAAACAAAGATATTTAATAATGGAGTGGGGTGAGGAGACAGAAAGACAAGGGGATAGTCAAGATAGACTGTGGGGGAGGCCTCTCCAAAAATGTGACTTTTGAGCAAAGACTTGAATAAAGTAAGAGAGCAAATCACATGGGTATCTGGGGGAAGAACGTTTCAAGCTGAGGGAAAAGTTAGTACAATGGCCTCAAGGTGGGACTGTGTTCACCATCTTTGGTTCTTGTGGAACCAAAAGGCAGACCTTGTAGGAATGACACCTGAGATCAGGGAGGTCACTGGTGACTGGGAGGTCAGCATTTATGTCACTCAAGCCCCACTAAGCACTTTGGATTCCATTCTGAGATGAAAAGCCATTGGAAAGGCAGGACCTCATCTTACTCAGGCTGGTTTTCCAGGGGAGAATCTATGGGGGAGGGGGCTGGCAAGGGTGGAAATAGGGAGACCAGCTAGGACATTTCCTGTCACTGAAACACCTTTTCCTACAGTTGTCCACCTGGGGAATACCTATTCTAACTTCAGGCTGTGGCTCAAAGGCCTCCTCTCCTATGGATCCTTTGCCAAACCCTTCTCCTCCCCACCCCAGAACTGACCAACCTCTCTATAGGTCTCCACCACCTCCAACGAACACTTATGTTGCACCGCCTTCCTTAATACTCTCCTTACTTGGTTCCAGGTCTTTTACCTTCCCTAGATTGTAAGTTACCTGAGGTCAAGGACCATCCCCAGTGTCCAGTACAGACTGTAGCAGATCGTAGGCATAAAATAAACATTGGCTGAACGAAGGGATGCATTGGATGAGGCATGTGTGGTGTAAAAGGGACTATCTGCAGGCTGTTGTTAACATGTGAGTGGGTGAGTGAGGTGCACATGTATGCACTCACCAGTTGCAATTAGGCCAGTGTTAGCATATGCCCACATATCTCTGCATACTCTGTTTATATGTATGTTTGTTAGCATGTAAGTACATGGTGACAAATACATTCCTGTAGATTTATTCATGTGTGTACATGTTAGAATGTGCATTTAGGTCAAGGTAGGCATACTGAAGCATAGACAAGTAATATACACAGACACACATACACACATATTGCCACATGCCCTGCACGTGTGAGACTCATACACATACTCAGGCCTCTCTAATATCCCTGCCCCTTTCAGCCACCAAGGCTACTTTGTTCTGCTTGATTCTTGAAATGTCTGTGATCACGTTAATGTTTAATCTCCCATATTCTTTCCCCACATACACTCCTAAGCGCCATAGCATCTGATCAGCTTGGGTTCGACTCCCTCACTTAGCCATCCTCAAGGCCTGTATAGGTTTCTCCTCTGAAAACCCACATCCTATGGATGGTAGTGAGGAACATGAAAATTTGAGACATCTCAAAGAGGCTGCTTTCTGGAGAAGAGCCACAGGCATCAGAGTGGATCAAATTCAAGCCTGTGGGAAAACAACTTTTGGACAGCCCCAGTGTCAGCCAGAATCTCTCTCTCTCTTTCATTCTTTCTCTAGGTCACATTTATTCACATGACCCAACTTAAGTGCATATATTCATACGCTATTAATTCATGTGTGCACATATGTCCCCACATCCATGCTCACATGCAAACTTAAACACATATGCACTGTTGAGCGAGCACCCCAATACACACACACACTCACACATAGGTTTAATTAATTGCCTTCAAAGTCACGTATATACGTGGATGTGCACATAAAGTCATACATACATATACTTATGTATGCATGTCTCAACACTTATACACAAGTCCGTTAATGTGTTTGAACACATTCATACACCATACTCATGCATATGTGTACATATCCACAGTCACATACCCACTCACAGGCAGAAAAACACATACATGTGCACTGGAAGAGCAGAGATATACAGTCCATCCCCTGACTTCTATCCTGTGAAGAAAGCCAGGAGTCCATATTCTCTCCAAAGGACATCACAGGTTTGCACTCCCTCTCTTTCTTGCCAGTCTCCCACTTCTCCATTTGGAAAGTTGTTCCTACTATCAATAGGATATGTCCCAGTCCTGGACACACCCCATTCCCACCCACTCTCAGAAAAAAAGTCATTCTAAAAATGGGCTCTGTTATCCCTTTGTCCGATGTCTGTAGTAACCAATATTTCCTCAGGCAACCTGGAGGATCAGTAACAATGAAGCAGGTACACCTTGGAGTAGGTGTACTTTTACCCACCGAAGAGGCAGCTCCCACCCCCACCCCCATATACATATGTAACTCTTAAATTTAAAAAGAGAAAATAAAGAGAAAATATCAAGATCAGAGTTTTTCCTCCCAGTACCTCTGGATATGGTCCACTGCTCCCAGACTCCAAAACAGTTACTGGAGCAGAAGAAGGAACAGTCAGATTATCTCTGGGCCCTAAAACCTCCTGAGATGCCTCTCCTTTCCTAGAGGGCAACTTCATGATGTTCAGTGGACCTCTTCCACCCCAGCCCAAGGACCCTGCCAAAGAGAGGATCTCAAGGCTCCAAAATGTAAAGATGATGACCTTGGCTCAAGATAACAAAAAAAGCAAGTATTTAAAAAACAGGAGCTGGGTAGGGAGCAGGGAGGGAAGCTGAAGACACCTCCCAGCAGGAAAGTGGCTGCCGGAACATTGGATCATGAATAGCAGGACTCTCCAAGGGGCCAGGGAGAGGGAGGTGGACATCCAGTATTCCGTGTGGGGGTGGAGGGGTGACTGCTTCAGGCAGTAGCAGCAGATCCAAAGTAAAGTCTTATCAAAGCTGTTATGTAACCAAGGGAGCTGAGTGGAGCACAAACACCTCCCCTCCCCAAACAGGCACCCACACCCACACCCACCACCTCCCAGCACCCACAGCATAGGAAAACTCAGCTCCTCCCAAGCAGCTAGAGAAGAGCAGAATCATCTTGATGAGTTACATCAAAACCATGATGGGTGATGGGCTCCTTATTAACTAGAAGTCACATCTGGGAAAGAATGAACTGGCTCAGCTTGGGGTCCCTACATACTTCCCCCTTTTCTTGAACTCCCTGCCACACCCAGTTTTTGCCCAGCATCATCTGGAACCCTCTCTGCTCTCCCCTCAAGAAGGATCCCATTTGAATATTTGATTGTGCTCTTGGGGATGGGAAGTGAAGCTGCCATCAACCCCTCCTGCCTGTTGTTCCCCCACAGTCTCATCTGCATGTCCTGACATTTGGCTCTCATCCCCCTGGGATGACAAGGGAAAGGACCTGGAGAAATAAGGCCTTGCTCTATTCCCTTCTGAGTTACAAAGATGAAGTCCAAGAACCCAGAAAATTGAGACAACTCTAGGTTAGTGGGGAAAAGATTTCCAAGGAAGCTGAGGATTGAAACCCAGACCCTATCCCCTAATTTCAGGGGGAGGGGTTTCTCCCCCAAATCTTCCTCTTCTCATTGCCCTGTCTCCAGTGGCTTCCTCCTTCTCTGCTCTGTGGCTCTGAACAACCCCACCCACTCTTGAATCCTTTGCTTGGAAATCTTCCTCCCCAACAAAAGTCTCTCCCAAATGCTGCTCTGAGCTGTGTTTGGGGTAGGCAGAGCATGAGACAGGCTTGCAGAATATTTCACTGTCCCCTGCCTCAATTCCGAAGTATGCCGGGCAAAGGAGTACCACATAGTCAATCAAACTGTCCTGAACTCCTGAGCTCTATCTACCCCAGGCCTAACTAGTAAACCTAAGCTCTCCTAATCCAGAACCGTCTTGAGTCTGAACTTCTGGGACCCAGTAAGAGAAAAGCTGGTGCCCATACCCCTGAGCTTCTTGCACTAAAAACTATCCAGAAGAGAGCTCACAGCCACAATATCATCCTCCATTCCTACCTCCACACTAACAGAAAGGTGGTTTTGGAAAGGGGAGGGGGAACTGAAACAGGAAAAGAGGAATCCTTTTCTCAAATACCACTAATAATTGTGAGGCCAAAGACAGAGGGAGGACCCCAGAATCTATCTTTCCATCCAGGGACTCCTTCCTTGGAAAGTGGGTCATCTGGGAGAATTTTTCTAGTGAGCCCTCAGCACTGCCTAGTCACCATTCCATCATCGGGTCCCAACGCAGCCCCATTCAAGACCCAAGACAGTTCCGAAGAAGCAGATTCCCGCCGAGTCCCGTTCAGCACTCGGGACAGCTCCCAGCGACTCTGAGGGGCCAGTCCCCAGAAATCCAGGATGCTTCACCCCACCGCACAAGAGTGCTCTTTAAAACAGAAGCCCCTCTCCCCTGCCCATCCCACACTCGCTCCCGTCCACCGGGAGCACCTGGTATTGCTCCCTTCCTTCTATGTCCAAAGAAAGAAAAGAAACCCAGACACGAGGCTTCCCTGAGGGAACCTAGAGAGAGGACCCCACCCACCTCCTTTCAGCCCTGAGCCTCTCAACGCCACTCACAGCTGGTTCTAAAAACCACTTTTCCTTCTTAACCACCACCCCAAAGATAAGAGAAATACTCACGTGGGGGCTCCCAGCCCTGTAGGCAGATGTGGTGGGGGGAGGCAGAGAGAGGTAGCTCCCCACACCCTGATCTGAGCCCCCTTTCTGAAGGAGCCAGCTCCCATCTGGACTGGGGGGAGGAGAGACATGTGGAAGCACTGATTGAGGGGAGGGGAGAAGGGAAAGGGGAGGAGGCAGTAGCGGGGGACTGCGGGGTGGGGGTGTCGAGATGGGGGCAAGGGAATCCTTTTTAATTTCATTCTCTCCCCATGTCTACATCAGCCCTGCAGGCTCAGCTCTTTAATATCTACACATAGGAAGAGGAGAGGATGAGAAAGAACAGAGAGTGAGGGGAGCAGGAGATACCTGAGCTCAAAGGACACAGAGGCAGGGGCCTTCAGGAGCTGGGAGTTTGAGCCCCCCACATCATTCCCAGCCCACTCCCATTCTCAGCTCTTGACTGGAAGGAAGGAGGAACCCTGGTACCATTCTGTCCCTTTGTTAACAAGACACTTTGAAGCTGCATCAGAAAAAGATCAGATCCCCACCCACATACCTGGACACCCCCACAAACCCAGATTTCTTGGGTGACTTATGTGCAGATGGTAGAGGCAGTATTCATGTGCAAGCATGTTCTGATACTTGAAAGCATGTTTACATGTGGGTTGCTGTGTAGAAGCATATGAACATGTCAGCTAGCATGTACAGGTCTATACAAGAATGCTCTGAGTGTATTCACATGTAATAGCTCAGGCAATCATACACAAACTTATGTAATCAAACATGTAAATCAGCCCCCCAGTGACCTACCCCCAACTCTCTAGCTACAATCCAAGGACAAGGCCATCCACTTCTCTAGAAGCCCTTATTTACTGGCCCCCTCCCTCATAGCCTCACTTTTTCTTTCTGTGACATGGGAAGAAGAGCTGGTGGGAAGGCATGCTGCATTTGAGCCCAGGGACTCGACAAGTTATTAGCAACAATGAGCTGGCAGCTCGTTACCATAACGATGGTGCCACTGCCTCACCCCAGCTCAAACCCAGACTCCCCAGACAGCAGGAGGCCCGCTGAGCCAGCAGTCTTCAGACTGGGGGGCGGGTAAAGAAGGAATCAAGACATAATGCTTGTATAGTGGAGGGTACACAGCTGTTCTTCCAACTCCCACTGAGACAACACGTTGAATCCACCAAGTGGGAATAATATCAGACTCTGGAAAGGTTTCCTGACCATGGGGATGATAAGACACTAGAAGCCCCTCTAGACAAAAGCTTCTTTTGTCATTTGCTCCCTTCATCGCCTCACTCCAAGAACCTCTTCTACTGATCTTAGTAGACTAAGAGAAAAAACAAAACAAACAAACAAACAAAAAACAGCCAAATAGAAGGCCCCTCTCTGAATTTCAGTCTTCCCATCTGTGAAATGGGGACAATTATCCTATCATTTCCCCTAGACTTCCAGAAAGTTTAATTAGAAAGGGTTTAAGGGTAACTATAGACCCTTCCCAAACCAGAAAAGCCCCAGAAGTTTCTCTACCCAACAGGAATCCATGAAATAAGGAATTGTCAGGCCAGCTAGAGGCAAAATGCATCAGAAATTGGGTGGGATGAAGGAAAATGGAGCTCAGCCTGCTCAAGCCCTAACATCAGCTGGAGAGAGATGATGTGAGGTGCCAGGCAGCAGCCGAGCTGCCACAGAAGAAAAGTCTGGGAGTCTGGCCTTCAGCAACTCCAGCCCCTCACCAGCAGGTATCAGGACAAGCCCATGGCCTACTCAGTGGTGGGTATGGTTACAAATCCCCATCCCCAATAACATCTATCTCTCTTTTTGAAAAGGTCCCCAGGTTGAAAGATCTACAGCCTTAGGCTTAGTTAGTCTTTGATTCTTCTCCTCAAATCCCCTCTGCTGAGCTCTGATGGGCACAGATGGGGGCGGCAGGGGGAGAATTCCAGGAAGGGAAAGCAACATGGGGGGTTGGAAAGTTCCTGGGCTAAGACTAGCCAGGAACACACAGGTTTGCTGTGTGACCTTGGGCAAGTCCCCTCCCTTCTCTGGGCTTCAGTGTCCTCACTTTATAATTAAGAGGTTAGACGAAGTTAATTCTAAGGTCCTTTCTCTGGCCATCATTCAATAGCTACATACAAATTCACTCCTTGGACATGAGCACCCTGGCATAAAATGCCAGTGGGCACTGTCTGCTAGATCAGTGGGACAGTGGGAGTGAGGGGATGCAGGGCTTGTATCTGAGGCTGTTCATCCTATGTTCATGTTCCTTTTAGAAACACCTGCCACCCTAGCCCTCCCGGCTCCCTTTTTAGACCCTGATTCACTGCCAACTCACGAAGCCTCTCCCTTCCCTCCCTCCTCTCTTTCTCCCCCTCTCTCCCTTTTAGGCCTTGGCAGCTGGGTGCAGAAGTAGCCCCAGCAGTCAGGGAATGCTGGGGTGAGGTGAAGATCAGTGCTCCCAGGGTCAGAGAGAACACACCAGGGAGTACTATTCTTTAACCTTGGCCCAGCCCAGCTCTTTGAAATCACCCAAAGACCTAGGTTGGAGTCTTTCTGTTCCACTGATTAGCAGGGTGAAATCATGAGAAATGCAATTCACCTCTCAAACCTCAACATCCTCATCTGTAAATTGGCATTGTATTTAGTTGAATTACATGAAGTTGCTGTTTTCATAGGTAAAAAGCAAAAACAACTGAATACTGACAATTTCATATGGCTTAACCTGGCCTGCCTGCTTCCCAAGGCTGTCTGGGGATAAGAAGAAAGAGTTGAGAGGGGAGTATTTTTCAAAAGCCCTGGGCTGATAGAAGGGCATTGTTTTCCTACTATTATTACTTCAAAGAGCTTTAGCACAGACCCACCTGGAGCCAAGGAACTGAACAAATGACCCAGAACTTGGAAATTTAGGACTTGGAAGTCTGGGAGACAGCCACCTGCTCTGATGACTAACAACAGGACAGAAGCTTCCACCTGGCCTCCTCAGCTCCTGGCACTAAAGGGCCCTTGGTGAAACCTTACTGGGCTGACACAAGTTCCCAGGCTCCAAAATGAAGCACACAGACACTCCAGCTCACCCCTGGTCATACTACCACCAGGGGCCCCAGCAGGCAGGAAGGACACAACCAGTAGCATCCTAGAGGATACCCCCTGAGGTAGGTGAAGGTGAGGATCAAGGTGGGGAGTACAATGCAGCTCTTGCCTGAGTCAGAGGTGAGGAGTCACAGGGGAGGAGGGATGATCTGACCTCAGAAAAGTCTGATCTCCCTGTCCCATGCCTCCACACCACCAGGAATCCCCTGGGGAGAGGAGGGACAAGGCCCAGGTGTCAGTGATTCAGAGTGAACCCTGCTCAGATACATTCTCACACAGCCAACACACACAGATACCTGGACCCAGTCACAGAGACACAGTCACACTGGCACACACACATCCTATTCACATACACACGCACAGAGACATACACAGGCACACACGGTGACAGCACACACACTCATTCACACACATGTCTACAGATACATACACTGTAACACACTCCACACTCACTGCATACACCCACTGACACACACTCACCCACAATGACACACGCACACTCACTGCCATACAGAATCACCCACAGACCCACACGGTGACACACTCACACTCATCACAGACACAGTGACACGCACTCACACTCACACACCTGCAAAGGAAACTTCTCTCCGGATCTCCCCAACACCACCACTTCCCCCCACAACCCGGCTGGCTACTCCCTCCCCAGCCCGAGCCTCCAGCCCCGGCCAGCACTGGGCCGGGGCTGGCCGGCCCCCGAGGCTCAACCCCGGAGGGCCGGTCCTCGCTCCGCGTGGTCCCCCTGCCCGTGTCCGGGGTCAGGCCCGCGGCCGCCAGGCCGGGGCGGGGGCGGAGGCGGCGGAGGAGGCCCAGCCCTCCCCCCACCGCTCCCGGGGCCGGGAGCCGAGGCCGCGGGAGCCCGGGGCGTGGGCGGCGCCGGGGCCGCAGCCAGGCCGAGGCTGGGGGGCGCTGCAGAGGGCGCCGCGAGCGCGGCCCCGTCCCCACCCCTCCCCGCGGCTTACCTGGCCCGGCTCGGGCTCCGGCCGGGTTACATGGTGCCGGTGGCCCGGGCCGGGGGCGCTGCGGCGGCGGGCGGGCGGACGGGCGGGCAGGGACGGGGCCCGGCACTGCGGAGCCCCCAGCGGAGGGGCCGCGCCGGCTGCGGAGCCCCGAGCGAGCGCCGAGCGGCAGCGGGCGCGGGAGCGGGAGGCGGCCAAGCCACGGAGGCTGGATTTCCCGGGGACCAGGAAGGGGAGGCGGGGGGATCCCGCCCGCGCGCTCCGCCCCCGCCCCCGCCCCCACGCAGGGCTGCCGAGCCCGGGAGAGGGAGGGGGACCGAGCTCCCCGCCCCCGCACCGGACCCAGGAGGGCCGAGGTCGCAGCCGGCGGACCGCCGCCGGGGTCTCGGAGGAGCGCCCGCCGGGCGGAGCGACAGCCTTGGGGAGGCCCCCAGCTCGGGGGTGCGAACCAGCTCCCCTCTCCGGGGACCACCGGGTCCGTGTCCGCCCGACCCAGGAACAGGCACACGGTGTCACGACCAAGCACAGCCGACCTAGGCACAGGGACCCAAGCCCCGAGGCGGGCGGCCGGGGAGACAGTCGCACAGCCCCACAGGCACGGAATCGCGCCCACCGAGGCACAGTCACACCCTGAATGTCACACACAGCCCCCTACACACGTTGCCTCGGGAGACCCTTCGGGTTTTCCCAGTCAGCTACCCGACTTCGGCTCCTGGCTTGGGTTCGAGGAGCCCCCTTTCTCTGCCCCAGCCCCTGCCAGGGTGGGGCGCTGTGCCCGGCCTCCAAGCCACGGACAGGAGTCCCCCACCCACAGTCCGCACAGCCCCAGGCATTCCCAGTGTGGAGGGAGAACCCCGCTATACCTGGAGACTTTGCTGGGGCTCCCACCCTTGCCCACTGTGCCCGCCCACCTCTAGGCCCTGAGCCAGGGTTTGTGCCATGGCGGGGGCGGGGTGGGGAAGGGAAAGGGGACTGTCCGAAGCACAGCCGGAGGCTGCAGAGCCAGGACACAGGCTGCAGGAGCCAGGAGAGGCGGAGGAGAGCTGACTGCAGCAGTTCCTGGCTGGAATCCGTCTTGGCGCCCAAAGCGATGCTGTAATGGGGGGGGGGGGGGGGGGGGGAGGAGGGGCAGCTTGGGGGAAGCCGCAGGGGGAGGGGCTGGAAATGTGGGGGAGGGGCTGGTCCTGGATCCTGACGTCCCAGGGTGGGTGTGAGGGAACACTGCCTCAGGCGCTGAAAGTTGGGGTGGAGAGGAATCCTTAAAGCCCTCTTCCCATCTTCCTTCCTTCACCTTGTCTGGTCTTGAAAGCTTTGGGGTGGTGAAGTGAGGGCTTGCAGGCTTGGGAGACCAACTGTCCTCCTCTCCGGGAACGGATCTTGGAGGAGTTATGATTGAACATCCACTCAACAGTTCCCTTTTCCCTGTACCCCTTTGGGGTTCCTGGCTCTTCCTTGTATAAAGGGGGAAACTGAAGCAGGGAAAGTAGAATTCAAAGCTCCAAAAGGGAGCTACGCCCTTTCCCCTTTCTCCAGGGAAATGTTTAAAGATGCCACATGACATAAATGACAGAAAGGAGTTTGGAAAGCCCTTCCCCAAGGAAACTTAGAAGTCTGGGGACAGGGGTCTGGCAGAATGGTTACGTGCCCTGCTGCCCACAACCCTGTTCCATCAAGAATTTTCAATCATGAGCTAAGGTTGCAGACCATTTCCAGGCCAGGGACCACCCACGAGCAGATATGACAGAAAATAAAGTAGAAACTTGTTCTCAGGAACCCACTTTAGAACCGAAAGAACCATTTTGCTTTCCATGAAGTATGAGAATAGTCATCATGTCAGACACCAAAAGGCACCACCATGGTTTCTCAGATACACATTTTGTTAACTATTCTGACATTGGAATGCATCTTATAATGAATAGGGACATTTAATATGGTTTTCTACTTTTCTCTTAAAGCTGTCATCAAAGGGTTGATATCTTTGAGAACTGAGAATATAGGGCAGCTTTCATTTGTTAACTCAACAACGATTTACTGATTATGATTAATCAGACAGGCTTACCTCAGGCCGTGTTCTTTCATAGCCATCCAGTGACATATAAAGGAGATGGAAATGTAAGCCAATAATTACGATCAGGGCCAGCTTCTTAGGAGTGTGAGCTGTGCAGTCACACAGAGTCCCACACTTAAAAAGGCCCCACTCTTGGTGTAATGCTCTGCTGTCACTATCTTGGAATTCTTAATCTTTAACAAGGGACCCTGCACTTCACAAAGTATGATTGCCGTGTTAGGAATTCCATGCCTTAATAGAGATAAGTACAGAATACTTTGAGTTTAGAGGCAACAGCCAACTCTGCCTCAGTGAAGAGGAGTAGTCAGAAAAGCAAAGAAACATAAAGGAAGCATTTGAGTAGGCTCCAAGTTGGGAGAGAGAATTAGGGTAGAAAACCACACATGTGCAGAGACAAGAACTCATCAAACTGTCTGTCATTCAAGCAGTATGGCAGACTAGGTGCTTCGTTGATCCTCCCACTGAAAACGTGATAAGTGTTAAAAAGTGATAGCTAAAAAAAAATTTTTTTAATCTTCTTAAATGCATCAATGAGCTGGCAAGAAAATTAAAATCACCCCAGCCAAAATCTAACTGAAGGCAAAACCAGAGAAGTATGAAGAGCACTGAAGGCAACTTTAGTCTTGGCGGTTATGATACATTGGTTGCAAAAATGGCACCAATTCACCTCTCCCTGCATCCATGTCCTTTGCCATATGACTTTGAAACTCCCTGCATCAAGAGATGGACTCTACTTTCCCACACCGTGAATCTGACTTACCACTTGCTTTGGCCAATAGAATAGGGAAGAAGTCACGTGCCAGTTCTAAGCCTAAGCTTTAGAGCTTGCATACGCCTGCTCTTTCTCTTGAACTCCTGCCTCCACGGTGAGTGTAAGCCTGGGATAGCCTGCTGGAGACAAGAGACAGGTGCAAGAGAGCCAGGCTTTCCCAGCCAAGACCATCAGAGCCACCATCTCTTGGTCAGGTATAGCCAGCTGACCCCCAAACAAGAGAGGGCCCAGCCAAGAGCAACAGAGGTATATACCTGACTGTAGCTGACTGCAGACACTTAAGTGAGGCCAGCTGAATGAGAAGAACCATCCCACAAAGTTGAGGACTCTTGAGCAATAATAAATGCTTATTAATTTAAGCCACTGAATTTTTGAACGGTATGTTATGCCATAACATTGTGGCGATAAATAACTGACATGGGGGTATTTGCTAACAGGTGAAATTGAGCTTCAGTTTTCATGATCTCTCAGGGCAATATGGGAAAAAAGATAAAGCATAGGGTCTGCCCAAGTTGAGCAAACACTCCTCTGCATAAACTTAGAACCTCAAAGCATTCTCTCTACTCTAAGGTACAGACGAACTAGAAGAAACTTGCCCCATCCCTACACCCAGGAAATTGCAAGAAAATAACTGGGGTTTTTTTTAACGTTTATTTATTCATTTTTGAAAGAGAGAGAGAGAGAATGAGTGGAGGAGGGACAGAGTGAGAGAGAATTCCAAGCAGGCTCCATGCTGACAGCATCAGAACCTGATGCAAGGCTCAGTCTCACAAACTGTGAGATCATGACCTGAGCTGAAATCAAGAGTCAGACGCTTAACTGACTGGGTCACCCAGGTGCCTCAAGAAAATTACGTTTTAAACCTTGGCAATAGCAATGAATGTAGGAAAAAAGAATCACCTCCTGAGATTCCACAACTACAACTTAGACCTCACACAATATGCAACTATCTGGGACATCTGAAAAACCTCAAACCAAGAATTTAGCATTAAATGATTCCAAACTGGTAGTGCCCCAGGTGCCAGGCAGAAGCCAATATAAAACTCAGGCCTCGAATGATTTCCACAGATAAGGTTCCAAAGAAAATGAATGAACACAATCAAATATCACCAAACACACATGGAAATATGACATCAAGCACAAGAACCAGCGGGGCGCCTAGGTAGCTCAGTCAGTTGAGCAGCCAACTTGGGCTCAGGTCATGATCTTGCGGTTCATGAGTTTGAACCCCACATCAGGTTCTCTGCTGTCAGCATGGAGCCCACTTCAGATCCTCTGTCCCCTCCCCACCATCTCTCTGCCACTCTCTCTCAAAAATAAATAAACTTAAAAAAAGAAACAAGAAAAAAGAACAAGAACCAGCTAAAACAACAAGTAGCAGAAACACATCTGCAAATAACTCAACTTAGAGCTGTGAAACACAGAATATAAAATAACTGTTTAATATATTTAGAGATAAAATAATCCTGTTGCCTTTCACTTATTTTCCTTTTTTTTATTGTGCTGGCCAGGTCCTAAGGTACAATGGTAGAAGTGATGATGGCAGGTAACTTTGTCTTATGTATGAATTTAATGCTCTGGCATTTCTTCTTTATGATGATATTTATTGCAGAGTTTTTGGAGACCTCTCTTGATCAAGTAAAGGAAGTTCAAATTTAGTTCTAATTTACTAAAAGTTTTAATTAAATCCACATTGAATTTTATCAAGGGCTTTTTCTGCATCTTTTGACATGATCGTATGGTTTTTCTCCTATAATCTGTTGTGGTCAATTATATTTAGAGATTTTCCTGATATTTGATTTTATTTTCCTGAAATAAACCCAACTTACTCAAGGAACTTTATGATTTATTGTACATATATCATTGGATTTGATCTGCTAATATTTGTTTTGGATTTTTTCATCTATATTAATAAATAAAATAAGCCTGATATTTTCATTTTTTTGTTATCTAGGATTTGGTATCTAAGCTATTCTAGCTTTATAAAATGAGTTGGACAAGTATTATCTTTTTTCTTTTCTCTAAAAAGTTTATGTAAGGTTGGAATGATCTGATATTTTTAAATTTGGTGAAACACATCTGTAAAACTATCTGGAACTGGTGTTTTCTTTATGGGAAGTGTTTTGTTTTGTTTTGTTTTACTATTTCTTCTGTTTCTTTAATAGTAATATTTAAAGCACTATTTCAGGTTTTCTATTTCTTTTTGAGTCAGTTCTAATAAGTTATATTTTTCTAATACTATGTCTGTTTTGTCTAAGTTTTCAAATGTATTGCTGTAAAGTTGTTGACAAAATTCTCTTGTTATCTTCTGAATCTCTGCTTCCTCTGTGATTGTTTCTGCTCTATTTTTTTGGTTAACATATATTTGTGTCTGCTCTATTTTTTTGGTTAACATTTATTTTTGTCTGCTCTATTTTTTTGGTTCTCATTGGCAGAGACTCTTTGTCCATATTTTAATCATTATAAGGAATCAATTTGTTAATTTTGCTGATCTTTTCTATTGTATCTTTTCTAACTTCTTGATATCTACTGTTATTCTTATTATCTACTTTATTCTACTTTCCTTGGGTTTACTTATTCTTTAACTTACCACTTAAGTTGGAAACTTAGTTCCCTAATTTTCAGCTTTTCTTCTTTTTTCATATAAATATGTAAGGCTAAAAATTATCCTTGAAGAACTATTTTCGCTGTATCTCACATGTTTTATTATCATTCAGTTCTGAGTATTTTTAAATTTCCATTATGATCTCTTCTTTGACACATGAGTTATTTGAAAGCATGTTTTTCATTTCTAAATAGCAGTATTTAGGGTATATTTGTGATCAAAGAACCTTGCCTGTATGATACTTTTTCTTTAAAATTTGTTGAAACTTGCTCTGTGACTAGTATATAAATGGTGTTTGTAAACATAACACATGTGTTTATCAGTCTTCAAGGTGGCCCTCAATTATTCTCATCTCAAGGCGTTAATAATCTTGGGTAGTCGCCTCCCACACTGAATAATAAGCCTGCTATGTACAAGCAATAAGATGTTGCAAAAATGATAGCATGTGACTTCTGGGGCTAAGTCATAAAACACCTTGCAGTTTCCACCTTGTTATCTGAGGTTGCTCACCCTAAGGGAAACCAGCTGCCATGTCATGAAGATATTCCAGTAGCCCTGTGACAAGACCTACAATGAGGAGGAACTGAGGCTTCTTTCCAACCACTAGCACCAACTTACTAGTTATGTGGGTAAATCAGTCTGAAAGTAGATACTTCTGCTTCCATCAAGCCATCAGATAACTGCAGTCACTAAAATCATCTCCGTGAATCTCATGAGAAAATTGAGCCAACTCTGCTGTCAGCACAGAGACCACTTCAGACCCTCTGTCCCCTTCTCTCTCTGCCTCTTTCCCCCTAAAATAAATTTAAAAATTTTTAAAAGATGTATTGAATCAAAACCACCCAGGCAAGCTCCTCCTGAATTCCTGACCCACAGACATTGAGGTATTTTTTAAATGCTTATTTTTGTTTTACACTACTGAGTTTTCTCAGTAGTGTAAGATAGATACTAAGACAGTTCCGGAGAAGATTTTGTACTCTTTAATTGTACTAATTGTCAAGTCTCTATTGTACAATTTTATTGTTCACGTCTTCCACATATTTAGTGTATTTTTATCTGTTTGTGTTATCACCAATTTAAGGAAATGTATTGAAATCTCCCACTATGATGGTGGATTTGTTTATTTCCTATCTATTGTAGCCCTATCAAATTTTCTTTTAAGGTACTTTTTTACGCACATGCATGTTACGATTAAAGAGGGAAAATAAAACTAACATTATTTTCAGATGACATAACTCTTTACCTAGAAAATACAAAAGAAAGACAAATTGTTAGATGCAACTGTATTTAGCAAGGTGCCTGGATAGAAGATCAATATACAAAAGTCACTTGCATGTTTTTACATTAGCACAATACTAAAACATGTAATCTGCAAAAGTACATCATTTACTATATTACAATGAGGGGTTAGATATTTAATAACCTAATAAAGATGCAGAAAAGTATAAACATTTCTTGAAATTTTATTTATTTTTTTTTTAATTTTTTTTTCAACGTTTTTTATTTATTTTTGGGACAGAGAGAGACAGAGCATGAACGGGGGAGGGGCAGAGAGAGAGGGAGACACAGAATCGGAAACAGGCTCCAGGCTCTGAGCCATCAGCCCAGAGCCTGACGCGGGGCTCGAACTCACGGACCGCAAGATCGTGACCTGGCTGAAGTCAGACGCTTAACCAACTGCGCCACCCAGGCGCCCTCTTGAAATTTTAAAAAAGCTAATCAATGGAAAGATAATTCACATCCATGAATTTAAAAAGTATAACTTTATAATGAAGTCAGTTCTTTCCATATTGATCCTAGATTCAGTGCAGTTTCAATAAAAAACCATGTAATTTGATAAGCTGGTTCTAAAATCAATATGGAAAAAGTAACAAGGGGACAGTTTTTAAACTTTTTATCATGAAAAATTTCAAACACACACACACACAACAAAAATGTAGAAGAAAGAATAATATAATACTCCTCCCCCTGTATCTATTCAATTATCCAATTCAATTATTATAAACTCCTGGCCAATCTCATTTAATTTATATCTTCCACTTCCTCCTCTCTTTGTATTATTTTGAAGCAAGTCCTAGACATAATATCTTACTAATAAACATTTTAGTATGTATCTCTAAAATACAGGCATTTTTTTTGTTAAATATAATTATAATGATCACATCTAAAAATTTAACAATAATCCCTTAATATCATTAAATATATAGTAAAATACACAAATTTCTCTGATTCTTCTCATACATTATAATTGATTAATGTCACTGAAGTCTTTTTTAATCTATAGATTCCCTCTCCATTTTTTTTTTCAGCAAATTCATTTGTTGCAGAAAGAAGATTGTTTATCTTGAGAATTTCCTATAGTTTGAGGGTTTGCTTGCAAAGTTGTTTATCATATTTCTCTATCCCCCCATATTTTTTTATAAAATTTTATAAAATTCTTAAGTATATCTAGAGGTTTGATCAGACACAAGTTCAATTTGAGGGCAATAATTTTTTATAGCTAGTATTGTATATTTCCATCAGTGGATGATTGTATCTGGTAATATCTCTTTATATGATGCCTCTTTTTTATGCATTAGAGGCTGAAAAATGGTGACATACCAATTATTTAATTCCCTCCTCAGTTATTAGCTGGATCATTTCTATGAAGAGAAACATCATTCCTCAATTATCTCTTCTATGAAGAGAAATATTCTCTCCTCAATGCATAGTTCATATAGGAAAAGCAAAAAAATATTTGATTTGTTCCCTTTAAGTTTGAGAAACCATGAGTTGGTTAAAATGAACCTTGACTTGGAGTGCCTGGGTGGCTCAGTCGGTTAAGTGACCAACTCTTGATCTTGGCTCAGGTTATGATCTCACGGTTCATGAAATTGAGTCCTGAGCCTGCTTGGGATTCTCTCTCTCCCTCTCTCTCTCTCTCTCTCTCCCCCTCCCCTGATGTCTCTCTCTCTCTCTCTCTCTCTCTCTCTCTCTCTCTCTCTCTCTTTCTCTGTCTCAAAATAAGTAAATAAACTTAAAAAAATGAACCTTGACATCAAAAAATATTTTTAAAAAATCTTGACTACAAAAAAGCAATTCTTTTTTTTTTCTGTTTTTCTTTTGTTTTTTGTTTGTTTATTTTCAAGTTAAATAACATACAGTGTAGTCTTGGCTTCAGGGGTAGAATCCAGTGCTTCATCACTTACATATAACACCCAGTGCTCATCCCAAGTGCCCTCCTTAATGAAAAAAAGCAATTCAAAATGGATTGCAGACCTAAATATGAATGGTAAAGTATTAAATCTTCTGGATGGAAATATAGGAGAATATCTTTATGATTTTAGAGTGGGAAAATCCTAAGCAGGATGCAAAAGGTGATAACCATATAATAAAATATCGTAGAAGGATTCTAGGAAGATGATGGAGTAGGAAGCACCAACAACCTGTCTCCTCACCCAGGCAACAATTGCACTGGAGAATCTATTTTTGGAGCTCTGGAGTCTTTGGAAAGGCTTGCAACTTCCAGGAAAAACTTGGACAATAAATTCCTATTAATTTTGGTCAATTTCAGGTTTAGCACAGTAACATCTGCTTATCCCCCACCTCCAGCTACCTGACAGGTGGCTGTGCATGTTTTCTTGGAGCAGCTTGCAGAAGCCAGGGTGCCAAAAGTGGCCTTTTCTCCAAATATCAGGGATCTGTGCTCTGACCCTTGAAAGTTACTTCAAATAACAAGATGTAGACAAAGAGGAGGTGGCCGTTGTATTTGGACCTCCTCTCATTGTTGCAAGACACCAACGCACACACCCTGGCTAAAGTGGCTTCCAGGGGTTTAAGAAGTTAGATCCTTCTTTGCCCTTCATTTTTCTTTCTCTTTTTGGTAACTAGACATTAAAGACTAAGATATTTAAAAGCAACTACATATATAGGAGAAATTAGAGTGTCACTGGGCATATCCAGGAAAAGACATGGTCTCAGAAAACAGTGGAGAAGACCTTAAGTTTACACCTCAGGTTGATCCTAGGCATAGAAACAGTTTACAAAAAACTTATTTAAAGGAAGAAAGGAAGAAAGAAAGATGAAAGAAGGAAGAAAGAAAGAAAGAAAGAAAGAAAGAAAGAAAGAAAGAAAGAAAGAAAGATGGGGGAAACTCTGATTTCCAGAGTTACCACATTATTAGGTACAAATCTCAAGTTTTCAACAATATATCACAAAGTATACAAAGAAACAGAAAAGTATGACCTATGCAAAGAGAAATAATAAACAAACAAAAACAGTCCCTTAAAAAGACCTAATGCTAGATTTACTAGACAAAGACTTTAAAGCAACTGTTTTAACAATGTTCAAAAACTAAAGAAAGCTATGGAGAAAGTCAAGAAAATAATGTATGAACAAAATGTCTATCAATAAAGAGATAGAAAACCTAAAAAGAAGGGCGCATGGGTGGCTCAGTCGGTTGGGCATTCAACTTTAGCTCAGGTCATGATCTTGCAGTCCGTGAGTTCAAGCCCCATATCAGGCTCTGTGCTGACATTTCAGAGCCTGGAGCCTGCTTCCGATTCTGTCTCTCTCTCTCTCTCTCTCTCTCTCTGTGCCCCTCCCCCACTCATGCTCTGTCTGTCTCTCAAAAATGAATAAATGTTTAAAAAAATCTAAAAAGATATTCTAGGGATGAAAAATACACTAACTGAAATGAAAAATTCACTAGAGACTTTCAAACACAAATTTGAACAGGCAGAAGAAAATATCCATGAACTTGAAAGTAAGACAATGGAAATTATTGAGGCTGAGGAACAGAAAGGAAAGAGATTGAAGAAAAATGAACAGAGCCTAAGGGACCTGTGGGATACCATCAAAGGACCAGCAAATATATTGTGGGAGTCCTAGAAGGAGATTAAAAGAGAGAATGGAACAGAGAGAATATTTGAAAAAATATTGTCTGAAACTTCCCAAATTTGGTGGAAGACATGAATATAAACATCTAAGAGGCTCAAAGAATCAAAGATGAACTCAAAGAGACCTACACTGAGACACATTATATTCACACTGCCAAAAGACAAAGACAAAGAATTTTGAAAGCACAAGAGAGAAGTGACCTGTCGCATTACAAGGTGTCCTCAATAAGATCATAAGCAGATTTCTCATCAGAAACTCTGAAGGCCAGACTAGAGTCGTCAATATATCAAAATTGTTAAGAGAAAAAAAAATGTCAATCAAAAATCTTGTATTTGGCAAAACTGTTTTTTAAAACTAAGAGGGATATTAAAACAATCCCAGAAAACAAAAGCTGAGGAAGTTTGTTACCATTACACCTTCCCTGCAAAAAAGTGCTCAAGGTAGTCCTGCAGGGTGAAATGAAAGGACACTAGACAGTAACTCAAAGCTGTATGGAGAAATAGAGATCCTAATAAAGGCTGAGGAGCCTGACTGACTCAGTCTGTATAGCATGTGACTCTGGATCTCAGGGTCATGAAGTTCAAGCCCCACATTGGGTGTAGAGATTACTTAAAAGTAAAATCTTTTTAAAAACATTTTAAAAAGATCTCAGTAAAGGTAAAAACATGGGCAATCATAAAACCTCATATTATTGTAAGAATGGTTTGTAACTGCATTTTTTGTTTGTTTTCTACATGATTTCAGAGACTAATACATTTAAAGAAAAAAAGTGTTAGTGTAAAAGCTAGTATTACTGCACCTTTAGTTTGTAACTTCACATCTTGTTTTCTACCTAATTTAGGAGACTAATGCACTTACAATAATTATTAGTTTATGTTTGAGAACACACCATATATAAAGATATAATTTTGTGATATCAACAACCAAAAGCAGTGGGGATAGAGCTTTTTGTATGTTATTAAAGTTAAGCTGGTATAAATTCAAAGTAGTTATAACTTTAAAATTTTAAATGAAATCCTCATAGTAACCACAAAGAAAAGAGCTCTAAAATATACACAATGGGGCATCTGGCGGCTCAGTTGGTTAAGCATAGGACTCTTGATATCGGCTCAAGTCATGATCTCATGGTTTGTAAGATCAACCCTGGCGTCAGGCTCTCTGCTGACAATGGGGAACCTGCTTCGGATTCTCTCTCTTCCTCTCAGTCTGCTCCTCCCCAGCTCATGCTCGCTCTCTTTCTCTCTCTCTCTCTCTTTCTCTCTCTCTCTCAAAATAACTAAATAAACTTAAAAAAAAAAAAAAAAAGAAATAGGGGCGCCTGGGTGGCTCAGTCGGTTAGACGTCCGACTTCAGCTCAGGTCACGACCTCGTGGTCCATGAGTTCTAGCCCCGCCTCGAGCTCTGTACTGACAGCTCAGAGCCTGGAGCCTGCTTCAGATTCTGTGTCTCCCTCTCTCTGACCCTCCCCTATTCGTGCTCTATCTCCCTCTGTCTCAAAAATAAATAAACTTAAAAAAAAAAAGAAATAAAATATACACAAAAGGAAATGAGAAAGGAATATAAGCATTTCACTACAAAAAATAAGCACAAGAGAGGACAGTAATGTAAGAGCAGGAGTGGCTATGCTAGTATCAGACAAAATAAATTTTAAATCAAAAAACATTGCAAGAGACAAAGAAATAAGTGAAATAAGCCAGTCACAGAAAGACAAATACTGTATTATTCCATAGGTGTAAGTGTATGATTCCACCTACACAAGGTACTAACAGTAGTCAAAATCCTAGGGACAGAAGGTAGAATGATGATTACCAGCAACTGAGGGGAAACGGGAATGGGGAGTGGTTGTTTAATGGGTACGGAGTTTCAGTTTCGCAAGGGAAAAAGTCCGGGAAATGGATGGTGGTGATGCTTGCACAACAGTATGAATGTACTTAATGCCACTGATTGTACACTTAGAAATGGTCAGGATGGTAAATTTTATGTTATGTGTATTTTACCACAACTTTCAAAAATTGAAGAAAAAAATACTGACAAATTGGATTTTGTTAAAATTAAACTTATGTTCATTAAAGACATCATTAAAGAGAGTGAAGAAACAAACCACAGACTGGGAAAAGGTATTTGCAGTATATCGATCAAATGAAGAACTCACATCCAGAATCTGTGAAGAGTCCCTACAAGCCAATATGAAACAAAAAAACAAGCCACAAATTTTAGTAGGAGAAAAAAATCACTTGAGGAGGAAGTTCTCAAAAGAGGGTCTCCCACTGGCCAGAAAACCTGCATTGGATACCGCCACACACTCAACAGGATAACTGTATTTTAACAAGAACAGTACAAGTGTCCGTGAAGTATGGACCAACCAAGACTCTGATACCTTGCTGGTAAGAGCGAAACGGTACAGCCATTTTGGAAAACTGTTTGACAGTATCTGCTAAAGTTATACAGAGACCTATGACCCAACAATTCTATTCCTAGGTATATACTCCCTACCAAGTAAGTGCATATGTCCACCCAAAGACATGTACAAGAATTTTCACAGCAATTGAATTCATAATGGCCTAAAATTGGAAACAAAAATGTCCATTAATGGTAAAATAAGTAATAAATGTAGGAATAGTAATTCTATTAACAAATGAAAATCATTCAGCAACTAAAAAAAAACTACTATTACTACTACACGCTACAACATAGAAGAATTTATATTCTTGCTTCTCAAGTGTGGGCCACAAATCATCAGTATCAGCATCACCTGGGAGCTTATTAAATGCATAGGATCCAAGGTCTCACAATAGACCTACTGAATCAGAACTTGAAAATCACCAGCTGATACATATACACGTTAAGAGTTGAGAAGAATTATTCTATACCTTATATTGAGTGATAGTTACATAGATGTATATAAATGTAAATTTTCATCAATTTATACATTTAAGATTATACACTTAATTTGCACATATTAAGGCCTATACATTTAAATGCATTTTGCTGTGTCTTTTTTAACCCAATACAAAGTAAGATAATCAAACAAAAGTAATGGTTCACTAGCATATTCCAAAGGTCACCAATGAGGGTTTTTTAGTATCATTACAAATGTATGTATTAAAATATATTTGAAGTATTTTAACCCGTCAAAGTTATTGTTGTACTTATACTCTATTTTTCCATCTTTGACCAGGGTTCAAGTTGGCCACCGGGTCATTTGCAGTCCCAGAAATATTTATAATTTCCTCATTTTGTAATATTAGAAAATGTTTCGACTCATTTTGTACATTTTCTATCCAGATGTGAAAAATAGCCATTTTTCCAAGAATCCAGGATTCTTTTAATTGGAAATCATATTAAAAGCTCCAAAATGGGTACTAAGAGATCTAATTAATTACTTTAAACATTTCTGAAGAAAAGAATAAAGTGGTGTGATTTGCCTTATCAGATACCAGGGATTATTAAGAAGGTATAGCGGGGCGCCTGGGTGGCGCAGTCGGTTAAGCGTCCGACTTCAGCCAGGTCACGATCTCGCGGTCCGTGAGTTCGAGCCCCGCGTCAGGCTCTGGGCTGATGGCTCGGAGCCTGGAGCCTGTTTCCGATTCTGTGTCTCCCTCTCTCTCTGCCCCTCCCCCGTTCATGCTCTGTCTCTCTCTGTCCCAAAAATAAATAAAAAACGTTGAAAAAAAATTAAAAAAAAAAAAAAAAAAAAAAAAAAAAAAAAAAAAAAGAAGGTATAGCAACAGGACCATTTGATGCTGGCTCAGAGATACAAAATGATCAGTACAATAGACTAGATTGTTCAAAACAGATTTACATATGGAACTTAGATGTACAACAGAGGTGGCATAGCAGATATATGGGAAAAGAAGGGGAACTGATGATCTATTTAGAAAAATAATTAATTGGATCCCTACTTTACATAATGCACAAAATTCAATTCCACATGGGTTAAAGACTTAAATATCAAATAAATTTAAATGTCTTATAGAAATTGTATTAGTCAGAGTTCTCCAAAGAGACAGAGCCAATAGGAGATGGTAGATAGATAGACAGATAGATAGATTTATATTTATTTTAAGGTACATTTATGTAAATTATGTACATTAAATATATGGGGTGCCTGGCTGATTCAGTCAGTAGAGCATGCAACTTTTGATCTTGGGTTTGTGCGTTTGAGCCCCACATTGGGTGTAAAGATTGCTTAAAATTTAAAAATCTTAAAAAAAAATCTTAAAAATATATATATAAGTATATATTTAATATAAAATACATGTCAATATATTTTGCATATATAAATATATATTTGCTTATGAGTTACATAAATAAGGATATAAATATATATACAAATATATAATTTATATATGTGTTAAACATATACATATATATATAAAGATTTATTATAAGGAATTGGCTCATGCAATTATAGAGGTTGAGAAGTCCCAAGATCTCCTGTAGGCAAATTAAAGACCCAAGAAAACTAATGGTATAGTTCTAGTCTAAGTCCAAAGGTCTGAAAACCAGGAGAACAGATGGCATAAGTTCCAGTTGGAGTCCAAGTTCGAAAGCAGAAGACTGATGTCTTAGCTTGAAGACAGGCAGACACAGAGAATTTTTTCTTACTCAGCCTTTTTATTCTGTTCAGACTTCAGCGTATTGGATGAGGCCCATTCACATTGGGGAAGGCAATCTGCTTTACTGAAATGTTAATCTAATCCAGAAACACCTTCACAGACATACCCAGAAGTAATATTTAACCAAATATCTGTGTACCACATGACCCAGTCATGTTGACACATGAAACTAGTGTGACACATCACAGAAGTATAGGTAAATATCTTTCTGAACCTGGTTTAAGAAGGTTTTCTTAAACAAGGCATACAAAAAGCACTATCTCGGAAAGAAAATATCGACCCATTTGACTATATGAAAGTGAAGAACTTCTATTCATAAATCATCTTTTTTCATTTTTGATTATTTTTTATTTTATAAATCATCTTAAAGAAAGTGAAAAGCTACAAATGTTGAGGACATATTCATTATATACATAAATGACCAAGAATTGGCATAAGGGATTTTAAATTTTCTTTATATAAACTCTTTCAAATCGATAAGAACAAGACAGGGATGCCTGGGTGGCTCAGTTGGTGAAGCATCCAACTAGGTTACAGCTCAGATTATGATTTTGCAGTTTTGTAAGTTCAAGTCCTGCATCAGGCTCTGCACTGGCAGTGCTGAGCCCGTTTGGGATTCTCTCTCTCTCTCCCTCTTTCTGCTCCTCCATCTCTCATGCTGTCTGTCTCTCTCAAAATACATAAATAAACTTAAAAAAAAAACAAGACAATCAAATAGAAAAGGACATGAATGATACATGAGTAAGATACATGAGCAAGGTATATGAGTAGGAAATTCTCAGAGGAAATGCATATGGCCATATATGCTTGAAGAGATACTTGAATTTATTAATAAACAGGAAATGCAAGTCAAGACCAGAATGAGATACCAATTCATACCCATCTGATTGGCAAAAATTAAGATATCTGTCAATTCCAAATGTTGGAGATAATGTGGATCAACGCAATCTCATATTATTTCTGGTGGAAGTATAAATTAGGACAACGATTTAAAATAATTTGACATTAGCTTACAAAGTTTGCCATTCATAAATCCTCAAGGATAATATTCAAAGTATGAACAACCAATGTCACATGGATATTGACTAATCAGAATGGAGTGCCTGACCAACCAGACTAGATGTTAGCCTGTAGCTATACTGATGTGCACTGACTATCTTATGTACACTACAACCCAGCATTCCACCCATAGCTATGTGCCCAGTGGAAATTTCTGCTCATGTTTGTCAAAAAATAGATAAAGGAATATTCATAGCAAGACTGTTGATAGTAGAAAAAAATAGAAACAACCAAAATGCTCATTAGGAGAAGAATGAATAAAATAGTCATGGAATAGTCTCACAATGGAAATTATAGAGTGTGCAAAAATATAGAAAAGTCTTAGTTAATATAATGCAGATATTTTTTAAAATCCCAGAATATTATATATGCCATAATACTCTTCATAAAGTTCAGAAACTATTAAAACTGAACAATATATTTAGGTCACATATATATTTATTAGAACTATAAGAACAAAAAAAATGAATGATAATCACAGACCTCAAAAAAAAATTTTTTTTAACATTTATTCATTTTTGAGAGACAGAGAGAGACAGAGTGCGAGTGGGGGAGGAGCAGAAAGAGAGGGAGACACAGAATCCAAAGCAGGCTCCAGGCTCTGAGCTGTCAGCAGAGAGCCCCATGCGGGGCTCAAACTTACTGACTGAGAGATCATGACCTGAGCTGGAGTCTGTCGCCCAACCGACTGAACCACCCAGGCACCCCAATAATCACAGATTTCAGAAGGGGGAAAGCAGAATTATAGGATGGGAAGAAGCAGATAGGTAGGTCTTCTAGCTCTTGAGTTGGATGGTGGGATTAGGTAATTCATTACATTCTTTTAGAAATACACGCAGGGGTGCGTGGGTGGCTCAGTCAAACCTCTGACTCTTGATTTCACCTCAGGTCATGATCTCAAGGTTCCTGAGATCAATCCCTGCGACAGGCTTGCGCTAACACTCTGGAGCCTGCTTGGGGTCCTCCCCCTCTCTCTGCACCACCCCCCTCTCTCTAAATAAATAAATTAATAAGCATTTTTTAAAAATACATACATACATACATACATTCATACACAAAATAGAGGTCTGTGTCCAATGATCACAGTGTGTGACCATGAATCAAGGATTAAGATTTATCTAATTCTGTGTGTCTCAGATTCATTAAAAAATAAAAGACAATTTTGAAATATGAGCAAAGGATAGGAATTTTAAAGAATGATCAAGTAGATAAGAAAAGGAACTAAATATAACTTCTAGAAATGAAAAATATAATAACTATAATTAGAAACTCAATAAATGGGTTTAACAGCCAACTGGATGCAGGTGCTAATAGAATCAGTGAACAGAAAGAGCTGAAAAATATATGAGGAAGACATCCTAGAGAGAGAAAGCTCTGAGGGAGAGGTTACAAAACGTGAAGTGTAATGCGAGTTGGCCAAACATACATCTAATCAGAAACCCCCCCAAAAGAGGGAGACCATGGCGTAGAGGCAATATGTGGAGAGATAATGGCTGATGCTTTTCCAGAATTGATAAAGGTATCAAGCTACAGTTGCCCAATGAATTTCAAATGGAATAAATAGAAATAAGTCCACACCTATTACATCATGTTAAAACTGCAAAATCAAGAATAAAAAAAATTTTAAAGCAGCCAGAGAAAAGAAAGGTTGCCTTCAAACAAACAATAGATAAGCTGACAACTGACTTCACAAAGCAACAACAGACACCCAGAGAACAGTGGAATGGTATGTCCAATGTGCTGAGGGAACAGTCAACCTAGAAATCTATGCACAGTTAAAAATATTTTTTAAGAATCAGGGTGAAATAAAGACATTGCAGAAAAGAAAAAATGGAAAGACTGCCATTAGCTGACCCTCAATAAATAAAATTATAAAAGAAAAGTTCTTTAGACCAAATGTGATCTCCTCTGTAAGGAGTGATCTAAGATGGAAGGTCTAGGATGCAGGAAATAATAAAGACAAAGAAAATGGTAAATATGTAGATACATATGCATAAACCATGACTGTTAAAATAGTAATCATGAGCTCTGGTGAGTTTTCCAAAGATGAAATTAAAGCGTAGGACAGTAGCTTATATCTCTGGAAAGGAAAAAGTGGAGTTAAAGTGTCCAAGGTCCTTGAATTTGGGGTGGGAGTGGCGGTGGGGTAAGGGGATTGACTTCAGACTTTCATAAATAAATATGTTAAAATTTCTAGAGTAATCAATAAAAGAATAGAAAGAGAGTACATAATTTCCAAAATAGTTGTAGAAAAATTTAAATACGAGACACTCAATGAAAGTGGGAATCCAAGTACCATTTCAGAATGATTACACTGTGTAAGGATAGCAGAGGAGGATGAGATTAATGATACAGACAGGAGCAAGATTATGGAGGGTGTGGTGAACCTGGCTAAGAAGCTGGACCCCTAGGCAATGAGTCAGTGAAGAGTTTTCATGTAAGGAAGACCAACATGGTCAAATTTGTTCTAAGAAGCAACACTCTAGGGGTGCCTGGGTGGCTCAGTTGGTTGAGTATGTGACTCTTGATTTTGGCTCAGGTTATGATCCCAGGGTTGTGGGATGCAGCCCTACAGTGGGCTCCACACTGAGCATGGAACCTACTTAAAATTCTCTCTCTCTCTCTCTCTCTCTCTCTCTCTCTCTCTCTCTCTTTCTGTCTCTCTCTCTCTGTACCTCTCCCCCAATCATTCTTTTCTCTCTCTCTCTCTCTCTCTCTCTCAATAAATTTTAAAAAAAGAAAGAAACACTCTAACAAGAACATGGGTATAGACCAAGTCTTATATAAACATATGCACATGCACACACACCTACATGTAATTGTACAAAGATAACCAAAACTCTCAACTTTTACCAGTTGGTAATACAAATGTCACCCATCAACATTTGCAACTAGATCTTGTTAGCTTAAAACCAAGGATTTTTGCAAGCAAGCAAAAAGTGGGAGCTCTGGACCATGGCTAGTTGAGCCAGAAATCTGCATGCTCAGGCCCCAACCATTCATGAAAGTGCCACCCCACACTGGCAATTGAATCCCATCATTGCCACAAGCCATTGTTTGTGGAGCTGAAATGCTGCAGCTTTGGCTTGATGCTTGGGATTAAAGTTATCTCTTGTGAAATAGAGAGAATGCTTTTTCTACGTTATGCTCAGTTGGAGAGGTCCTGCCATGAAATTGCTTGAGCTGTTAGTTATATCCTTCTTTTTCTTACTGCCATAGACATCCAGGCAGGGACTCCATAACCTCAGGATTTATTGTCTCCATAAGAGTCATATTCCTGCTGAAACTCCATTCCTATGGATGTCATCCCTACCACCCCATGTAGGAACTCCCACATGCTGGTGCTAGAATTCAGCTGTAGACTGAAGGCCATGAAACTTGGACACTGCATCACACTCAAGGCAGAAAGTCCATGTCTTCACCCCTTGAAAGTAAGAAAGATTCTCCTGAGACATGCACAGGGTAAAAGAGGAGGGGAACCACATAATGAGATTGACTGAGCCCCAGGGTATTTCAGAAATCAATGATTTAGGGGTACCTGAGTGGCTTAGTCAGTTAAGCATTGACTCTTGATTTCAGCTCAGGTCATAATCTCACAGTTTGTGAGTTCGAGCCTGCATCAGGTTCTGTGATGACAGCATGGAACCTGCTTGGGATTCTCTTTCTCCCTCTCTCTCTGCCCCTCCCCAGCTCTCAATCAATCAATGAACAAACAAACTTAAAAAAATCAGTGATTTAACTCTTCCAATTAAAACTCATAATGCATGTCTACCAGGATGCACATCTGCCACCAGAGTGGTTGGATTGGAATCACCTCCAGTTTCAGCCACTGTCCTATACATGGACACTCTTCTCCATTATTGTGACCTATTGTTAGAGCTGGTTTATGTACTCAACAACTTTTCCCATTTATATAGGGAGTTTTCCCTCAGTGGTTTCTGGTCTCCTTCCCTATCATCTGGTTTCTATTTAGGGTCACCCCTTTCATCCACCATATTGTATATCTCTGAAAAGAGTTTAGGACTTATCGCCAGGGGTTCCTCAGGCCTTGTGTAAATCACTAGATGTAAAAGGATACAAAGAGAGGAGGATTTGTCCAACCTTTCTTAGAAACACCTGAGCCCCAGTTCATACACAACCATAACATTCTGTTACATTTATATCATTTTTGTAAGTTTTTAAATTTATTTTGTGACAGAGAAAGAGAGAAAGTGCAGGAGAGGGAGGGAGAGAGAGAGAGAGAGAGAGAGAGAGAGAGAGAGAGACTCCCAAGTCTGACCCAGGACTCGATCTCACGAACCACGAGATCATGACCTGAGCTGAAACCAAGAGTCAGATGCTTAACCAACTGAGCCATGCAGGCGCCCCACATTTATTTTTAAAGCAGTTTTTAAAATGCTTTTTTGAAGTATATTTTTCTTCTTTAAGTTAATTAAAATGTTAAGTAAATTACATTTTTAAATTTATAAAATAATTATATTGAATTACAACTGGATTGTATATAATGTGCATACATATGTACATACATATATTCACTGCATAAATTGTAAGTGTACCACTTGATCAACATGTCACAAAGTAAACACATTCCTGTAACTTGTCCTAATCAAGAAACAGCACATTATCAGCACTAAATTATATGTTTAAATAAGGACAACTTGGTAGAAGAAGAAAGGAAGAACCTCAGATCACCCCAGGGTCTGGCTCAGATGACTGAGCAGTGTCATTCACTAAAATAAAAATCACAGGAGGAAAAGCAAGACTGGAGGAGAAAACTACTCATATTATCTTAAACATGTTGAGTTGGAGATGTCTGTGGGATTCCCAGGAGACTCTCCCTCATAGACAGGTGGACCTGTGGTATGAGAACTCCAGGATAGATGGATGATAGATATATAGATAGATAGATAGATAGATGATAGATAGATAGATTTGATGACCATAGTTTCTGAAACAAGAACTGGGAACCAGTTTGTTTTGAATTTTTGTGCTTCTCCTAGATTCAAGAGAGAAAATTTTAACAGCAAAGTGTTGACATTCTTGGGATATTTTAATGATCAGACAATTTGCTTAGCCTCTCTATCCTTAGTCTCCTCATCTGTTAAAATAGGTATAATAGTGGAAACTACCTTATAGAATTCTTGTGATTAAATACTGATGTTTCACTAGTAAGTATAAAATGTGTAGAACAGTGCCTGAGATGTAGGAAACAGTAAACGGCTGTTCCCACTTATGAGGACAATAGGTCTAAATATTTGAAATGAAGACTGTTCTCAATATTTTATTTTCTTACTACAGGCCAAGTGTTGGGAAAGCAAACATATGGGTCCAGACAGTAGCCTCCTTAAATTGAAGGAAAAGAGGTCCATATCTGGTCCCTGTGATTAGGAGAATCTTGCGTATCACATACACACGCACACACACACACACACACACACCACAATTTATTAAAGTACACAAGGATGCCTCTGTCCCTCTGGATCTAAAACTGTTGAAATTACGTCCAATAAGATGTCTGAAGAAAAGGATAAAAAAAGGAGCAACAATTGTCAGCACTAAACAAATATGCACTTTGATAAAGAACGTTGCCATGATATTATTAAAAGGATAATATTATATTTGGTATGTAACTAACAAAAGCACTATATTTCCAGAAATCAATAGATATTTTCTGGGTATAGTACAGATGATTTTGAAATTTTATTATAGAATGGAAAACATGTAAAGTGGATAAAAGGGTAATGACAAAATGAGTAATCATTTCTGAGATAAAGAGTTCAAATGAGATTAACAATATAATGGGCAATATAGTGAGAGAAGAAATTATATATAAAATTTCGATAAGTAAATATTACTTCAGTCAACTAGATTTTACAGGAACAAGAGTCATATTGAACAACAAACTTTTTTTCCTTTTTTATAGTAATAGACATATAACATAAATTTTACCATCTTAACCATTTTGAGGGTACATTTCAGCGATATTAAATGCATTCATCCTGCTGTTGCAACCTTCACCACTATCCATCCCCATAACTCTTCTTACCTTGTAAAACTGAAACTCTATACCTATTAAATAATAACTCCTTATTCTCTCTTCCTCATGGCCCCTGGAAAACTCCATTACACTTTCTGTCTCTAGGATTTTGACTACTCCATGTTCCTCATATAAGTAGAATCTTACACCATTTGCCTTTTTGTGACTGGCTTCTTTCACTTAGCATAATGTCCTCAAGTTTTATTCATGATGTAGCATATTACAGAATTTCCTTACTTTTTAAGATGCAATATAGGTATATACCACATTTTGCTTATCCATTCATCAGTTGATGGACACAAGGGTTACTCCCACATTTTGGCTATTGTGAATAATGTTGCCGTGAACATGACTGTACAACTATCTCTTGAAGACTCTGCTTTCATTTCTTTTGAGTATATACCCAGGAGTAGACTTGCTGGATCATATGGTAATTTATTTTTAATTTTTTTGAGAAACCTCCATGTCGTCTCCCACAGCAGCTGTATCATTTTATAATTCCACCAACAGTGTACAAGAGTTCCAATTTCACCATGTCCTTGCCAACACTTGTTATTTTCTGTTGCTATTATTGTTTTTTAATAGTAGCCATCCTCATAGGTGTGAGGTGGTGTCTCAGTTTTGCTTTGCATTTTCCTAGAAATTAGTGATGTGGAGCATCTTTTCATGTGCTTACTAGCTATTCATATATGTTCTTTGGGAAAATGTCTATTCAAGTCCTTTCGTAATTTCTGAATCAGCTTGCTTTTTGTTGTTAAATTTTAGGAGTTCTCTTTATATTCTGGATAATAATCCCTTATCAGGTATACAATTTGCAAATGTTTTCTCCCATTCTGTACGTTGCATTTTTTTCCTTGCCTAATTGCTCTAAAACTTCCAGTACTATATTGAATATAACCAGTGAAAGTAGGCATCCTTGCCTTGTTTCTGGTCTTAGAGGAAAAGCTTTCAGTCTTTTCCCATTGAGTATGTCTGCTGTGGTTTATTTATATTTGACTTTTATTGTGTTGAAGCTGTTTCCTTCTATTCCTAGTGTGTTCAGTGGTTTTATCATGAAAAAGTGTTGTATTTTGTCAAATGCATCAGTTGAGATGGTTATGTGGATTTTTCCCTTCATTGTGTTGATGTCAAATATGACACTGATCAATTTTCATATGCTGGACCATTCTTGCATTTCAGGGATAAATCTCTCTTGGTCATAGTGCATAATCCTTTAATATGGTGCTGAATTCTGTTTGCTAGTATTTTGTTGAGAATTTTTGCATCAGTGTTCAGAGATATTGGTATGTAGTTTTCTTTTCTTGTATTATCTATGTCTAGATTGGTATCAGGGTTACTCTAGCCTCATAGAATAAGTTAAGAAGTATTCTCTCTTAAATTTTTTGGAAGAGTTGGAGCAGGAATAATGTTAATTCTGTAATTTTTGGTGGAATTCCTTAATGAATCCATCAGGTCCAGGACTTTTCTTCATTGGGAGATTTTTTGATTATTGACTCAATCTCCTAACTATAATAGCTACATAAATATTCTTCTATTTCTTCATAATGTAGTCTTGGTTAGGTTTTGTGTTTCTAGGAATTTGTCCATTTAATCTAGGCTATCCAATTTTTTGACATGCAATTGTTCATAGTACTCTCTTATGATCCTTTTTATCTCTATAGAATCAGCAATAATGTCCCCACTTTCATTTCTGATATTAGTAACTTGAGTTTTCTCTTTTTTTTCTTAGTCCATTTAGCTGAAGATTTGTCAATTTTCTTAGTCTTTTCAAAGAACCAACTTTTGGTTTCACTGACATTCTCTATTGTTTTCTATTCTCTATTTCATTTATCTCTGCTTTAATCTTTATGGTTTCCTTCCTTCTGCTTGCTTTGGGTTTAGTTCATTCTTTTTCTAATTCCTTAAAGTTATAAAGTTAGGTTGTTGATTTGAGATCCTTCCTGTTTTTTAATGTAAGCATTTATAACTATGAATTTCCCCCTTAGCACTGCTTTCTCTATGTCTCATAAGTTTCAACGTATTGCATTTTTGTTTTCACTCAACTGAGTGTTTCCTAATTTTCCTTGTGGTTTCTTTGAGTCATTGGTTGTTTGGAAAATGTACTGTTTCATTTAACCTTATCTCATAGTGGTCAGAGAGATACTTTGTTGATATCTACCTTCTAAAATCTATTGAGACTTAATGTATGACCTAACATATAGTCTATCCTGGAAAATGTTCCATGTGCACTTGAGAAGAATGTGTATGCTTGGGTGGAGTGTTCGGTATACGTCTGTTGGATGTAGTTGGTGCATTGTGTTGCTTAAGCCTTCTATTTCCTTACTTAACTCCTGTCTGGTTGTTTTATCCAATATTGAGAGTGGGGCATTGAAGTCTCCAGCTATCATTGTAGATCTATTTCTCCCTTCAATTCTGTAAGTTTTTGCTTCATATATTTTGATCATCTGCCATTAGGTGTGAAAAGTTTTTACAGGCACACCTCAGAAACACTGCAGCTTAGGTTCCAGACCACCACAATAAAGCAAACATCACAATAAAGTGAGTTTAGTGTATTTTTTGCTTTCCTAGTGCATATAAAAGTTATATTTATACTATATTATAGTCCATTTTGTGTATGATAGCATTATGTTTTTTTAAAAAGTACATACCTAGGGGCGCCTGTTTAGCTATTGGTTAAGCATCTGACCTCAGCTCAGGTCATGGTCTCACGGTTCGTGAGTTTGAGCCCTGCGTGGGGCTCTGTGCTGACAGCTCAGAGCCTAGAGCCTGTTTCGGATTCTGTGTCTCCCTCTCTCTCTGCCCCTCCCCTGCTCTTGCTCTGTCTCTCTCTGCCTCAAAAATAAATAAAAACATTTTTAAAAAATTTAAAAAAATAACTTATTGCTAAAAATGCTACCTATCATCTGAACTTTCATCAGATCATAATCCCTGATCATAGATCACCATAACAAATATAATACTAATGAAAAAAAGCTTGAAATATTGTGGGAAACAGCAAAATGTGACACAAAGACATGAGATGAACAAATGTTGGGAAAAATATCACTGCAGTGTTACCACAAACGTTCAGTCTATAAAAATACAGTATCTGAGAAGTGCAGGAGAGCAAAGTGCACTACATGAGCTATGCCTGTAATAGTTGTATCTTCTTACCATATTAAATCATTTGCTAACGTGTAATGGTTTTCTTTGCCTCTTGTAAACTTTTTTTATTTAAATACTATATTACCTGATATTAGTATAGCCACTCCTGCTCTATTTTGGTTGCCATGGCATGGAATCTTTCCATCCTTCCATTTTCAAAGTTTGTGCCTTTGGGTCTCAAGTGAGTCTCTTGTAGATACCAGACAGTTGAGCCATTTACCAAGCTCTGCTCCTTTTGACTGGAGAATTGCATCTATTTACATTTAAAGTAATTACTGCTAATGAGACTTATTTAAGTCATTGTGCTATTTGTTTTCTACATGGCTTCTACCTTTTTGGTCCCTCATTTTCTGCATTACTAGCTTCTTTTGCATTTAGTTGATTTTTGTTGGTGAAACATTTAGATTTCTTTTTCATTTCCTTTTGTGTATATTCTAAAGCTATTTTCTTTGTGGTTACCATGGGGAGTACATTTAACATCCTAAAGTTATAACACTCTAATTTGTATTTATACCAGCTCAATTTCAATAACATACAAAAACTCTGCTCCTTTACAGCTGTCCCTATCCCTTTTGGTTGTTGATATCACAGGATTGCATTTTTAAAGATTTTTTAAATGTTTGTTTGTTTTTAAGAGAGAGAGAGAGAGAGCACAAGCATGGGAGGGGCAGAGAGAGAGGGAGAAACAGAATCCAAAGCAGGCTCCAGGCTCTGAGCTGTCAGCACAGAGTCCAACGTGGGGCTTGAACCCACGAGCTGGGAGATCATGACCTGAGCTGAAACCACACACTTACCTGACTGAGCCACCCAGGTGCCCAAAATTGCATGTTTAAACATTAAGTGTCCAAAAACATAAAGTAATAAATGCATTAGTACCCCAAATTATGTAAAAAACAAGGTTTGGAGTTACAAACCAAAGTTATAGTAATACAGGCTTTACATTAATAAGTCTTTTCTTTAAATGCATTAGCGTTTAGGGGTGCCTGGGTGGCTCAGTCAGTTAAGTCTCCATTTGTGAGATTGAGCCCTGCATCAGGCTCTGTGCTGGGCATAGAAATTACTTAAGATTTTCTCTCTCCCTCTCCCTCTGCCCCTCCCCTGTGTGTGCACGAGTGCACGTTCTGTCTCTGTCTATCTCTATCTCTCTCTCTCTCTCTCTCAAAAATAAATAAATAAATAAATAAATAAACAAACAAATAAATAAATGCATTAGTGTTCTAAACCAGGTAGAAAACTAACAAAAAATACAATTACAAACCATTGTGACAATAATACTAGTGCTTATAATTGCCTATTTATATTTACTGAGATCTTTTATTTCTTCATACAACTTTAAATTACTGTTTACTGGGGCGCCTGGGTAGCTCAGTCGGTTGAGCGTCTGACTTCGGCTCAGGTCATGATCTCGCGGTGTGTGAATTCGAGCCCCGCATCAGGCTCTGTGCTGACAGCTCAGAGCCTGGAGCCTGCTTCAGATTCTGTGTCTCCCTCTCTCTGTCCCTCCCCTGCTCATGCTCTGTCTCTCTCTGTCTCAAAAATAAATAAAAAAATTTAAAAAAAATTACTGTTTACTGTGTTTTTTCTTCTCACCTTGCAGGACTCTACCTGTCTTTCAGGACAGGTCTAGTGGTCACCAACACCCTCAGCTTTTGTTTACTTGAGAATGTCTTAATTTCTCCCTCACTTTTGAAGGACAGTTTTGCAAATATAGGATTCTTGATTGACAGTTTTTTTCTTTTAGCACTTTGGGATTATTTTTTAAGTTTTTATTCATTTAAGGAATCTCTATACCCAAGGTGGGCCTTGAACTCATGACCGCAAGATCAACAGTCACCTGCTCCTCCAACTGAGCCAGACAGGTACCCCTCTTTTAGCACTTTGAATATATTGGCCACTCTCTTCTGGCCTCCAAATTTTATGCAAAATATGCTGACAATCTTTGAATATAATGATTCACTTATTTCTTGCTGCTTTCAAGACTCTCTTTTTTTAAAGATTTATTTATTTATTTATTTATTTATTTATGTAATCGCTACACCCAACATGGGGCTCAAACTCACAATCCCAAAATCAAGATCTGCATGCTGTACCAACTGAGCCAGCCAAGTGTCCCAAGACTCTTGGTTTTTTGAATGTTTGATTATAATGTGCCTTGGTGTGGGTCTCCTTGAATTCATTTTACTTGGATTCATTGAGCTTCTTGGACATTTATATTCATGTCTTTCATCAAATGTCTTTCATCAAATTTTTTAGCCATTATTTCTTCAAAAACTCTGACCCTTTCTCTCTCTCTACTCCTTCTAGGATTCTTAGGACACATATGTTGGTCCACTTGATTGTATCACAGATCCCTGAGATTCTGCTCACTTTTCTTTCATCTTTTTCTTTCTGTTTCTTAGCCTCAATACTTTCCATTGTCCTGTCTTCAAGTTGGCTGATTCTTTCTCCTGCATGCTCACATCTTCCTTCAAATCCCTCTAGTGAATTTTTCATCTCAGTTAGTGTACGTTTCATTTCCAGAATTTCTTTCAGATTTCTTTTAGGTTTTCTATCTCTCCCTTCTTTTTTTTTTCTATGTTTATTTAATTATTTTGAGAGAGAAAGAGAGAGCACAAGTAGGGGAGGGGCAGAGAGAGAGAATCCCAAGCAGGCTCCACACTGTCAGCACAGAGCCCAACACAGGGCCCTATCCCATGAACCATGAGATCATGACCTGGGCCAGAATCAAGAGCTGGACACTCAACTGACTGAGTCACCCAGGAATCCCTAGGTTTTCTATTTCTTTATCGATATTTCATTTGTTCATACACCATGTTCTTGATTTTCTCCACACAGTTTTTTTAGTTCTTTGAGCATCTTTAAGACAGTTGTTTTAATTTTTTTTTTAGTTTATTTATTTTTGAGAGAGAGAGAGACAAAGCATGAGTGGGGGAGAGTCAGAGAGAGGGAGTTGCAGAATCTGAAGCAGCTCTAGGCTCTGAGCTGTCAGCACAGAGCCTGATGCAGGGCTTGAACTCACAAACAGTGAGACAGAACTGAGCTGAAGTCAGATGCTTAACCAACTGAGCCACCCAGGTGCCCCTTTAAGATAGTTGTTTGAAAGACTTTGTCTAGTAGGTCTGCCATTAGGTCTTTTTTAGGGACCATTTCTGGTGGTTTATTTTTCTTCCTTTTTTAAAAAAAAATGTTTATTTATTTAGAGAGAGTGTGTGTGTGAGTAGGGGAGGGGCAGGGAGAGAGGGAGAGAGAGAATCCCAAGCAGGCTCTGAGCTGTCAGCACACAGAGCTGGATGTAGGGCTTGAGCTTACAGACCCTGAGATCATGACCTGAGCTGAAATCAAGAGTCAGACGCTTAACTGACTGAGCCACCCAGGCGCCCCTTTCCTTCCTTTGAATGGGCCACTTTGCTGTTTCTTTGTATGCTTTGGAACTTTTTGCTGAACACAACAAATTTGAATCTAAAATTATGGTAACTCAAGAAATCATTTTCTCCCCCTCCCTAGGGTTTGCTCAATCTTATTATTATTATTATTTTTATTTACTGTGAGTTTTGTTTGTTTGGTCATTTTAGACCATTTCTGTGCTGAGGGTCAGAATAAGGTGTAAGCTTAATATCTTTGGTCTTTCTGGATCTTTCCCTGGGCAAGTGTGGCCACTTTCTAATTTTCTCTGTATATGCAGTTGCTTTTCAATGTTCTAATCTTACATATCTGTCTCTCAAAAGGGAAAAAGCAAAAATAAAGGAGGAAAAAGAGACCCTGACCCTTTAAATCTCCTGCAAATCACTTCAGCAGAAATGTGTTTTTCAACAAGGGGGGATCAGGGTGGTGCGACAATGGCCACACATCTCTTTGCACCTCTTTGATCAGAAGCAACTATCAGTGATCAGAGCACAGATCCCGTATATTTGGAAGACAGGCTCATAGTTGCACACCCTATCTCCCATGTACTATGTGCAAGTTGCTCCAGGAATATTACACAGCTGTCTGCTATGTGACTGAGGGGGAGGGGATGGTGTTATTGTACTAATAGCTAAGAATGACCAAAATTAGCCATAATTTACCATCCTAAGTTTTCCCCAGAAGTTCCAAGCCTTCAAAGACTCTAGCGTTCCAAAACGGTTACATCAGAGAGATTCTGCCAGTGCAATTGTCCTCTCGGTGGGGAGACAGATTCCTGGTGACTCCTTTTTTGCCATCTTCTCAGAGTCCTCAAGCTAGTATTATATATATTGGAAAATACCAGAAGAAAATACGGAAGTCAAAAATAATTATCACAAGGGGTGACTGGCTAGCTCAGTCAATAGAGCATGTGATACTGGATCTCAGGATTGTGAGTTCCAGCCTCATGTTGGGTGTATATATTACTTAAAAATAAAATGTTTAAAAAATAATTGTCTACAAATAAAAAGCTTATGCACACCAAAAGAAACAAACAAAAAGACAACCCACTAAACGGGAGAAGATATTTGCAAATGACAGGTCTGATAAGGGATTAGTACCCAAAATATATAAAGAATTTATACAAATCAACAGCAGAAAAACAAATAATCCAATTTTAAAAAATGGGCAGAGGACATGAACTGACATTTTTTTCTAAGAAAGCATATAGATGTTCAACAGACACATGAAAATATGCTCAGCATCACTCATCATCAGGGAAATGCAAATCAAAACCACAGTGAGGTATCACCTCACACCTGTCAGAATGGCTAAAATAAAAAACACTAGAAACAACAAGTGTTGGCAAGAATGTGGAGAAAAAGGAACCCTTGTGCACTGTTGGTGGGAAGTAATTCCACTACTGGATCTTTACCCAAAGAATACAAAAGTACTAATTCAAAAATATATATTAACCTCCATGTTTATTGCAACATTATTTACAATAGCCAAATTTTGGAAGCAACCCAAGTGTCCATTGACAGATGAATGGATAAAGAAGATGTGGTATGCATATACAATAGAATATTACTCAGTCACAGAAAAAAACAAAATCTTGCCATTTGTAACAACATAGATGGTCTAGAGGGTATAGTGCTAAGTGAAATATGTCAGTCAGAGAAAAATAGCATATGATTTTACTCATATGTGGAATTTAAGAAACAAAACAAATGAACAAAGGAAAGAGAGACAAACCAACAAACTCCAGAGGGGAGGTGGGTTGGGGGGATGGGTGAAATAAGTGAAGGAGATTAATAGTACATTTACCATGATAAGCACTGAACAACGTACAGATTTGTTGAATCACTATATTGTACACCTGAGGCTAATTCAACACTGTATGTTAATTATACTGAAATTAAAAGTTTTTTAAATATTTTTTTAAATGAAACTTTTAGAATTTTAACAGAAGTTTTTAAAATTTGGGGCACCTAGATGGCTCAGTCGGCTGAGGGTCCGACTTCAGCTCAGGTCATGATCCCAGGTCTTTGTGGGTTCGAGCCCCGCATCAGCCTCTGTGCTGACCGCTTGCTCAAAGCATGGAGCCCGCTTCAGATTCTGTGTCTCCTTCTCTCTCTGCCCCTCCCCCACTCACACTTTGTCTCACTCTTTCTCAAAAATAAATGTAAAACAAATTATTTTAAAAATAAGTTTTTAAAATTTGAAATGGTTATCACATCATTACTCCTATACATTTTTTAGAAGCATAAGAGTTTCTTCTTTTTTATTGGGATATACCTTATATGCAATAAACTGCACAAATCTTAATTGTATAGATCTGTGAATTGTTACATATGTAATTGTTATCCAGATGAAGATATAGACATTTCTGATATCCCATAAAAGCTCCCTTATGCATGATGCCACTTAATACATTCCAAGAGATAACCACTGTTTTTTGAAATTCTATTGGCATAGAGTAGCTTTGCCTGTACTTTATGTAAAAATAGAATCATACAGAATGTAGCTTTTTGTGTCTGGATCTTTTGCTCAATTTTACAATTGTAAGATTCACCCATGTTATTGCATGCAGTTAAATCTTTTTCATTGCTGTTTAGTATCCCAGATATGACTATATCATAATTTATTAACCATTCTACTGTTGATTAACATTTGGTTTGCTTCTAATTTGGGGCTATAATGCAAAAAGATGCTATGAATATACTACATGCATATTTTTTAGTGGACATAGGCATTCATTTCTCTTGGGCATATACCCAAGGAGCTGAGTCGTACAGTCATGAAACACGTTTGTTTAGCATTAGTATATTCTGCTGAATAGTTTTCTAAATTTGAAGTAATTTGAAGGAAGATATGAACATGATGAGAAGAGAAATAAAAGATTTTACAATAACTAGGTGGAATTTCTAGACATGAAAAATATAATGTGAAAAAGTCACTGGATAGCAAATTAGACACTGGAGAAGAAACATCAGTGAAGCTGAAGACACACAGTAAAAACTATTCAAAATGGAGAACAGAGAGGGGGAAAAAGAGACTGGGAAAAATAAACAGACTCAATTTCAAGTGGTTAAATTTACCTGTAATTGGAATCCTAGAAAAGTAGGGAAAGTACACAAAATTATTTTAAGAAACAATTACCAAAACCTGTACCAATATGATGAACACTATAAAGTTGTTGATCCAAAACGCTGAAAGAACTTTAAAATATTTTATATTTTCTGTGACAATTTAATTCAATCATTTTTGATAATGTGCTGACTTTCGGTCCTTAAAACCACAGCTTTGCACCTATTTTTCTGCCCTGTCATTATGAAGGTATAGTTGTCAAAGTAGGAGGATGGAACATGTTTACCAGTGTGTTAACTTCTAACTTTTTTTTTTAACGTTTATTTTTGAGACAGAGAGAGAGCATGAACAGGGGAGGGGCAGTCTCTAGAGAGAGGGCGACACAGAATCGGAAGCAGGCTCCAGGCTCTGAGCCATCAGCCCAGAGCCCGACGCAGGGCTTGAACTCACGGACTGAGAGATCGTGACCTGAGTTGAAGTCGGACGCTTAACCGACTGAGCCACCCAGGCACCCCTAACTTCTAACTTTTAAATATTTAGACACATAGTATGTAGGCCTCTATTTGTACTTTTTCCCAGCACTCCACAAACGCTCAGGGTCACTGTGAACCCAGCGGTCTGATCACAAGTACATTTCAGAACAAGACTAGCGCTCACTGGGAATTAGGGGTGAGGAAGCATGATTTTATGTCAATATGTCTGGATTAGCCTCGGTGGTGGACATGTGACGCACCAACAGCAGGAAAGGCAGGCCTGGGAGAGCCCTAGAGGTGATTGTTCTGGGAAGGAGGTTGTAGTTCCTGAGGCCAGAATATAGTCCAAGGGGGTGGTTTCAGGATCAGCAAGGGATAGCTGCAGCCACAGGGGGATAAACACCATCCTCCTAGGGCTAGAGGAAAGGGAAATAGATGTCAGGGCAAAGAATCAGTTTCAGAGAGAGGACTTTGAGGACTGAAGACAGAGAGAGAAATTTAAGGTAAAATCTGACAGGCTTCCCTACAGAAGCCAAAAGGGCAGGTGGTACCTGGGCTAGAGGCAGGTAGGCCGGTGTGTGCAGAGCCCAGGACCTGGACCAGCCCCGGTCATGGGCAGGAGTGGGGATGGGCTGGGTACAGAGATCTGGACTGCGAGTAAGTTGGGAGAGGGAGTGGGGTCTAATACAGAAGGGGACTTTGATTCTTTCTGTGTCAGGAGCAGCTTCTTGGCACCACATTTGGACCCCCACAGCCAAATGGCCTAGGTGGGTAGGGCCAGGGATTGAGCTTCCTGGTCCTGCAAGATGTAGGGGGAGTCTAGGGCATACTAACTGATAGCTGCTGAAAACAGTTGGCAGATGAGTTTTCCCTGGATCCTGAAGAAAGGGGTTGTCTGACATCTAATCAAGGACCAACCTGGGCTCCCTTCTTCTCCATCCTGGGTTGAGGGAGGGTCTTGGGTCAAATTCTTGAAGGTTTGGAATAAGTAAGGGGATCAAGAATCCAGAAGGACTGACGGTACAAAGCAGACTGTTCTCTCTCATCCCTTGAGCTCTTTGCCTCCTGGTCCGCACCCCAGGTTCCAGTCTCTTGAGTCAACACAGAGGAAAGAAGGTGATTCTCACACACTGTAACTCTAGACAGAGGCTTTCTTTCCACCAGGTCTGACCTCCCAGAGGCAATCAAATCTCGAGTTATTTTTCCCCAGGTCAGACACAGAAGACTAAGTTAGACATTTCCCAAAGGAAACTGACTACTTTACTACAGGAAAAGTCACATTAAAAGCAAGATAGTACAAGACCATGGGGATGGACAAGGCCATAGGGAATAATGTTTTTATCTGGACAGAAACAAATTCAGCCTTAGGAGACTCAGCTGGCCCTAATGTGGACACCAGATCATTTCTCAATGACCCAGCCTTGCATGGCCCCGAGGCTGAGCAATTCATTCCACCAGAGCAAGTAAATTCATGATGTGGGCCTTGGCCTGAGATGCTGGTCCTCAATGCATGGGATAAACCAGCCTAATCCCCAAAGAAGGAGAGAGAGCTAAAAATTATTGTGGACCTACTGGTGTGCAGTTGGGGTCTCATTTGTGCTTTTGTTTAATTCCTCCAAAAAGCAAGATAGGCTAAGATTTGGCTGGTGTGAGGTCTTAGGTGACAACTTTTCCTTCCCACTCCCACCCCCACCAGGTTTCAAATAAACACTGAGGATACTGAGCACCCCTCTAGGAAAAAGACAAAAAATAACCATGCCCATAGTGGTAATGCAAACAAGAGTCCAGATTCAAGAAAGGGCAGGTGACAATACCCAGACCTGGTAAGGGTGTGATAAAACAGGGACCATCACATACTGTTGAGTGTCTAATTGGTGCAGCATTTTTGAAGGCAATTTGGTGATGTAATTAAACAATTTAAGTGCACACACGTACTCCTTGACAAAGCAATTTCATTGCCAGGAATTTATTCTACAGATTTTACAAGTATGCAAAGATTTGTGAACAAGGACATTCATTTGCCTCATTTATTACAGTAAACAAGGAAAACAAATGCCCATCAATGGTGGACCCATTGAGTAAAATAAATACTCTGCATCTATCAAAAAGAATGAGGTAGATGTACAAGAAACAATTATTATGAAAAGATATAAAGAGATGTACAAGATTATTAAATGAGAAAAGAAATTGCAGGAGAGCCTTGTAATCTTATCCTATTTGTGGGTTTTTAAAGACTATTAACTATACATATATTTGTACTGGAATAGAAAACATACAGAAAGATACACACAAGAAAAAGTGAACAGTGGCTACCACTATGGGACCTTTACTTTCTATTTCACATTTTTCTCTACTGCTTTGAATTTATTTTCAAACATGTATTACTTTTAAAATATAAAAGAGGGGTTCCCAGGTGGCTCAGTTGGTTAAGCACCCAATTCTTGATCTCGGCTCAGATCATGATCTCGCCATTCATGAGACTGGGCCCTGTGTCAGGCTCTGCGCTGACAGCATGGAGCCTGCTTGGGATTCTCTCTCTCCCTCTCTCTCTGCCCATCCCCCACACGCGTGCTAGCTCTCTTTCTCAAAATAAATGAACATTGAAAACTAAAATAAAATTTAAAAGAAAAAAGGAGGAAAAAGGGACCAATGAAAGGTAACTTATCAAATGTCATCATTAGAAAGCGAATTCAGAAATAAGACCTGGAGGTAAGACCTGGTGGCTGACTGGGGGACCCTTCCTGACCCAGCTGACTGGGCAACATGAACATGCTGCTCTCACTCCTAAGTTCTAACTCCTTGAGACCCAAGCACTCTTGCCGTGGGGCCTCCTGCAACATGGCTGAAGAGAGGGAGTGGCTCTCTTCCCCAACTGAAGCCAATTTCTGAGTCATCAAGGCATATAAAGGGAAAGCACTGGTGGCGAGTGACATTGGCAGGGATTTGCACCCAGTGACAGAGTCCCAGCTCAGCTGAAGCAGAAGGCAGCAATTCTGGCAGATCCCCATCCCAGCTAATAGCAGGATAGATCTCCAGCTTGGTTACCACCAAGTCTTGGCACAGGAGTCTTGGCACAGTGGAGGTGATGGCAGAATTGCAGGTATCCAGCAACAGCAAAAGGAAGCAATCATCAAGACTGAGTCAAGAATTAACCTGGGTAATATGAGCTTGGAGAATCCCAGAAAAACTTGAGGAAAATCTACCTAAATGGAATGTCTGAGCATTTTAAGTTAAGAATACCCAGGGTTCATTCATTCATCTTATATACTGAGGTCTTACTGTGTTCAAGACACAGTAGCAAGCACAGGGGATACAGCAATGAATAAGGTAAACACAGAATTTATTAAGTTGAATTGGATGAAAATACAATTGCCAATATTCAACCTTTTTGGATCTACAAAAATGGCACCTTCCTATGGATCAACGTAAATACATTCTGGCAAGAGAAAAGAAAAGATGAATTTCCTAATTAATTGCTTGATTACAATTGTGAAAATAGCTACAAAGGGACAATCAGATTTAACACAATTGTGTGAGTGTGTGTGTGTGTGTGTGTGTGCGTGCGTATGTGTGCGCACACACGTTGCTGGTCAAGAAAGGCTTCTCTATAAAGAGTTACTTTTAAAGAGGTGAGGATGAAGAGGAATTAACTTAGTGAAGGAGAGAGAGGGATATCATTCCTGGCCAAGCCAGGCGCAAAGGCCTCGAAGGGAAGGAAATTGGTCTGTTCCAGGGATTGAGATGGTGAGTGAACCCACGGAGAGGGGCGGAGGCGGTAGAGGATGAGATGGGGATAACAGGATGCTGAGACGGACACGGGAGCCAGATCACGGCATAATCCAAAACACTGCAACGTCTAGAGAACATTCAGGCAACAAAGGCTGTTCATTCCCCCCTTGTAACCAGCGAGCCCCGCACTCTACAGCGAGGCGGCCAATGGGAATCGAGTCCTTCCGAGGGCTTCCTTCACCCATTGCGCCTAGCGCAGGGTGGCAGTGGTGACGCAGGCGGGGGAGGCCCGGGCCTCAGGGGGAGGAGGCCAGGGAGGCCGCGTGTGCACTGGGCGCCCTCACCCCAAGGCGGCAGCCCAGCGTCCAGCAGTCCTGGCGGAAGCGGCGCACCGAGAAGCAGTAGATGAGCGGGTCCAGGCAGCTGTTGAGGCTCAGCAGCGCCAGGCTGAGGGTGTGCAGGACGTCGAGCGTGGAGGCGGCGCGGCACCCGCCGCCGTCGCTGCCCGCGGCTCCCTCCCGCCCGGCCACCCAGGGAGCCAGCAGCAGGTGGTAGGGCGCCAGGCAGAGGGCGAAGACCAGCAGGAGCCCCAGCACCATGGTCCTGGCCGCGCGCCGGTGCGGGCCGGCGGGGGCCGGGCCGGGGCCCGAGGGGGCCGCGAGCGCCCGCGCCAGGCTCACGTAGGCCGCGAGCACCAGCAGGAAGGCGGCGGCGAAGAAGGCCACGGTGGCGTAGGCCAGGCCGGCGCGCGCCCAGCCGTGCTCCAGGCAGCGAGCGGCACCGCCCGGGCCCGGGCGCAGCGCGTGCGGCGCGGCCAACGAGGGCGCGGCGCAGGCCAGGCCGGCCAGCCAGGCGGCGGCGCAGGCGGCGCGCGCTGGGCCCCGGCGGCGCAGCGCGAGGCGGCCGGCCGCCCTGGGCCGGGGCCCGCGCACCGAGCCGCAGCGGCACACGCTGATGAGCGCGGCGAAGGCCACGGCCGCGTAGGTGGCCACGTAGTAGGCCGCGCCGGCCGCGCGGCAGGCGGCCTCCGGGAAGGGCCAGTGGGCCGGGCCCAGGTAGTAGGTGAGCCACAGCGGCAGCGTGAGCGTGAAGAGCACGTCGGCCAGGGCCAGGTTGAGAAGGTAGAGCCGCAGGGCCTGGCCCAGGCGCCTGCCGCTGCGGACGAACACTGCCAGGGCGGCCACGTTGGCCGGCAGCCCCAGGCCCAGCGCCAGGGCGTAGGCAGTGGGCACCACGATGAAGCGAGCAGGGTCGTCCCAGGGGCTGCAGCCGCCGACACCCGGGTCCCCAACACTGCCGTTCATCTCGGACCTTGCACCGGGGAGAGGAAGAGAGGTCACTGTGGAGGCTAGCCACAGAAGGCCTCCGTACCCCCCCCCCCCCCCCCCCCCCGCCACCCCGTCTCCTCTAACTCAGCCCCTGCTGGGAGGGGACACTAAGGAGCAGGGAAGTTCCTGTGGGAGAGAATGAGGACTGAGCTGAGCCAGCACCCCTGAGGATGGAGCACAGGGGGTGGACTCCAGAATCCCTTGAAGTACAACGGGCTTGCTGACAAGCTGCAGGAAACGAGGAAGACACAGGAGTCTCAGATAGCTTGGAAATTTCCAACCTTGGTGACTGAGAGGGTGGAAGTGACGCCCCTCACAGATGGAGTATGGTTCAGATATGTGGAGGCACCGGCACGTGCTTAAGCCCGAGCAAGGCTGAGCCAACAGGGAGTTCTGGAGAAACCAGAATATAGAGTCCTTCCCAGAAAAAGCGCAGTCCTCCCTCCTCCACATACTATGGACGAACAGGCTTATGATGCAGTGACCCTGAGGACAGTCCCATGCATAGTGACCTTGGACTTGCCTTAATGAAGGTCCACTCCCCGCTTGCCTGTAGCCCGGGGGGCAGGGCTGAAAAACGGTTCAAAACTCTCAGGCTTTCCAGGCTGGTTCCTTCCCCTCACCTTTTGACCACAAAGAAATCCTGGGTCTGCTCAAAATTTTGGCCAGCAAAGCAAAACAGAGCACAGGCCCAGGAATCAGGCAGGTTCTAGATACACACATTTATTTGCCATGTGACCTTGGGCAAATTACTCCGCTTCACTGAGCCAATCTTTCTCTGCTGTAAAACGGAGATTAAGATACCTACCTCACAGTGTTGTTGGGAGAACTATGAGAAAACATAAGTAAAACTCTGAGCGCTGTGGCTGACACTGGGGAGACACGCCAGAACCATTAGCTCCTTTCCCTCCAGGCAGCACACAGATGAATGTGTATACCACCCACACAGGCACCCCAAGCAAACAAAACAACACAGAGACATCTGGGCGTATTCCTCTTCTCTCCCCAGGGGGGTAAGTGCAGAAGCCCATGTCCTGTTCCTATTTTTGGCACAGTCACCCCCCTAGGGTGTCCCAAAACTCAGTTCCTCCAATACCAAAATTTGTATTTCTGCCTCTGCACCCCTCAGGCTGCAATCCTTTCTGGGACCCTGAGTGGAATGTCTTCTCCCCTCCCTCTCCACTCTGTCCACTGTTGGCTCTAGCCCCCAACTGCCCCACCCGGAACCTCTCCCTGCCATCCCTCCAGGTCGTTCCTGTCTTACCTCTTGCTGTTAAAGCTGCTGCAGCAATCTCTAGGGCCGTAGGGGGCCTGGCTTTAAGGAGCTGAGACAGAGCAGAATCCACTCCCACCCCCACATCTCAGACCCTCCCATCAACCCACTAATCCCAGGATGCCACGTGAAGAATGGGCCAACAGCTGGAGGGGCTGGGGCCCACCTGTGGCAGCTATAAGCTGGGTTTGTGGGGTGCGGCCAGGGCCGCAAGGGAAGGGAGCATCTTTGAGGGCAAGGGGGCACAGAGAGGGAGATAGAAAAGTAAAAGTAAAGCCTTGCAGCTGAATGTCATGGTACTGACCTGACCAAGGTTCAGGGTGCGGTTTGAGGGGGGCACATATCCTGAAGCCTGGCTTCTCCTTGGGCCAAGGAGGCACTGCTGGAACTCAAGATACTCCTGCTGCTGTCAATCCCAACTGCTCCACACCAGCTGGCCAACCCACTCCTCCAGCACCCTGCCTTTCCCACAGCTGCTAGGTGGGCCCTACAGCCGAGCTGGGGGCCCTGTAGCTGCTAATCAGCTTACAGGCCAAGCCGTGGTAAACAGGAGCCCTCAGTCAAATGCCAGCTGTGAGAGGTTTTACTCAAAGTCCAGGCTGGAGACAGGCTGACTGTCGCATCCCGGAAGGAGTAGAGATGGTAAGAGGCCAGGATCCTAGGGGCTCCAGGTCCTATGTTTATGGCCTTCAAAATGTTCATGCAGAGGGGGAATTCTGGAAACAAGGCAGATTTAATCACATTGGGCAGATCATCTCCTCTACCCTGTTGAAGGGAGCAGGGGTGCTATGCATGCCCACTTTCAACTTTTGACAGCCGGTGCAGTGCAAAGTGTGGGTTCTGGAGTTCATCAGGCCCTAATGAATCTCAGATCTGACACATGGGCACTTAAGCTTTCTGACCACATCTTCCCATCTATAGAACAAACTATTTAATAACAAAAGCTATTTAATGATAGCATTTACTGAGCACTTATTATGTGCCAGGCACTACTGTAAGCACTTTCTCACTAAATCCTCACAGCAACTCTATGAAGTATTTACCATTATTACCCATATTTTGCAAAGAAGCTAGTAAGTGGTGGGTACCATTGCCCACCTCTTCCCTTTCTTTGCTGACCAGGGTGGCTAAATCTTAACTAGTCTAAGTCCATCATAGGAATTCTTTTCTCCTTACGAATGGGTGGTCTAGGTATAGAGATGGGACTAATTCTGGCCAATGGGATGTGAGGGGAAATCTGGGGGTCTTCCAAGAGAGTTTTCCTGTCCCTTTTCACCTTTGGATGTTATGTGCAAATGTGCCGTCTGGAGCCGCTGCAACTATTTTGCAATGCTGAGGGCAGGAGCCAATAAGTTGAAAGCAGCAGAGCAGGAAGTTGAAAGAACATCAGTCTTTGAGGTCATTGCAAAGCAGCCAAATTACCCAACACAGAAAACTGAAAGTATGTTATCGCTGGACCTCTGTCAAAGAAAAGGATTCCTGATTGTTTCAACATTCTATGTAGTGAATGTATACTACTGCGTTAAAAAAAAATTTTTTTAACATTTATTTATTATTGAGAGACAGAGACAGAGCATGAGCACGGGAGGGGCAAAGAAGGGGGAGACACAGATTCTGAGGCAGGCTCCAGGCTCTGAGCTGTTAGCACAGAGCCTGACATGGGGTTTGAACTCACAAACCACGAGATCATGACCTGAGCCAAAGTCGGACATTAACCGACTAAGCCACCCAGGTGCTGTAATATACTACTCCATTTTTTACGTCTATTTACATATACTACTTTTAGATGTACCAGTGTGTGTCATACATACACATACACACACACACACAATAGAGATTGCATCACTGTGCTTTCAGACACAAGAGGAAAAGACCTAAGGGTGCCAACTTGCTTGAGGTTCCCAGCTAGTCAGTGTCAGGGCAGAAATTACCACTGTGTAGTAATGAAATGGACGAATGTACACAGACAACTTTCATTCCTATGGGCTCCCAAAAGCCATTGTCCCTAACCCCAAAGTAATCTGTCGACTGGTGGCTATGGCAGTTACATAAATAAGCTCTTTTCCTCTCTTCCATTATGGGAGGCATATCACTTTCCAAAAGGCCCCCACTGAGGTGAAGACGGTTGGTGATGTGATAGTAGGGACTCTAACGTGGCCACTTTCCCTCAGTAATTGTCCATACACACACACACCCTTCTGATTCCCTGGGACCTCTGGGATTCATCCCCGGCTTCCAGCATTGCTTTACCATGCAGCATCCCTTGAGTTGGCTGTCCTCTGCTTCCATGTAGATATCCAAGGAGCACTGCACTAAGTACCTACCTCGCCACCAAAGGCTGCAGTTTCAGATCCTGTAAAACAATGATCCAATGCCCATCTTTGTTAGCTCCGCAGATCTAAAGTGCACAAAGTAAAAGAATGGGAGGGGATATCTCACGCGACTGGGAAGCACACGGGCAGAGGCAGGTACTTAGACTCTGCCATAGCCAAGATGTAAATTTTAAGTATGTAATACCAATGCTTTAAATGTGCGGGTCTTTTGAAGCAGCACCCTCACTTCGAGGAAAAGACAGTAAGTATGCAAAGGTGATTTACTCTGAAGTTTACAATAGCAAAAAACTAGGGACAATCTAAATGTTCCTTAGTGGGGGCTTGGATAAATATATTACAGTACATCCTCACAACGGAATACTATACAGCCATTAACATCAATGAGGTAAAACAGACACGGAATGAATGGTGTTACAGTATGTTAGTTTTAAAAGACATTTAATAAAGTAATTTATATTGCCTCATTTTCATTAAAAACATCTGTACAAAGGCATAGTAAGAGTTGAGGTACAGTTATTAAAAAGGAGTGGATAGTGGTTATTTTTGGTGCATTAAATTTTGAGGGGATTTAAATTGCTTTTCTGTTTTCTATTTCCACATTACATGAGGAATGACAGTATGTGCAACACGTGCTCCTCAAAAGAGAGCAGTGAATGTCTCAGAGAGAAAGCAGGGTCAGGTAGAGAAGATGTCTACTTCAACACTGAACAGCCCTGGATGCACTGGTAAGAAGGTGGCTGACTCTGCGTTCCACCATGCTCCTGCTGTGATAGTGATGTGGCATGAAGAGAAAAAAGGACTCCCAGGACTCCGTGAACGCACTTGCAAGAGTCTTCTTCCTAGTGGGTCTGACCACCTTCTTAGTTTGGACTCAGAGCTGGCAGATATCCAGCAGCAGCAGGAGCCCCAGGCAGATGATTGCTGGGATGTAGGTGTTCAGTGACTCTTTCAGAGATGCCAGAGTGAAGATAGCTCCTGGAATGGAAAGTGAGGTCCCTGAGGCCCCCTGCCCCTCTCCAGCTGAAGCCTTCCCATTCAACACCTCCTAACCACACCCACACAGAGCCTGAGCTAGCTGCTCTCATCTCTCTGGCCTCCCAAACAGAACCAGGAATCAGAAGCCTCTTAAACTAATGTAGCCCCTCTCAGAGGGTGAGAAAGAAACAGGAGCAATCTAGCCAAATAGCGCAGGGAGGTAGGTAGGTGGGCATCTGGGAACAACTTCTAATCCTTCTCCTTTCTTAATCCTACCGGAGGGAAGGTGGAGGTATGAGAAAGATCTGAAAATGAGGGAAGCCCCAGAGATGGAAAGCAAGTCCGGGGGGGAGGGGTGGCAGTGGTGGCAGCAATGGTGACACAAGGCCAGGGGATCCAGAAGAGTCTGAAGACGTCTGATCTTTGAAGCAGCAGCTGTCTTGGTACATCAGCAGGTCCTGTGGGCAGAGCTGCTACGAGGGGGTGCTCTACAACTGCCTGTCACAGGGAAATTCTCTGCTTTTCTGGGGGCCCTGGCTTCCTTGCTCTCTATTCCCACCTGCCAGACACATAACCCCACCGGCAGCTGCAACTCCATCCCCTCCTCTCTAGGGTAGGGTTTAGGAGAGAGCAGTAGGGACTTTGAGATTATATACATCCATACAATGGGAATACCCTGCAGCCAGCTGAACTGATGAGGTAGGAAGTATGTCTGACAAAGAATCACGTTCTAGTATATTAAGTTTTAAAAGCACCTGTCCTAGTCCAAAGGCCATGGAAAATAGAGTACAGCAGGGAGGGCTCCTGGTTCTAGAAAAAAAGGAAAGGAGGCAACAGTAAAGGGAACAGCCAGATCTTCCATGATCCTCTGCCAGAAGCCCCAATTTCCCCAGCCCAGTTGCACCCCCTTACCCATCATGAGCAGGGTCAAAAGCAAGTTACTGATCTCTTGCAGCATCGGTGGGCCCAGGACCAGCAGCAGCCCAGCCAGCAGTTCCAGCCAGCCCACAGCCTCTTGATAGCCCATGGGATCTGGCTGATAGCCGAACACCTTCAACGGGAACACCTCAGCAAACTGCACAAACAGGGCTTTCTAGGGGCAGCAGGGAATGTCTGTCAGCCACACTCAACAAGGATCCACTGCCCGGGCACTCCACAGGGACATTCTGGGCCTGCGCCCTCAACCCCTCCCCACCCCACCCCCCCCAACAAAGGAGCTACTATTCTAGGTCAGGTCCAGGGTTGAGGTCAGTCTGGAGAGGGGAGGGCCTCCCTGGGGAGGGGCGGGGGGAGCTGAGCTTTGGAATCAGGAAACAGGCTTTACCCTCCAAGAAGGGCTGGATGGTGTGGTGCAGAGATGGACTGATTTTCTCAACAGACTCTCACCAGATTACAACCCAGCCCCAAATTCCAAGACCAGGAAGCTAGGCTTGCCAACTTTAGGAATGTCACAGCTTCTCTTTCTTTCTGCCTGACCTGCTTTCCCCTGATGACACTATGCTGGGAATATTGGGAGGTGGGGGTGAGGATGGAAGGTAGACGGTTGAGGTTGCTCATTCAACGGATTCCACTATGAATATGGTATGCTGGGCCTGGATCCCATTGCAGTAGACACAAGATTAGTTAAGGAGGCTCAAAGAGACTCATTGTGCTGAGTTAGGCTCCGTGACAACTTCAGCCTCAGGCTGACTACCTTTTCCTGCATCGCCCCCCACCCCCACTTCAGCTCTACCTCCCCTACTGTCAGCACCAAGGAAGAAACTCTAAGCTGGCTGGCTCTGGGGAGGTATGTACTTCGGCAAACAATCCACCACCCTAAACCAGGGAGGAAGGGCAGAACCCAGGCCTGGGAGACGGAGGCTGGCAGGGGTCTCCAAGTCAGGCTTATTTGAAGGGCTGGGGAATTGGTGAGCATAAGGGCACGAAAGCTTTCCCGACTCTGGACCTAGCCGGAAGGTGGAAGAACTTGTAGACTTCCCTCTCAAGCTGCCCGGGAAGGGTTCTTTGGATTCTGAGTTAGGGGAGCCTCTAGATTGACTCCTGCTTCCTGACCTGCCGTGTAACCTTTAGCAGACACACTTCACCTTCAGGGCGAGTTTCCTAGCCCACCAAGCAGTAATTCATAAACCCATCCTCATGAACCTCCCAAGAACGCAAACAGGAGGAGGAGGAGAAAGGGGCAGGGAGGGTTCTGGGTCCCCCTTCCATTCCATCTTCTTCCCCCCGGGGTCCCGGCGCATTCCTCCTCCAGCCCTAGGTTTGCCCGGGGCTCCCAGTGCTCAGCTGGAAGATGTGCCCCTTCCGTCTAGGCAAGAGCCAGAGGACTCGGAGGAGCACCCCGGGAGAGCGCCTACGTCTCAGTCTAGCACTGTCTCGCCGGAAGGCAGGCGGGTCCGCGGGGCACCGGCGCGGGCAGGCGGGCCGGTCACCGCGGGGGGGGGGGGGGGGCGGGTAACGGCCGCGTCCTCAGTACCCGCCGCCGCGTGGCCGCCCACATCCCGCTGCTCACCATCTGCTCGGACGCTGGTGCCGAGATCTGCCCCGAGAGCTTGGCCGCCCCCGTGAGCGCGAAGAAGCCACCCAGCAGGACGCGCAGAGCGGCGAGCCCGAGCGCCATGGCCGCTCAGGTCCTCCGGGAGGGAAGGAAAGGGAAAGGAAAGGAAGGGGAGGAGAGGAGAGGCCCCGCCGAAACCCTCCCCCTGCCGCCCGCTCGGTTCCTCCCTCCCCAGGGCCAGCAGAAGACCGGCGCCAGAACCTCCCGCTCCCCGCCCCCCACCCCGAGGTTGTTGCCACCCTCTTTTCTGGCCCCCACCTGTTGCGAGGGGAGACGGCCTTCGGGAGGGGCATCCCCATCTCTCAGATGGGGGCGCTGAAGCCCAGTGGCTCAACTGACCGCACGAGCCCCTTTGAATTCAAGGGGCGTCTCTTGTCTCCCAACCAGTATGGCTGAGTAGAGTCAGACTCCAGGAGTAACCATCTACACGTGCCTCGCAGAAGACCGGGGTTTCCTTCCAGCCTGAGCCATCCTAGCTTTGGGATCTGAGCTGCCACCTAACCTCCTCGGGCCTCACTATTTGCATCTGTAAAAGCGATTAAGCCTGTTCCCCTTAGGAACAGGCCTAGCACAAAGTCTGGCACCTTTAAGAGCTCAAACGTTATTTGTAAATTAGTAAATTATGAAATCATTAATAATAAATCGGTAACAAGTAATTATAAATTGTTTTCTTTGTGTAAAATATATTTTTCCTCCAATTCCTCTCAGTTGAAATTAAAATATGAAAAGTGTTTGAAAATTCAGACACTTGGCAGCATAGGTAAGAGAGACTTCCACTAACAAAACCCTACAGGCCACTCGTGGTCCATCTGCTATAACCTGGAAATCAGTCTAGACCTTGATGGACAAACTGTGGGCCAAATTTAGTCAGCGGTTTTTTTCCACTGGTTCCCCCTTCTTCTTCCCCAGCTAACAATGTTTTACATTTTTTAATGATAAAAAAAATTTTAAGGCAGCTTTCATGACACATGAAAATTATATGAAATTCTTAGTTCAATGTTCATAAAGTTTTATTGAAACACAGCCACACTCATTTGTCTGTGTATTGCCTACAGCTGCTTTTGTGCTGCAAACCCAAAATTGACTAGTTGCCACCACATGGCCTGCCAAACCTAAAGTATTCACTATCTGGCCTTTTATGGGAAAAGTTTGCCAAGCCCTGGTCTAGAGCGCCACAGAAACCCCTACTCTCCTGCAGCTTCTATTTCTGATCAGCCAAGCTGCTTAGATCTTTGTTTTCTACCTACCCACAACCTGCTGGGGTGGGTGGCTGCCTGGCTGAAGACTGCAATGTCCCATGTGCTTCTAAAGGCCAAGGAGATTAACATCCAGGTGTGCTGATACATTACAAACAGGCTTTTTGTGACCATTTTTGTCCCTAATCCAGATGATCCAATCAATCAATCAAATAGCTAAATTCTCTGCCTTGGACTATTAAAATTATAATATATAACTAGGTATAAATGCACAATTATTCCTCAACAAAAAGAAAAATTATTAAAACATATCACTGAAAACACATATCCACATTAGGAAATTATATTTTAGGATATTTATACAAAATTTAACACAAAATTATAGACTTTGATCATTAGCAATACCCATCTTACTATTCTTTCTCCTTTACTAATTTTTCTATCCTTGGAATTAAAGATGTGACTGCAAGTCTTAGAGCAGGACCAGAAACCAACAGATTTCTTTGTCTTGACTCAGTCAAAGCGGAAAATGTAGCATCACATAAATAAACAGTTGAAAAGGGCAATAAAAACTTCATTGCCTTTTCATGGAGTTCTGGGTAATTTGTCTTTGCATTTATCCAAAACTGAGTCACAGACATTGATTTAAATACTGACTGTAATTCCAAATCTGAAGATAGCTGTACTAGTTTTTCTTCTTCGAAGTCCATGAGATTACTATCTTTGGGATTCATAAAAGGATTAATTATCCACAAATTTCCTGAACGCAAGTCTTCTTCTGGTGGGTAACAGTCATTGAACATTTGACAAAGTCCTTCCAGGTGCTCAAAAATAATGCTTGCAATGCCTCTCATATTTAAGTCTGATGAGTTTACGAATTCGGAAAATGAAGGGAACATGTCATAATCATTCTCTTGTGTGCGCTTCAACCACATTTTTAACTTTTCCTTAAGTATATCCATTTTATTATACAAATTGAAGAGGGTAGTCATAGTTCCTCGGAGACTTAAGTTGAGTTCATTTATAAGTGAAAAAATATCTGATAAATAGGCCAGCTTTGCAACCCATTCCTCATCAAGAAAATACTTGGCCAAATCTGAATGCTTCTGGTTTAAAAAAATTTCAATTTCATGTCGTAATTCAAATAATCTTGTTAAAATTCTCCCTCTCGAAATCCAACGTACTTCAGCATGAAGGGGTAGATTCACATGCTCAGGCCCCATTTCTTCACACAAAATCGTTAACATTCGTGAATTTGATGCATTGCTCTTTATAAAACTTAAAATTTGTGCTGACTGCAAAAGAATTTTATGTAAGCATGGAGACAACTTTTCTGCTGCTAAATGCTCACGGTGAATAAAACAGTGTGTAAATGCCACTGTATTCGTGGCGATTTCTTGAATTTTTGCCCTTAAACCAGAACACCTGCCAGTCATGCTTGCAGCCCCATCTGTACAGAGACCAACACAGTGTTTCCAATTCAGAGACTTACTATCAATATATTTATTTATTAGTTCAAATATTTCAAAACCAGTTATTTGAGAAGGCATTTCAATGCAACATAGTAATTCTTCTTTTATATCACTGCAATCATAATCAATGAAACGAATATAGCACAAAAGAAGGGTGATATTTGAGATTTCTGATGATTCATCTACCTGAAGGGCAAACCACTTTGACTTTCTGACTTTTTGAATCAGCTGATCTTCAATGTCTGCAGACAACTCATCAATCCTGTGTCCAATCGTGTTATTAGAAAGAGGAATGGTTTTCATTTTGTCTCCAGCACTTGAACCCAAAACTTCTGAACACATTTCCACTAAATATGGTTTAATTAATTCTTCGGCAATGGAGAATGGCTTCTTGCTGGCAGCAATTTGGAAAGCAATTAAATAAGAAGCTTTCACAAGTGACTTTTCAACTAGTAAACACTTTTTTAAAGAACTATTCTGACATTCCATTTCAAGAGATTTTTGTTCAAAAAAATCTACTGGTTTGTTTTCTAATTCTGAATGTTTTGTCTTCAGATGATGAGAAAGATTTGCTGGCTTCATGTTTTCAGTGGATAAGATTTCTCCACAAATGACACATTGTGGCCTTGGTGAACTTTCTTTTGATCCTGGACAGATAATAAAACCAACTTTTAAATATTCCGCATCATAAGTCTGGAAAAAACCTATTCTTTTTTTCTTTGCAGGTGGAGAATCAAGTTCCGCATCATTTTTCTCATTAGGCATAGGTAAATCTGAATGAAATATTTGAATCACTGTTATTTTTCAAGAAGAAATAAGCAATAGTCTTTATGTTTTCCCCCACACATTTAAAATATCTTTTTTTAGTATTTATATTTGTCAAAAGAATACACTAAAGTTGAAACAGAAACCACAGAACTTTCATGGTGCCATTAAAAACAGAATTTCTCCTTGCCCAAAACTTGGCCACTGACTAGAGCAAAACTATAGGCTGTGGGACGTGAACTAACAATGCTATATATATATATATATATATATATATATATATATATATATATATATATTCAACAGATTGCTGGAATTAGGGCTGAAGTCCACAGGATGCATCCAGTTAAGAATAAATTAATTTACTTTTTTAAATTTCAGAAAAAAGAAAACAAATGTTTAAAAAGTTAACATTTGGTGAATCTAGCTGTAGAATATATTAATGTTCATTGTGCCATATTTTCAATCATTCTGAACTTTGAAATTTCTCCAAATTACAGTTGAAGAAAAAAAAAGGGTTAATTAGTAGTTTTAATACCCAATGTCAATGAGGGTAAAGAGAAATGGGTGTTCTCAAACACTGATGTAATTTTTCAGTTTTGCAACACATATCAAAAAGCCTTAAAAATCTATGATAGCTTTTGAATCTGAAATTCTACTACTTAGGATTTATTCTAAAGACCTAATTAGACAAGTGAACAAAGATTCATTTACACAACTTAACTCAATACTGTTTACAATATTAAGCAACTAAAAGCGATCCAAGTGTCAATGTTAGGGGGATGGATAGGTACATACATTGGAATCTATGCATCCATTGAGAATCTCAATGTATATTTAAATTTATATTGACATGGAATATTTCTGATGAGCAATGTCAAAGGAAAAAGTAGTTCACAACAGTACATCTTAAACAATCCAGTATTTAATCTAGAAATTTTTAAAAAATGTATAAGCACACACATACCCACACATATAGATGTCCACAGATCTTTTACTACCTTCCACATGTGAATGTATATAGAATATAAATTCATGTACACAGAGTATATCATTTTAACAGGAATATACAACAATCAAATTTACTTTGGAAGGAAAACAGGATTCTCCTTGACTCCTACTAAAAGAAATGCACCCTACATAAAAACTCAGGATTACTTGTTGACAGATTACACTTTTAAATAAACTACATATATTCTGTGTAGTAAAATTATCATTAAAAACAAAAATCAAAAAATGCTTTGGGCAGAGTAGGCTATGTAAGTAATCGAAAACATGAGGGTAGTGGCAGCTAACATGGGTTGGGGCAGCAATAGTTTACAGCCTTTCCAAATATGCATTCAAGTCATTTTCCTGATCACCAACACCTCAGACACACAGTTATATTTTTAGTAAATGACAAATTAATTCACATTGTTTTTAAAAAGAAAGAAGAACTACAGTTAAATCATTAACGCTTTTAAAGAAATTTGTATCTTAATAGTTATAATAGTTTGTACATTTGAAAAACAGCAGTGCACAGAGATGTCTGTCCACATAATGCTGTGTGTGCAGATGGATTCAATTTAGTAGTTATGGGTGTTAATGACAATAATTATAAAAGGAATAAATCAGATGTTCAAAGGATGTGATGCAAGGATGAATGTTTTCCCGTTTAAGAAATGGTATATGATTTTCTTTGCCTTTCTTAAAAAAAACAAAAACAAAACAGAGTTAACTTTCCACATAAGCAGAGCACAAGGATACATACCTGTCTGACATTCCTTGTGTTGTGTATGTGGTTTGCAAGAGGTGGCCTTGGTCTGTGTGACAGGCTTGCACAATACTGCTTTGTTCTTTAAAAGCTTGGAAGACTGGGAAGATAGAAGTTTTGTGGCATCTATCTGTGTGCTTCCCTAGTTAAAAGCAAATTCAGAAACCAAAAACATGTTTTTTAGTACCTTAACACGGACCAGAATCGCTATCAATTGAAAGTTGGCACATAGTAAAAGAAACAGAATTCCTGTGAAAGAGTAGTTGCAATAAAGAAGCTACTTTGGAAAATATACACTAATTCCTAAATCTTCTAATTAGTGTCAGTTCCATTCATTAATTTTTTAAAAATACTCTGCCTATAGTAAGGACAATCAACACAATAAAAACAATCTTTACTGATTAAGACAATTGGCTATTCAGAAAAATTAGATCCAACTCAGACTTTATGCAAAATATATTCCGTATTGATTTAAGACCTCAACATGAAAAAAATGAAACTTTAACATCACTGGAGAGGGAGTGGCTAGCTGGCTCAGTCAGCAGAGACTCTTGATCTCGGGGTTGTGAGTTCAAGCCCCACGCTGGGACGAGAGATAACTTAAAAATAAAGTATTTAAAAAATAAATAAAACAAAACAAAAAAATAAAATAAATTAAATCACTGGAGAACTTTCAAATGACCAGAACAAAGAGGAGGTATTCTTAAAAGAAACACAAGAATTATAGACAAAATAGAAACGACTAATACATTTGACTATCTTGAATTTTTTTTTTTTTTTTTTTTTTTTTTTTTTGTAAATAAAGGTCTTTATAAAACAAAGCTGAAGAGTAAGCAACAGAGTTAGAGAATATATTTAAGGGGCACCTGGGTGGCTCAGTCTGTTAAGCATCCGACTTCAGCTCGGGTCATGATCTCACAGTTTGTGGGTTTGAGCCCCACATCAGGCTCTGTGCTGACAGCTCAGAGCCTGGAGCCTGCTTCCGATTCTGTGTCTCCCTCTCTCTCTGCCCTCCCCTGCTCTCACTCTCTCTCTCTCAAAAATAAGAGTAAAACATCCTAAAGGGAGAAAGAGAGAGAGAAAATGTATTTAAAAGATGTTTGCTGGAGTGCCTGGGTGGCTCAGTCGGTTAAGTGGTTAAGTGTCTGACTTCAGCTCAGGTCATGATCTCACAGTTCATGAGTTCAAGCCCCACATCAGGCTCTACATTGGTAGCTCCGAGCCTGGAGCCTGCTTCAGATTCTGTGTCTCCCTCTCTCTCTCTCTGCCCCTTCCCTGCTCGCTCTCTCTCTCCCTCTCAAAAAATAAATAAAAATTAAAAAAAATTTTTTCATAAATAAAACATGTTTTTCACTCAACAAGTATTTACGGAATGTTTACTGTAACTCAGGCACTGTTCTAAGCCCTGGGGATACAGCAAAAAAAAAAAGAGAAAGAAAGTCCTGCCTTTATGGGCTTTACATCCCACAGGGAGACACAGAAGATAAACAAGTAAAGCAAATATATATTGTATAATTCCAGGTAGTGACGAGTGCTATGAAAGAAAGCAGGGTAAGGGAATGGAGAGTGATGGTGTGGAGAAAGTGTATTTTTAGAGTAAATATTTGAGCAGAGATCTTCTGAATACTCAACTCAAAAGAACAAACCACACAAAGGCCTGAAGTCAGAGGACTCCAGGCAGTGGGATTACAGATGCAAAAGCCCTGAAATGGGAAAGTCTAGCATGCTTTAGGAACATCAACAAGAACAAGGCTGAAATAAAGTAAGCAGGGGCTAGAATGAAATGTTTGAAGAGGCTGGCAAAAGCCATATTGTATAGGATCTTGAAGGTCTTAGTTTCAAAAACAGTAAGAAATTAGGATTGTATTTTAAATATGATGGAATGCACTGCAAATTATATTTAAATTTACTTTTTAAATAAGCAATGGATGTAATAATTTTGAATTCTGTAATAATACAAAAGGTATAAAAGTATTTACATGAAAAGTAAGTTTTCCACCCATCTACCCCCTGTCCAGACTCAACCTTGAATACAAGGTTCCCAGTTTTGTTTTTGAAGTTTATTAATTTGAGAGACAGAAAGCACATGTGTGAGCAGGAGAGGCGCAGAGAGAGGCAGAGAGAGAGAGAGAATCCTAAGCAGGCTCCACACTGTCAGTGTGAAGCTTGATGCAGGGCTCAAACCCACACACTATGAGATCATGACCTGAGCCAAGATCAAGAGTCGGACACTTAACTGACTGAGCTACTCAGGTGCCCTCCTAGTTTCTTACACATCCTTCTAAAGGTGGTCTATGTAATTAAATAAGTTGCTTCTGACTACAAATTGGTGGCATATTATTAGCAAGGCTCTAGCACCTTGTACTGTACCTATTAGCGAGCTATCTTAGAGGTATATTTACATAACTTTGTATAAAGCCACCCTAATAACAGCTTTATACATTGAATGTATCATAGGTAATCTGAAGAGTCTCTGCTACTGAAAACTGAATGTTAAAAACATTTGCTATTACAAACAAGGCTTTTTTTTTATTACATTTATTTATTTTTGAGAGACAGAGTGAGACATAGCGCAAGCAGAGGGACAGAAAAAGAAGGAAACACAGAATCTGAAGCAGGCTCCAGGCTCTGAGCAAGTGTTCAGCACAGAGCTTGATATGGGGCTCGAACCCATGAACCATGAGATCATGACCTGAGCTGAAGTTGGACACTTAACTGACTGAGCCACCCAGGCACCCCAAACAATGCTTTAATAAATACCCCTACATATAAATTAATTCTACACATGCTAGTATATTTATAGAATAAGGTATTCTAAGTTGTGGTTTGGTGGGTCAGAAGACTTTAATTATGTTGGTACAGTCACACTGCTTTCCACAGAAGCACTCTATATCATATTATATGACCTTCAGCAATGTATGTGAGCCCGTTTCCCAACACTCCAGTTAATATGGTATTTATGAAACTTTTTGTTATTTCTCAATAAGTGAAAAATTATCTAACAGTAGTGTGGTTAGGTATTTTGCATGTTTAAGCATTATTAGTGTTTCCTCTTCTGTGAACTATCTACTCCTATCTTGTGCCTTGTTTTCCTTTAGCTTTAAAAAAAAATTCTATAAAGTTAAAAAAGAAGGGGGTGGGGGGGACACCTGGGTGGCTCAGTTGGTTAAGCACCTGACGGCACAGGTCATGATCTCACAGTTCAGGAGTTCGAGCCCCACATCAGGCTCTCTGCTGTCAGCACAGGAGCCTGCTTCAGAACCTCTGTCTCCCTCTCTGCCTCTCCCCTGCTCACACTCTTTCTCTAAAAAATAAATAAACATTTATGGGCGCCTGGGTGGCGCAGTCGGTTAAGCGTCCGACTTCAGCCAGGTCACGATCTCGCGGTCCGTGAGTTCGAGCCCCGCGTCAGGCTCTGGGCTGATGGCTCGGAGCCTGGAGCCTGTTTCCGATTCTGTGTCTCCCTCTCTCTCTGCCCCTCCCCCGTTCATGCTCTGTCTCTCTCTGTCCCAAAAATAAAAAAAAAAACGTTGAAAAAAAAATTTAAAAAAAAAAAAAATAAATAAATAAATAAACATTTAAAAAAATGCTTTAAAAACTTATATGCATAATTTTTTGAATGAGTAATGTAACATGTGACATAAAATTCAAAGACTTTAATATCAAACATAAAAATATACTAATTTCCCTCTTAAATTCTGCCTTAGTCGTTCAGTTCTCCTTAGAGGCAACCACTATTATCTATTCATTGGCTGCCTTCCAGGGCTTTCTATACATATGTATAGGTATGTGGTGGTGGTGGTGGTGTGTGTGTGTGTGTGTGTATGTGTGTTTAAAACACAAATGGCAGTTTGCTATACCATTTGGCCTTTTTCATTTATTGTATACTACTCTATGTCTGTACATATATAGTTACCACATTCTTTTTAAGTGCAGAGTATTCTACTGTAATGGATATAGTGTACTTATTTTAACTATAGTCCCCAAAGAGCTGCTGTATATGCTTGGGCAGGGAATTCCACTCACCAGACCACATGACTAAGTATGAGCTAGGAGAGGGGTATATTTCAGGTTCTACCCATGTAGGCCTATTTTTTTTTTTTCTAGTTCACACAGTAACTGAGAATGAACTCACAATGGCCCTGACTATTGATCAAACAATGTCGCTGTTTTCAAGCCTTTGCTACTACAAACAATGCTGAAATCATCCCCGTACATACTTCAATTTATAAATGTGCAAAATATATCTGAAGGATAAATTCCTAAAAATGGAGTTCCTTGGTAATATGGTATTTACATTTTAAATTTTAACAAGTTTTACTAAATTGCTCTCTGTAGCAGTTTTACCAACTGCAATTGACAACATGTAAAAATGCCTTAACAGTGTTATCCATTATTTTTATTGTTGCCAATCTGATAAAGTTGGAATTTCTCTAATTTTAAAGTTGACTATCTTTGCATATGTTTAAAAATAATTTTTATTTCCAGGGCACCTGGGTGGCTCAGTTGGTTAAGCATCTGACTTCGGCTCAGGTCATGATCTCATGGTTCGTGAGTTCAAGTTCCACATCAGGCTCTGTGCTGACAGCTCAGAGCCTGGAGCCTGCTTCAGATTCGGCCTCCCTCTCTCTGTCCCTCCCCCATTTGCCCTCTGTCTCTTTCTCTCTCTCAAATATAAATAAACATTAAAAAAAATTTTTTTAAGAATAATTTTTATTTACTAGTCTGATGGATCAGATTTTGTTGCCCATTTTTCTACTGGGTGCTGGGTCTTTTTATTGATTTATAGAAGCTCTTTACATATGGAAAAACTGGCTTTTTATGACATGAATTGCAACCTTTTAATTTTTTTTCATGTCTTCTGACTTTGAAATGTAGCTGAATTTCCATAACAACTCTTTATGGCTTCTGAGTTTTGTGACATATTTAGAAAGACTTGGGGCGCCGGGGTGGCTCAGTCGGTTAAGCGTCCGACTTCAGCTCAGGTCGCGATCTCAGGGTCCGTGAGTTTGAGCCCCACGTCGGGCTCTGGGCTGATGGCTCAGAGCCCGGAGCCTGTTTCCGATTCTGTGTCTCCCTCTCTCTCTGCCCCTCCCCCATTCATGATCTGTCTCTGTCTCAAAAATAAAATAAACGTTAAAAAAACTAAAAAAAAAAAAGAAAGACTTTCTCCACTTGTTTATTAAAATTCTTTCCTGTATTCTTCCCTACTACTTTATTATTTTTTTACATTTAAATCTTTTCTCCATGTGGACTTCATTTTGGTGTAACTTGTAAGGTAGAAATCCAATTTATTTTTTTCCATATGTATGCTCAGTTGTCACAATGCTGTTTATTGAATAAGTTTCCCCTACTGATCTGAAGTGCTATCTTTATTATTTCTAAATCTACATACATATTTAGGTCTATTTCTGGACTTCTATTGAGTTCATGGCTTCAGTATCAATTGTTTTATCTTTCTAGCTTCATAAAATTTACAGTTCTACTATAATTTTGGAAACTAGCTCTTCCTCTTCCCCCTTCTTTATTCTTCTTTTACAGAATTTCATTGAAGATTTTTAAGCAGTGGAGTGACACAATCTGATTTAAAATCATTCTGCTAACAATGTGGAGAAAAAAAATGCAAAGGGCAAGAATGCAAGCAGGAAGACAGGTAGGAGGTCACTGCAATGAATCAGAGAAAAGACGATGGTGCCTCAGACAAAGAAGGTAGCAGCAGGAATGTTAAGAAGTAAGGAACACTAGAGAGGAAGTCTGGGGTGGAATAAAAGGGTTCTGATTTAGACATATTATTTGAGATGGCCATTAATCATCTAAGTGTATATGTCAAGTAGGCAACTGGATACATGAATCTGGAGCTCAGAGGTCATGGCAAGAGAAATAAATCTGGGAATAAGCCACCATCTAGGGGGTGTTTAAAAACCACAGGACTGTACTGAGTCCCCAGGAAGATTGAGAAAAAAGACAAGTATGTTGACCTAGAAGTTGAAGAAGGTATTTGAAGAAGAAAGGGAGAGCAACTGTATCAAATGTTACTGAAAGGATAGGTTAAATGAGAACTGAAAATTGACCACTGGACTTGCAAAACTAAAGGTTCATGGTGGCCTTGACAAGAGCAATTTCTGCCCCCCCCCCACCACCAGTGTTTGTTTATTTTTGAGAGAGAGACAGAGCACAGTAGGGAAGGAGCAGAGAGAGGGGGGAGACACAGAATCTGAAGAAGGCTCCAGCTCTGAGCTGTCAGCACAGAGCCCAACGCAGGTCTCCAATGCATGAACCACAATATCATGACCTCAGCCAAAGTCTTAACCAGCTGAGCCACCCAGGCACCCTGACAAGAGCAGTTTCAATGGCATGGTGCAAAGCCTGACTTAAGTGCCCTAAGGAAAGATAACAGATAAGGGAGTAAGGCAGTAAGTTGAGGCCACCCTTAGAGTTTTTCTAAAATGGAGTAGAGAAATAGGACAATAGCTGGAGGGCTCTGGTGTTAAAATATTTTTCATAGATATTAAGTATTACTGCATGTTTTTTGTGTCAGTGAAAATGAGCAGAAAGAGGTGGGGCAAATCCAGAATATATAAAGAGATTCTATAAATCTATAAGGAAAAGGTAATTCCACACAAAAATGGGGAAAAATTAAGAACAGGAAATGAAAAGAAAATTCAAATGTTCAAAAATACAGACATATAAGCAAAATTGCTAGTTATCAGTGATATGCAAAATAAAATAAGGTATTACTAATAGACTGACAAAAAATGTTTAAATCTGACAACATTAAATGATAGCAAGGCTGTGGGAAATGAGTATAATCATAATCTCCTGGTAGGAATAAAAACTGAAACAGACATTTTGAAAACAAAAATGCAAATACTCTTTGAATTCAAAATTCTACTCTTCCATATCTACACCAGACAAACACCAGCACACGTGCACAAGGAGATGTATACAAAGATGTTGATTGTAGCAGAGATTGTTTTAATAGTCAAGACCTGGAAGCAACCTAATGTTCATCAACAAAGCAATGGATAAATAAAATGCATTACTTTCATACAACACTATCCAGCAGTCAATGAACTAATAAGAAATGAATTCAGTAAAGCCACAGAATACAAAATTAACAGACAGAAATCAGTTGCATTTCTACACACTAATGAAGAACTATTAGAAAGAGAAACTTAAAAAACAATCCCACTCACAATTGCATCAAAAAGAACAAAATACCTACAAATAAATTTAACCAGAGATGAAAGATCTGTACTCTGAAAACTATAAGACACTGATGAAAGAAACTGAAGGAGATACAAATAAATGGAAAGCAATACCATGCTCATAGACTAGAAGAATTAATATTGTTAAAATGTCCACACTACCCAAAGGAATCTATAGATTCAATTCAATTCCCATCAAAATACCAACAACATTTCTCATAGAACTAGAACACAGAATCTTAAAATTTGTATGGAACCACAAAGACCCTGAATAGCCAAAGAAATCTTGAGAAAGAAAAACAAAACTGAAGTATCACGTGCTCCCTGATTTCAAACTACAAAGCAATAGTAACCACAACAGTATGGTACTGGCTGGAAAACAGACATGGAGATCAATGGAATAGAACAGAGAACCAAGAAATAAACCCATTCATATATGGTCAATCTATGACAAAGGAGACAAAAATATACAGTGGGTAAAAGACAATCTCTTCAATAAGGGAAAAACCCAACAACTACCTGTAAAAGAATGAAACTGGACCACTATCTTACACCACATGTTGAGTAAGAGTTGAAACTATAAAACGCCTTGAAGAAAACATAGGTAATTAGCTATTTTTCATTTTTTAAATTAATTAATTTATTTTGAGAGACAGAGACAGCATGAGTGGGGGAGGGGCAGAGAGAGAATCCCAAGCAGGCTTCACGCTGCCAGTGCAGAGCTCAACTCGGGGCTCGAACCCACAAAACTGTGAGATCATGACCTGAGCCAAAACCAAGAGTTGCATGCTTAACCCACTGAGCCACCCAGGTACCCCGGCAATTAGCTATCTGACATAAGTATCAGCAACATTTTTTTGGACCAATCTCCTCAGACAAGGGCAACAAAAGCTAAAATAAATAAATGGAATTACATCAAACTAAAAAACTTCTACATAGAGAACGAAATGATCAACAAAGTGAAAAGGCAATCTACTGAATGCGAGAAGATATTTGCAATTCATGCATCTGATAAGGGAATATCCAAAATATAGGAAGAACTTATACAACTTAATATAAAAAAAAAAACCAATTAAAAAATGGGCAGAGAACTTGAATAAGCATTTTTCCAAAGAAGACATATAGATGGTCAACAGGTATATGAAAAGATGATCACATCACTAATCATCAGGGAAATGCAAATCAAAAACCACAATGATTCATCACCTCAAACCTGTCAGATTAGATATTATAAAAAAGACAAAAAAATGACAAGTGTTGGCATGGATATAGAAAAAAACCCTCATGCACTGCTAGTGAGAATGTATATTGGTGCAGCCACTGTAGAAAATAGTATGAAAACAGTATGGAGTTTCCTCAAAAAGTTAAAAATAGAATTCCCATATGATCCAGCAATTCAACTTCTAGGAATGCATCCAAAGAAAACCAAAACACCAAAGTGGAGAGATACATACACCCCTATGTTCACTGCAGCATTATTTACAATAGTCAAGATACGGAAGCAACCTAGGTATTCACTGATGGATGGATAAAGAAGTATGATGCGCACACGCGCGCACGCGTGTGCGCACACACACACACACACACACACACACACTGGAATATAACTCAGCCATAAAAAAGAATGAAATTTGCAACAACATAGATGGACCCAGAGTGTATTATGTGCACTGAAATAAGTCAAACGCAAAAAGACAAACACCATATGATTTCACTTGTATGTGGAATCTAAAAAACAAAACAAATGAGCAAACAAAACAGAAACAGATTCCTAGATAGAATTTCTGGTTATCAGAGAAAGGGAGAGATTTGGGGGAGGGGGGGAGGGGGAAGGAGGGACAGGCAAAACAAGTGAAGGGGATTAGGAGGTACAAACTTCCAGTTATAAGAAAAATAAACCATGGGGATGTAATGTACAACACAAGGAACAAAATCAATAAAAATGTAATAACTTTGTATGGTGACAGATGGTAACTACAACTTACTGTGGGAATCATTTTACAATGTATAAAAATATCAAATCACTGATGTACTGATGTACTCCTGAAACTAATAGGATACTGTATGTCAATTATACTTCAATTTAAGAAAAAAAAACATAAGTTTTAAAAGAAAAAGAAAAAAAAAGATAGACTAAAACTAAGCAAGTAAGCCCAATCTAACAATGGTTAATTCTCAATGGTGAGAATACAGTAGAGCAGGAGTTAGCAAAGTTTGGAGTGGACCAAGCCCAGCCTACCACCTGGTTTTGTAAATAAAATTTTATTGGAATGCAGCCACTTACTCATTTATGGATTGTCTATGGTTACTTCTGCACAACAGCAGAGATGAGGAGTTGCAACAGTCTGTATGGCAAGTTTAGTCAAAACATTACTACCTAGAAAGTCTGCTGACTTGTGCACATTTTTTTTAAGTTTATCTTGAGAGAGTGTGTGACAGCACGGATGGGGTGAGAGAGAAAGAGAGAGAGAGAATCCCAAGCAAGGCCCACACTGTCAGCATGGAGGCTGATGCAAGGCTCAACCCATGACGCATGGGATCATGACCTGAGCCGAAATCAAGAGCTGGACGCTCAATTGACTGAGCCACACAGGAGCCCTGACTTGTGCAGATTTTCTTCTTTGTCCTTTTCTATATCTCACCTTCCCCTAAAATTTAAGACTATTTAAATAACTTGAAGGAGTCAAACTAAAGTCTGAGAGAAACAAAGAAAAGATTCTAAAACTTTCAGTTTTTTTAAATTTTAAGAGTACTACATATACTTTGTATTGACTAAACTGAAAACATTAATCAGAGCTATTCTATAACACAGTTTAAATGACTGGTGAATTATAGAGGTACTCCACATAGAGAAAAAATACATAGGGCAGTCCTATTTAAATGAGGGATGTATTTTTGAAAACGCAGAATAATTCAAAACTAACTGTCCCATATATAGAAAAAGGATGCATTCTCAGGATACATAAATTTGCAACCAATATAGAATATTTTTATAATATATACTAATAACATTAGTATAAAACCTAGTCTATTAATACCCTTATTAATTATACAGTTATGTGCTTAAGAAGAGAATTATTCATTCTGTTATAGCAATTTATTAATCATGTAATTTTAAAATATAACTTAATGTATAATATACAATATACAAATATAAGTACAAAGTTAACTTAATGATATTGCATTAACTACTGAGTATCCTGCCTGAAAATAATTGAGTAAAAGTTATCATTATCATCTTCTAACAACACAAGTAAAGGGAGAGTTAAAAGGTATCAAATTAGGACAAGCTATCTCGCCACAGCATGGGGAAGGCTGGTCTGAGTCCCTGGAAGATTTCTACTAAAGAATGAATCTGATGTGGCTGGTTTTTGCTCTCATTTTCTTTGCCTCTGGGGATTTCTTGATATGCAGACACACTGTCCATCTTTCACCTTGCCACCATGAAACAGCAATCCACATTTGGATCACTTTCTTTAATAATAGCAATTGTTGCTGGAATATGGTCAAAAGCATATGCCAGTTACTTCGCTGCTGGCTGCTGTGCTGAAGGCCCAGTAAGTGCCGGGACCCTCTTCCAGCTGCCTTTGTTTTTCTAATTCTAGCAAGTCTTCCTGTATTACTCCATGGAGAACCACCCAAGCGAAATTTCAACATCCCCTTCACCAACCTTGCACAAATTCACCTTCTTTGTCACTTTCGCAGATTGTTTATCAGGTGTGAGGCTGTCGTCTTTCAAGATAAAGCCTCTTTAGATTATGGTAAAGCTGAAATGTTTTGATAGCTTCGGTTAGCAGCTATAGCTTGCCTGCTCATTTTTATACTCTTAAAACTTTGGTAGGCTTTAAAATTAGAAGGCCAGCCATGACTTGTAGTGAACTTTTTTGTCTCACTTTCAACTCCTTTCAAATCATTAAAATTACTTCAGGCCTTAGCACAGGCAATGGCTTGAACTTAGGGGGGCATTACAGCAGCACTGATCTTGCAGCTGCATTGCCAGGACTTTTTCCATTTACTCCATTATTCTTGCCTGGTTATAAGATTGTGTGTGTGTGTGTGTGTGTGTGTGTGTGTGTGTGTGAGAGAGAGAGAGTGTGTGTGTGTGAACTAAACGATGTATCTTCTTTGATGCTGCTTTTGTTTTTTTGAGCATTATCTCAATATTCTGCAGGCTGCACTCTCCTAAATGAACAGCATGGGGATCACATCCTGGTCTGGCCTTTATCACAGAGTTTTATCACATCTAACTTCTGTTCCAAAGATACTGAATTTGGGGTACAGTTTTTTAGCACTAGCACCACTACTTAATGAACTTGAATGACACTGTTATATGACATACAAAAATATCTTTAATTATACCAAAAGCAAATGTTAAGACAGCTACCAAAAACAGTCACCAAAAACATTAACCCAAGATCCAATACATTAGGTTCATGTGATATTGATAAAAGATGATGGGAATTTTGTTTCCTGCTAACACAAGATATAGGAAAATAATGAGGTAATTTGCAATCCTTTCAACTAGTCAGATTTGAAATTATGTGTTTCCTCAAAATATTTTTTTTAATTTTAAAAAGTTTCACAATACTTCAAATTGGAAACATAAAGTGGGAACTTAAATGTATTTTTACTTTGCACTATTTTCAGCTTCACATAATTTGAAGATGCATAAAATAACACTACACTGAACTTTTTCAAGAGACTTTCCAGTCTAAAAGAAAAATACTTGAATGTAGTAAAAGAGAAAAATAAGCAGCCAGATGGAATTAACAAGAATTTAAAGAAATTAAGGAGCCAGGGAGCCCAGGTGGCTCAGTTCGTTGAGCGTCTGACTCTTGATTTCGGCTCAGGTCATGATCCCAGGCTCATGGGATCAAGCCCTGCACTGGGCTCTGCGCTGAGTGTGGAGCCTCCTTAACATTCTTTCCCTCTCTCCTTCTGCCCTCTCCCCTGCTCCTGCTCTTTCTCTCTCACTTTTAAATTTTAAAAAATTTAAAAAAAAAGAAAGAAAGAAATTCAGGAGCCAGAACACAACAAAATAAATCAGAAATGCATTCTTATTAATGTAACTTTAAGATTCCGAAACAAAATCAGTGCATAATGCTCTACTTTTTTTTGAAGACTAAGCGAAATGCATTCAGATACATATTAGAATGCTACATCCAAAATGAAAGTAAACCCAAGTGGCATTATGAGGAAAAATATTAACGATAAAACTTACATCTTCAATGACTTTTTGTGTTGCCTCTTTACTAACTGCACCTGTTATAAATGAACACACACATTATTATCCCCAAAATATACAGATGTAAACACTGAGACCAACAAGTTATTTTCCTCTCACTAAGGTGGGCCAGAGTCTAGTCCAGAATTTCTCAAAGAATGGTCCAAGAAAAGTGGGCATCAATATCACCTGGGATGCCTGAGAAAGGTAAGGATTCTTGGGCCCCAATTTCATCCTACTACAGTAGAATCTCCGGTGATAAAGGCAACTATATTAAAATCACTTAGGTTTAAAAGAATAATAATAAATTGTACACGCCTCTTCCTTCCCTATCCATGCCAATCTGCCTGCTACCCACTTCCCTCTGAGAAAAAGGGGCATGTTTCCTCACAGAAATAGAAAAGTAAATATTACTAACAAGAGCTACTTAGGCAACACACTTAACTCTATAGTCTAATTAAATGCCTTTACATCAAGTCATACCTTTTAAAACACTATTAGTGTTCCCTGTGGGCTGGGCAGGAGGTATTTTTGCCAATGACACCACACTGGTTATAACTGGTGTTGTATTTTTCCTTGTAGAAGGGAGCTCCATTGAAGTAGTTTGCGCCTTATAAATATTTACTGATTAAAACAAAAAGGTAAGACCTAGTATAAACAAAAGGGTTACACACACACACACACACACACACACACACACATACAAAACCCTGTTCGACAACTAAGTTTCCAAGAAACAGTGCAAATATCTAACTCTCTATAATGTAACTCTATAAAAAGAGTGATTCTGGTCAGATTAACATTCATTAGGACTTAAAAACAGCCTGATTTTCTAAAATTATAAACTTCAAATGCTATTTAAAAATATAGGTATTAGCTTTAGAATTAACTGGCCTTTCCTATTAGTGAATATTAAAACTCCTCCACCTAAGCTTGCTTCAAATAAAAATTTAACATGACAGTTTTTATAAAGAAGTTGGTGAGTTTGCTACCCATCCGCTGGTTTGTCAACACATATTATAAAATAAAAATTCTACCACTGACCTGACTGGTCTTAGGGAATGGATGATGACATAAAAGATTGGCACATGGCATATGTGATTAAGATGATGATCAATAAAATTGCAAAGGTAGACAAGGGCCAGACTGTAAGGACAAAGCACATGGATTCTGTCAATTCAACAGCACTCCAGGCTTTGATCAGACAGCATAATATCAAATGTTTTTACCCTAATTCAGAGAAGTACTACTTCAGGGAGCTACTTTAAGAACATGCCACACATGTAACTATTCATCTGGATATTTTGACCATATTAGCTTTCCTACTTGCAAAATTATTTTATTCTTAGCCAAAAACATTTTTGCTACCTATGAAGAACTGGTCTACTTTATTTTTTCTGATATAATTAATGTGTTGGTTCTTTTTTCCTTGGCTACAATCAAACTCTTGATCAAATCTTACACCAGTCATAGCAACTGTATTAACATACTTCTATTCTCTCCTTCTGTTTGCCCTGATTTTCTATTTTTTTCTAGTTTATTAACTGAATAACATATGCCCCTTAGTGGAAATTATTTATGTACAGATAACATCAACCAAAAGCAATCAAATCTAATTTTCCTATAAAATACATTTATTGATTCCTTGGTGTGTTTGATTATGATAGCAAAAAGCATCAGGATTGATTTTCCCTGAAGGGCAATTTTTAAGAATTCTTACAAGAAGGACATCTGGGTGGCTCAGTCATTTAAGCATCCGACTTCGGCTCAGGTCAAAATCTCATGGTTTGTGGGTTTGAGCCCTGTATCAGGCTCTGTGCTGACAGCTCGGAGACTGGAGCCTGCTTCGGATTCTGTGTCTCCCTCTCTCTCTGCCCCTCCCCTGCTCATGCTCTGTCTCTCTCAAAAATAAATAAGCATTAAAAAAAATTTTTTTTTAATTCTTACAGGAAAATTTAAGGACATCCAGGCGATTTGAATTCAATAAAATTTTGATGCTATTTACAACTGTGTGTACTAACAGTATATCCTAGCACTGACATAAAGATCCCATTAGCCAAGTTTAATTTTTACCTTTATTTTGTGAAAGAGGGTCATTCATAATTTGTCGATGACAAAACTCCAAGACACAAAATAAGTTACAGAAATGTTTGATGTTTCCTCGCCATTTTATGGACTCACTTAGCTTACCCTGTCGTTTACAGCCATCACACTTGGCCATCTGAGAAAAAAATGTAAGACAGGATAGGCTTAAAACCATAAAATAATGAAAAGATAACATTAATCATAAAACCAGAAGGCACTATGAAAACAGGATATGTAAATCAGGTGAAATCACAAAATGTAAGGTTCCTACCTTAAAATATTCTGGTTAAAAATGCATATACTTGGGGCGCCTGGGTGGCTCAGTCGGAAAAGTGTCCACGGTTCATGAGATGGAGCCCTGAGTTGGGCTCCTTGCTGACAGTGCAAAGCCTGCTTGGGATTGTCTCTCTCCTTCTCCCCCTGCCCCACCCCTGCTCTTGTGCACACTCTCTCTCAAAATAAATAAATAAATATTAAAATATATATTTATTTGCTTTACATACATATGTCCATCTACAGAATATAAAAACTGATCTCCCATTTTCAAAATTACTGATGAAGGAATCTAAAGATAGGCTCTATTTTTAAAAGGTTAAGCAGTGACATCATGTAGTAGAAAGAATATGCACTTTGGAGTTGTAAAGACATTGATTCATTCAACAACTATTTAATTAGGTACTCTTTGTCTTGAGCACTGAGATAGGCGCCATATAATTATGATAAAGACATACCTCCCAAACAAAAATATTGTATTTTAGCGGGTAGGGAGACAAACAGATGATTTCACTGGCGTGTTATAGGTGCTATCCAGCTATCACCTACCAGCTTCTTGAAGAATACACTACTGAACCTCCCTGGATCTTATTCCTTTTCCTTATTTATAAGCTGGTAATAACACACCTACCTCTAAGGATTATAGTGAGGATTAAATGCAATAACACTTATGAAGCACTGGACCTGTATTAGTGGTTCAATTAATTGTAGCTTTCATTGTTAGCCTTCCAAAAAAATAATTTTTTAAAAAATAAGTGGGTAAGGAGGTCAGTCACAGTCATTTGACCTATGAAGCAAGAACAAGGTCTGACTTCAAATTCATCAGAGTAACCTTCTGAATGAGACAGCCACTTAAAGGCAACATAACTATAAAGGCAACTTAAAGGCAACTTGAAAGAACTCAGTGATAAATAAGGTTCGTGTGCCTCAAGAGAAAGCAAAAGATAAAAATAAAAGGAATATACCCTCTAACAACAACAAAGCCTCCAGAAATCATATGCTCTTTACCACCAAAATTTCATGTTTATATTCAACTGAATTTTGCTTTGGGAGCCCATAATTTATTTTACCCAGTTCTAAACACTAAATTTTACTTCACATGATCTGAACGTATTTAAGAAAATAATTTGTACTAACTTCAGAAAACCAAAAAGGTGTATTACATTTACCTGATAAAACAAAACTGTAAATTTGGACATGCAATCTTCACAACAGAACTCTTCTAGCTTTCCTTCCAATCGATTTTCTACCAAATTAGGGGATGTCTGTGAGCAGTAACTGCACATCTTACAGTAATTCCCCCAGCGCTCTCCAAAGTCACGGGCAGAGAGGAATTTGCAAACTGAGAACCAGAAGGGTTGAAAGGAAGAAACATCAAACTTACATTAACTTGAAGGAGGTAAAGTGAGTTTCCACAGTCTCAGACACCAACTAAGCTAGTTTCTTGCTTGCTTCTTAAGCCAAGAAGCAGTAATTGCTTAAGTATCCTCTTTACAAGTGGGTGCAAGAACAGGAAGATCTCTCAAGTCACTGATAAACTTATGAAGAGATTTTTTTACACTCTAACCTAATACCATTGACCCAATTACCTTTCAAAAGTTTTTTTTTTTTTTTTAGTTTTAAGCAATTTATTTAGATGACTGTAATTTTAAAAATCACTACAATTTGGCAAATCATAATCACAAATATAATATTTAAATTTGTCTCAAGTTTTTCTTTGAGATTATTATAATATTTAAAAAGACTTTAAAGTGAAGTAAGCATGAAAAATAAAATGAATTAAGTATAAACTCAAGAAAGAAAAAACCTCAAATTATACCTCATAAAACAAAATTACTTGAAAATTAATTGTAGAATAGCCCAACTCAGCATGAACTACTTTGTACCAACCACGAGCTCTGTGGACAAAGCTGAACCGCTTGCTTTCTTTACCTTCACTACAGAATGGCTTATCAACCCCTGAGAATCGGACAGTCTCCTTTATAATTTTCTGCAGTTTACAGTAATCACACATTGCCATAACTTTATTTTTCTTTTTGTATTCATCAGAGCAAGTCTTGCCACAAAAAAGAAACATTCTACCCTGCAGAGATAAAAAAAAAAAAAAAAGTCATTAAGACCTAATTAACAGTTGCTTTATCTTTAAGAAATCATTCTCATTTCAAAGCAAATGAAGTGACTGTCAAAGATGAAAAGATAAATGCTGCTAATGGATATGTTTACAATTCAATCCCTTTCATAATTTCTCTTTACCTTGTAGAACAGAAGTTCTGGTTTTGTGGCAAACAGATGGTTACAGTGCTGACACTTGAGTTTAACAAGTGTCCGGGTTAAAGCAACTTGCTGGGATGGGGCCGCAAGAGGCCGGAAACTGGCTGCAGGAGAGCCACTGATGGAGGCAGGGGAACCAGCAGAGGTGTTACCTCCTCCAGCTGATACTGATGACCCAGCCGGTGGGCTTACAACCACTTGACCCTGAGACAGGGACACCGCTGAAGAGTTTGTTCCTTTTGGCTTGTTAAATACATTCTGAACGAACACAAATAAGGCAAAGATTTTAGCAACTGAGAAACAACTCGGTAATTTTCATTTTCTCATTTTAATAAACTACTACCTGTAACATTTTATAAATATTTTTTAACATTTTATAAAGTAGTTCACAGAAAGAGTTTAAATGGCATACTTCCAGAATATTAGGACTGAGAAATGCAACATAAAAAGGTTTAAGAACTTGAATTCAGGCTTTCCAAACACCTCTAATATAGAGCTCTAATAAACTAGAGCAGGCCCCTTCTTTTCCCCAAAAATACCCCTCCATCTGCACTCCCATCACCACCCAGCCTCTGATAGCTATTAAGAGTACAGTGGAGGGGCGCCTGGGTGGCTCAGTCAGTTGAGCGTCCGACTTCGGCTCAGGTCATGATCTTGCAGTCTGTGAGTTCGGGCCCCACGTCGGGCTCTGTACTGACAGCTCAGAGCCTGGAGCCTGCCTTGGATTCTATGGCTCCCCCTCTCTCTCTACCCCTACCCCGCTCATGCTCTCTCTGTCAAAAATAAATAAACATTAAAAAAAAAAAAAAAAAAGAGTACAGTGACCACCAGTAGTCCCTTTCTTCCTGGTGCCAGGGACATTGCATCAGGCACCTTGCCACCCCAGGGGATCACTAAACTCTACCTTCTCTGTGTATCTCTCAGAGAGTGAGGAGCAAATGGGACAAGAAAACGGAGGCTTATGATTCCATGCCAGGAGTCAATACGTATCTGGCCCATGATGAGAGGGACACATGAGCACATCACCGTGCCACCTATCTGAACCTTATCGTAGCTTCCATCCTTTTGAAAAGGATAGCGCCAAGGGCAAAAGTAGGAGGGAAGGGCAGTTTAGGTTAAGGACCTTGAATTTAGGAAGAGGGCACTGAGGCTCAATACCTGGCTTAGACATTTTGCAGAAATGACTTCTGGGACCAGAGTTGAACAGAATTTTTTTCTTTCTAACTTGAATTTACTCTTTTGTAAATATGGACCTTCAGCAGTTCACATATTGCCATTCCCCAATGCCTAAGAGCACTTAGGGGTAAAATACTACCTCAGATCATACCTGGAAAGCCACCACACAACTGGAGCTGCAGAAGCTATAGATAGTTCCATTGGACATGGCTAGGTGATACTGAGGGATTGCTGAGGTTTTACAACTATGACATGAAACCTGGACACCTTGGCAACAACAACAAAAAAAACCAATGAATAAGCTACATAGATGAACACATGATCCAAAAGGGTATTAGGGGGATTAAAAAATATTCAGTAATATACAAAACCAAAATCAAGCAACCTTACAATAATCTGTAAAGCTAACTCTAACTAATCTCAGTTAAATTTCACTTACACAAAAACTAACTTGGAACTTACAAGTGTGGTTTTTATTTCTTTCTTTTCACATATGGAACTACAAAATAAATGCCTCAACCAAACCAGTGAAAAACTATATTCACTTACAAATCAGTACTTTGAAACTAAACTTTGAGTCTTTATTTAACCACACAGATAAATTCAACTTGTAACAAAATGAAACAAAAGCAGCTACATTGTTCTTTAATAGTTACTAAATCTATAAATTTATCAAATGTAAACATTACCTGAAGAAATAACTGTCTTAACTCTATAAGCAGATAAGCAATTAATAGAGCAGAAAAGTTCGGTTTTTCCTGAGTCATTGGTAGTCTCAATCATTTCTGCTGAAGGCCTCAATGATTTCCCCAAGGCGTATGGAGGAGTTTGGGCTGAATTCTACCAAGAAAATAAAATAACATTTAGATACCTAGCACAAACACACACGTTGTTTAAGAAAAGAAAAAAGAAAAGCTAACTATAAAGATTGCCTTTGATTGAAATATCTGAGCTCAGAGGACTATGAGGCCACTCTAACTATAGATTTTTCGGGAAGTTGGGATGTGAGAAAAATAAGTTCTTTCAGACAATAATGAAATGTAAACTGAAGAAAATGAGTAACTACACTCACATACATTAACAACAAAACACATTAAAGGTAATGAATTTGGTATTTGTTATACACTTTTCTCATTAAAAATAATCTAAGATGAACAGGTAATCCATGAACCAAAGGGCCATCCTCAATAGTCTTGGACATCAATCTATAAGACTGTCTACCACCTTTAAGGTTACATAATCAATAAGACTCTTTAGCAGGAGGAAACAGAAATGATGCTTAATGTAAATTAGGAGATCTTACAGAACTACCTGTTTTTTAAGCTGAGTTTTACACTAAAATGTATCTGTAACTTTACTCATATTTTAAGAAACAATAATTACGATGGCTACCATTTATACAAATTACCAATATTATTACTTAATTCAGTGCTTACCAGGAGCCAGGCCCTATACTAAATACTCTGTATTTAACTTATATATACTGTATCATGGAATCCTTCAAACAACATATTGAAATACTTTTAAAAATTATATTAACAAGAAGTTTAAATTAATTTTAATTCGGGGCGCCTGGGTGGCTCAGTCGGTTAAGCGGCTGACTTCGGCTCAGGTCATGATCTCGCAGTCCGTGAGTTCGAGCCCCGCGTCGGGCTCTGTGCTGACAGCTCAGAGCCTGGAGCCTGTTTCGGATTCTGTGTCTCCCTCTCTCTCTGCCCCTCCCCTGTTCATGCTCTATCTCTCTCTGTCTCAAAAATAAATAAATGTTAAAAAAAAAAAAATTATTAAAAAAAAAATTAATTAATTAATTAATTTTAATTCAATTAACAAATAAACAGAAAAGTGGGAGATTAAACATTTCATCTCGCTCCAAAGATCCAGGCTAACCATTACACTATACTGTCATTGACACAACATAGTCTCTCAACAAGAAATTATATGGGGAATTAAATGGTAGGAAAATACAAATTGTTGGGACTGCAAGCTGGTGCAGCCACTCTGGAAAACAGGATGGAGGTTCCTCAAAAAACTAAAAATAGAACTACCCTACGACCCAGCAATTGCACTACTAGGCATTTATCCACGGGACACAGGTGTGCTGTTTCTGAGGGACACATGCACCCCAATGTTTATAGCAGCACTATCGACAATAGCCAAAGTATGGAAAGAGCCTAAATGTCCATCAATGGATGAATGGATAAAGAAGATGTGATATCTCAGCAATCAAAAAGAATGAAATCTTGCCATTTGCAACTACGTGGCTGGAACCGGAGGGTATTATGCTAAGTGAAATTAGCCAGTCAGAGAAAGACAAATATCATATGACTTCACTCATGAAGACTTTAAGAGACAAAACAGATGAACATAAGGAAAGGGAAACAAAATAATATAAAAACAGGGAGGGTGACAAAGCCTAAGAGACTCATAAATATAAAGAACACACAGAGGGTACTGGAGGGGTTGTGGGAAGGGGGATGGGCTAAATGGGTAAGGGGCATTAAGGAATCTACTCCTGAAATCACTGTTGCACTATATGCTAATTTGGATGTAAATTTTTAAAAATTAAATTTATTAAATTAATAAATAAATAAAAATCTTTGCCAAAAAAGAAAAGAAAATATAAATTGTGAAGTTTCACTATATAATCTTCCTGGGGAAAGAGGAATATCACTTATACAGTTGACAGAGTATAATACCAGCAACAAAATTAGAAACAACAGATTTTTGGATCACATATATAAAAAAAACACGGATTTTATTCTTGTGAAAACAGTAACCAAAATGCCAAAAGTGGTAACTCCTTGAAAAGGGATACTTCTCACAGATCAATGTCCAACACCAACTACTTGGAAGAATTAAAAATAAATCAAACTTGCTAACTGAAAAAATTTAATCATTTATGCTTTTTTAGAAAAATAACTTTTTAAAGACTTCATTCAGTAATAATTAACATAAATATCTATTTAGTAACCAAATGAATCTATTATTCATTACAACAAATAAAAATTAGGTAAAGTAGTCGAATAAAGCATGTTGCCAAAATAATTACAATTCATCCCAAAACACATTTAAAAAAAAATATTTTCTAGGGGTGCCTGGGTGGCTCGGTTGGTTGAGCGTCCAACTCTTGGTTTCCGCTCAGGGCATGATCTCATGGTTCATGGGATGATCAAGCTCCACATGGGGCTATGCACTGACAGTGCAGAGCCTGCTTAGGACTCTCTCTCTCTCTCTCTCTCTCTCTCTCTCTCTCTCTCTCTCTCTCTCCCTGTCTCTCTTCCCCTCCCTGGCTCTCTCTCTCTCTCAAAATAAATAAACATTAAAAAAAAATTTTTTTAAATACGTATTGTTTTTTCCTAAAAGGAAAAAGAGGAAGATATGCTTTAGATCTACTGATTTTTAACATCTTATGCCTGTTGGCCACAGTTTATTTAAAATAATATGGAGCTTTCTCCACTTACCAATATATCATAAAACATTTCTGACTCACAGAAAATCATGAAAGTACATTAGTGTATCATTTCACTATAGTCAACACACCACCAGGACCTATCCCATTTTTCTGCAGGGGAAATCATACCCCAAAATCAATTGATGGGAAGAGCCCACTCGTTTATTTTAACCTCATCCCTGCACAGCCATCCTGGAAGGAGTGATGGACGGGCCTTTATACCTGCTTATATGCTGTGACGCTTGTTGAACTAAACACCTTCTGGGACCGGCAAGGTCCAGAGCTGCTGTAGCAGTAGCCCCCACAGTTCTCACAACAGTTCATGGTGAGGTTGTTGGCGGAGTGAAATTTTGAGAAACAGGCATCACTACAAAGACCATGTACCACATTTTGATATTTAACTTCAAATCGGATCTAGGAAATAAAACACACACACACATCCAAAATAAGTAAAGCCAATTAAAAATCTCTGATCTCTGGTCATGGCAGGTTTCCTGAAGAAGACCACCAGCCTTGTGGGATTGGCTGTCAGAGTCCACACAAGAGGCTAGGAATATTGTACACAAAGATTCTTGATGTTCTTGGGGCGCGTGGGTGGCTCAGTCGGTTGAGCACCCGACTTCGGCTCAAGTCACGATCTCGCAGTCCGTGAGTTCGGGCCCCGCGTCAGGCTCTGTGCTGACAGCTCAGCCTGGAGCCTGCTTCGGATTCTGTGTCTCCCTCTCTCTGTCTGCCCCTCCCCCACTCATGCATGCCCTCTCTCTCTCTTTCTCTCTCTCTCTGTCAAAAATAAACATCAAAAAAAATTAAAAAAAAAACATTCTTGATGTTCTTGAGCAAATGCCTAAAAATGCAGCATATAGAAAGTATACAGAACAGATTACAAATGAAAAGTTGAGTATGGTTAAAGGGGAACCAGATGTTAAGAAATTAGAAGACCAACTGCAGGATGGCCAATTAGTAGAGGTGATTTTTCAGGCTGAAATGAACCAAGTCTGGCAAGAAAACTTTAGAGTGGAAACCATGGGAGCCTTTAATGGAAGAGCCTCCTGCCAACCAATGGAAATGGCCAATATAATCATCACTAAATGACTAGCGTGTTGATGGGAAACTGATATAATTAATATTCTGTAATATTAAAAATGTTTCCTTATTATTGATACCTTATAAACAAGAAAACTAATACAGAACATACTTAGAGTTGTTAAAACTGATGACTGTGGTAACAGGGATTGGTGAATCCATATTTGATATGTAAAGCATTCATGTAAATTATTTCAAAGATGGTTTTTTTGTTTTGTTTTTTTAACAGAGAGGTTGTGCAAATATCTGAAAGTTAATTGGAAAAATTCCTACAGATTTTTAATGCAGAGGCCATCACTGAAATGTGAAGTATTTTTAGTAGTGTCTTCAACACATCATTTAATGTTTTTTATCCTGAAAAAAATAGGAAAGGTACTTAATTATTATTATTGTGTAGATAAATTTATAAATCACTTAAGTGAAGTACTAAGAGTAAAAACCATCAAATTATAGTTGTACAGCTGAGGAAACTGATTTGGTATTTGAAAGAAAGACTTCTTATTTATAGTGGTAATTGTAAAAACATTTTTTTTGTCTCATTTAAAGAAGTTAGCTTTCTGTTGCTTAGCCTTTTGTTTTCTTGATCAACCAAAGTACATCAAGGTAGAGATAGAATTTATATAAAAGAAGAGATATAAAGAGTTCCTAAAGTTTATCGGACTTATGAATAGGCTTATATTCAGAACATCTTAGTCACACATGGGTTGTAACTTCAAAGTAGAATCACCAGGTGGTTTCCACTAAGTTTCCAATATGAGTGCAGTTGGGTATCAAACTGAAGATAAATGCTATCGCAGGAAAGAAACAGTTGGCATAAATTACTTTTAATGTGTCCTCACCCTTTCTTCCTAGACCCTATCATTTCTAAATACCTAAATTGGTATTTTTTAACTTCAAGACAGTACTCTTTTGTGTTTGTACGCATATGTGTGCATTTTGCTATCCCTTGTGTTTTGCTATCCCTGACTCAATTCAGAATTTTTAGAATGAGAAAATTTTTTTCCCCAATATATTTCTCCCCTACAATGCTATAAATTGAATGGTAAATAAATATTAAATGAAAAAAAATCTCTGATCTCTGAGCAGAATCCCAGGAAAGGTACAATGTAACTTACATCAGCATTCTTCTGACACATGCTGCACTTGGTTGAAATGCTGTTAGTATATATGGTAACAACAGGCTTCTTCTTTAGCTCATAAGAAGAAAGGCATGATTGGCTGCAGAAATCTTTGCTAGAATTTTCAAAACGGGTCGTGATCACATCCTTTGGATTTAAAATGTCTCTAAAAATAAATAACAAAAGGCAAAATGAAATATGTTCTTCATAATTGTAATTTCTTCCTCTTTGTGAGCTAAAATAACTATGTTTACTAAGGGCAGCTATTGCATGCTAGAAAATGGCTGGCCAGGGATAAGACATCTGAAAACCTGGGCTTGATGATTAGTTCTGTTAGTTAGCTGAGTGACAATGAGTGAGGTAATTACTCTCTCAATTTCCTCATGTAGAAAATGGGTTTATGATACCTAATTTACAGATGTGTTGAGGGAAAATTATATTTAAAATATATTCAGCCAGATGTTCATGACAAAAGCCGTGAGGCTTCCAGCTCCAACCAAGTTTCATCCACTGGAGCCAATGGAAGAAGTGGCCATCCCTCAAGTCCTGACCACAAAACCCTTGTCCTCTTACTAGCCAGCAGCTGCTAAGAGTAGGAACAGCAGAGACAAAGAATGACATGTCTGTTTGTTTTTTAATTTAAATGCAAGATTTGGGAAACAGATGAACTACCAAAGATTAATATAAAAAATAAGCATGATATATAAAACTGAACTATAACTGAAGAGATCAAAGAAACAGAGGACAAAAGAACTATTAAGGTTTGGTAGCAGAGGACAGACGGAAATAAGAATAAGACAGAAAGAACACAAATAACTGAGTCATTCTGTAAGATTCCTCAAGTTATTTTGTAAGAGCCCATTGATGCAATACGCACTAACGGTAAAAACAAAGCTGAGTATTGCCATTTTCTGACAAGTATAAAAAAACTAAAGGAAATGGTCAGTAATCAGAAGCACTAGTATAAGCCACGAAGAATATAATGGCAATAATATTATATACAGTAATGTGTACTGAGTAATTGCTATGTACCAGACATCATTCTCTTTACTCAAATTATCCAACTTAATCTTCACAAAAATTCTGTGAGATAAGTATTATTATAATTGCCATTTTACAGATGAGGAGACCAAATCGGAAAGGTTAAATAACTTGTCAAAGTCACAAGCTGGTAAGCAATGAAGCCAGAATACAAATTCTAGGCAGTCTGATTCTACATTCAGTGGTTCATCATTCCACTCTTCTGCCTCCCATCCTGTGCCTTTATTATACAAAACTGTTTCACAGTAAACTATTTACGAATAACAATAACAACAAAGTACTTTAATTTTCTAAAACTCACCTAACCTTAAAAATAGGACAGTGAATCTTGGAAACCAAGTGGATATGCTTACACACGGATGAAGTTATTAATTTTGAATAGTGATTTTTCTACTAAAAACAAAGCAATAAAGAATGTTATTTAATAATGTGAATCTGCCAGTGGTATAATATACATATATGTAAACCAAAGTGAATGACTTTTTAATGGAAATCTGTGCACATGAATATAAATGCATTCTAAACCTTATGCATCCAAATGAATCTTACACCTTAACTTTAATCTTAGAAAAACCATACATCTTCCAAAAAACATGGCTCCAACATTCTTCTACTTTATCCTTTATTTACAATAACTCTAAGAACAACTTTTCAAAGTTATAGTCAAATATCATGCTTAACAGTATGACTCTGTTTAATCGTCTACGGTAGTCAACTGATAAGGCATCAAGCAACTTCTGACAATTTGTAAAAATCAAACCCATGGTTTAAAGATAGATTTGTCACCTATCTTGGTCTAAAGGAAAGTTTCATAGGCTCTGAACGCAATGCCAAATCAAGAGAGCAAAAAAATTTTTGAAAAGGAGCAGTGCTGTGGTAGAACATCTCTGACAAGAGTAACTATTTAAAAAAAATATGCATTTAGATGTATAACTTGTGCTGTGTTCTTTAAAATTTAGTTCACTTTATTTTGATATTTGATATGTTGAAACGGAGTATCTAAAAACAGAAAACTAAACTTACCCTTCTAGATCAGTTTCATGAGAATGCTATAGAAGAGTTTAAGTAAGGTATTAGAATGGCATTTTAGAACAAAACTAAATTTGAATATTTATGTAAAATATTTTTAAATTCCTCTGTCCTTTTAGTTGGAGATTTTCATTTTAACATGATCTACTGTTAGATACTTAAGGCCAACACCCCAAACAGATAAAGAAACTGTCGTAGATCTCCAAAGACAAAATAGGGGCCTAGAAATAATATGTTAAGATACATAATGTGCTAAGCCCTAGGCTAACATTGTCTCATTAAAATCTGAGGAAGTAGATACTATTTACCAATGAAGAAACTGAGGCTTAAAAAAAATTAAACATCTAGCCCCAACATCATATAGTTAGTAAGGGATAGAGCGTGATCTACACCATAAGCTCTTAACTTTTTTCACTCTACATTAACACTTCGGACAACACAATACATTCTTAGAACTATGTTACCACGGGAAGAGGCAGAACATGCCAAATTTTTCAAACATACTAAGGTAGAGAAAGAAGTTTATGTGGCTTTGTTACTATTTCTTCCTCTCTCTGCATCTATGTGTGACTATAAAGCAATAACTTCAAAGAACTTTTTTTAAGAAATAAACACATTATTTTGTGGCCATTTAGAGATTTTTTTTTAATCTTCTAAAGAGTTAACTAACTTTTATATACTATTATAAGACCTATGTTATAATATGCTATATACTTCAATAACTTTCAAGATAATAAATAATTGTGAATAGCTGTTGTCTATAGTCACAGGATATATGAGCAGCCCTGCAATTCCCACAAATGGTTTGTTATTTCTTTCCACAGTAAAATTTAAACTTAAAGAGACAGAAAACTAGTTAAGATGATACTTTTAACACCAAGTCCCTTGTTTAACATTACAAAGAATTTGCAAATTTCTCAGCTAAAAAGCTACTTCCATAGAAACGTGCTCAAGAGATTTAAAGTAGCAAGAGCATATTTGAACTAAACTAGATACACGCTAAAAAAGTAAAGTAAAAAGGGATGTAATTAAGAATTTTATACTTTGAGCAGTTTGTGCAGGTTTTCCTGGGAGGAGTTGGTACGCAGACAGGTGAAGGATATCCAGTGATGCACCGCGTGGAGCAAAAGAGCTGAGTAGATCCTGTCTTATGATACGCAGTTTGCCCTTTATAAAGCATTTTTTTACAACCAGAACAAAAAACCTGAATAGCTACGGCTGGAGCCGAAGGAAGCAATACATTTGGGCCAGATGACGCAAGAGAAAACTGAAAGCCTGGAGTCAACTGTTGGGCTATAAATACAAAATAAGGGGGGAAAAACAGTTTTAGTATCAACACAAACACATATACATTCTCCATTTTTTAAGACAAATTCTCAGTCTCCAAATCCAATTAAACACTCTAAAACAGGGAGTTTCAAACTTTTTTTTTTTTTTTGGGGGGGGGAGGTGTGGGTTCAAACTTTTTTATAACCCATAGTAACAACTATATTTTACATTATAACCCAGGAGACACATACATACATTTCTGTGTATGTTTATATGTGTAAAATTTAATAACTGAAACAGTTTTGCAAAATAATGTTTCCTTACTACATGCATCACATTCTAATACAATCTTATTCTATTCTCTCTCCCTCCCCCCCCCCATACATACATGTATGTGTGTATGTGTGTGTGGGGGGGGAAATATATATGTATATTTTTTTTAAGATTTTAAGTAATCTCTACACCCAATGTGGGGCTTGAACTCATAACCCTGAGATCAAGAGCCGCATGGTCTACTGACTGAGACAGCCAGGTACCCCTCAATTCCACTTTTTAAAATGCTAGTCAACACCACCTACCCAGTTTAAAAAGTACTGCTTTATCTTAAGGAAAAAAAGACTTCCATGAGGACGTGCTCTCCCTCAGTTCTACTAGTTAGAATATAACAATATTAATCATAATTAACTTACTTGGTCCTATTTCTTTCCTTTTTTTTCCTTTTTTAGATTTTATTTTTAAGTAATCTCTACACCCATTGTGGGATTCGAACTTACAACCCTGAGATCAAGAGTTCCATGCTCTACTGACTGAGTCAGCCAGGTGCCCCATATTCAGTTCTATTTCTTACCAAGAGGACTGTCACTGACTGAAAACACAGCACTAATTTTCAGTTCACTTTCTTGAGTTTTTGGCTTTGGGGCATGTCCATACTCCTTAAAGAAAAAGAAAAGAGAGAAATGAGTACAGTGTTAGTATTTAAATAAACTAGAAATTCAAGAAAAAAATAAGTCTGTCATATCTCTTCTACATTCTAATCATAATCACCTTCACAAATACCTCAAAAATCAAAATTTACAAGTTGTTAGAACAGATTTAAGCTTTACAAAAAGAACCTTTCAGAATCGGAAAATCTTTCATGACAGTTATTACTACTTTTCAAATGTAATATATAGGAGTCATATACAGCTACTTCAATGTTCAGCACTACCCTTACTTTAGTCTGTGTTTATAAGAAAATGATAAATAACATTAAATCTGAATGATGTAGAGTTTGGATCCAATTACAGATCTACAAACTGTCATATCTGTTAATGGCATAAAGACACAATGCAATCTGTTTGTTATACATAACATCATCACAGCCTAAATCAGATTTATTCTAATTATGTATTCTTTAAAATGCTTTAAGATGAAATATAATCATAAAACAAAGTTTTATTTTTTTACAAGACAAAATTCTAAAAATACATATATCAATTTTAAAAAAGATTTCTTTATTGAGATCACAACCATCCTACATTATGTTGTTGTAAAAACAGCCTTACATATTTCAAAATAAAAACTTAAGGGGCACCTGGGTGGCTCAGTCAGATAAACGTCCGACTTCAGCTCAGGTCACAATCTCACAGCTTGTGGGTTTGAGCCCCACATCAGGCTCTGTGTTGACAACTCAGAGCCTACTTCAGACTGTGTCTCCCTCTCGCTCTCTGCCCCTCCCCCACTGTGTTCTGTTTCTCTCAAAAATAAACATTAAAAAGTTAAAAAAAAAAAAAAAAGTCTTACTTTTCTGAAACAATGGTGATAATAAATAGTAGTTGTATTTTAACATCCCAATACTTAGCAAAATAAATGATGGGTATGTCAGCTCCCAAAGCTACTTTTGGAACTGCTTTGGACTATTACATGCCAAAGACTAGGAACCACTGCATTAATTTACCACTTCCCATAGTGTACATTGTGGTGCCAAATGAGCTGCTGCCTATGAGTAGGAACTACAGTATCTTCTTTATAGGTGAGGAAAGTGAAGCTTAGAGATGGTTCAGCACTTTGTCCAAGGTCACAAAGATACTAAGTGCACAAACGGGAATCAAACCCAGGTCTATCTGTTTCAAAAGCCATGCTATCTTCCTCATAGATGGACAAATATAAAAAAATTACTATAATGAATTCAAACCCCAGCCCCCACCAGAAATTAAGCTCCCAACTCCTTTCACTCATAGCACCTGTCACAATATGTCACTTCTTATTTATTTGAGTGATAATTTGTTTGTCTAGCATCCTTCTTTACCCCAAATGTGCAAGACTGAAAGGACCATGGCCATCAAGAACAGGCACCATATCTGTTTTTCTGCCTCTGCACACTCAACATGTGGCACAGTTAACATAACCTAACAGAGAAGGCTCTGGGTTCTGACAGAAGCAGAAGCAGATGTGATCTTGACTCAAACACATTTTTTAATCTTTTCTAGTTTCAATTTCCTTATCTACAAAATATATTATCTAACCCACAGGGCCATGATGGAGGGATCAATGATTTAATACAGATGAAGTATGTAGCATGATCCCTTACAGATAAGCCAAAACTGAAGCATGATTTATACACAAAAATGCTAGCTTTTATTACTTTCGCAATTATAGCATTTAATAAATATTTGTTGAGGGGCACCTGGGTGGCCCAGTCAGTTGAGCATCCGACTTCGGCTCAGGTCATGATCACACGGTTCGTGGGTTCGAGCCCGGTTCGGGCTCTGTGCTGGTAGCTCCGAGCCTAGAGCCTACTTCGGATTCTGTGTGTGTGTGTGTGTGTGTGTGTGTGTGTGTGTGTGTCTGTCTGTCTGTCTGTCTCTCTCTCTCTCCCTGCCCTTCCACAGCTCACGCTCTGTCTCTAAGAATAAACATTAAAAAATTTAAAAATTTTAAAAACTATAATAAATAAATAAATAAATAAATAAATAAATAAATATTTGTTGAGGAGCACCTGAGTGGCTCAGTTGGTTGAGTGTCCAACTCTTGATTTCAGCTTAGGTCATGATCCCAGGGTTGTGGGATCAAGTCCTGCATCAGGCTCCGTGCTGAGCATGGAGCCTACTTAAGATTCTCTCTCTCTCTCCCCTTGCCCCTCTCCCCACTCTTTCTCTGAAAAACTAAATCAATCAATAGACAAATAAATAAATATTTCTTGAATGAATGAGTCCAAGTGGATAGTCTTACATATACTAAAATAATAATGTTTATTTATTGGCACTTGCATAAAAAAGAGAGGAAGTTAAAAGTACCTATATACACCCTCCTTCAAATTACCAAAAAGAACACTTAAGAATCAATATAAAATTAATTTGCCTTATCATCAACTCAATCTCTAATATTTTTCTAACATGCCTGTTAAATTTCCCCCGATTATTTCCTTTTACTTCACAAAGTAACTGTTCCAAACCATCACTGTTAAGTCACAACCATGCAAATGTCCAGCTCCCTGATGTTTAAATTTCACCAAGAAAAACAGAAACAAAGAACTCCCTCAACACTCTGATTCCCCCCCACCACCATGCCTACAAATTGATCAACAAACTGTCCTCCTATCTTCCAGGAAAAAGCAACCTTCTTATACGACTGACTAAAAACAGGCTTGCGTTTGGGATCCTGCTCCCTCTCCCATCTTTAAGCACTCCATAGTATCATGTACCTTCAGCCTCTCACCACCTCCATGCTGGTTTTCTCCTCTCAGGTTATAAGGAACCTATTTCTTAAGGAACTACTTACTACCCTCTTCTCTCCCCTTCCAATCAGTCAGTGAAAAAGTGCCTCATTCTTTCTCTACTTCTTTATTTTTCTTTTAAATGCTTATTTATTTTTGAGAAGAAGGGGCAGAGAGAGGTGGGGACAGAAGATCTGAAGCCAGCTCTGCGCTGACAGCAGAGAAGCCAGATGTGGGGCTCAAACTCACAAACCCATGAGACATAACCTATGCCGAAGTCAGACACTTAACTGACTGAGCCACCCAGGTGCCCCTTCCTTAATTTGATTCCCTCCTGAACCTAATGCTATCAGGCTACTGCTTCAACTGAAACTGTTGGCTGTTTTTTGTTTGTTTAAGTTTATTTATTTACTTAAGTAATCTCTACCCCCATCTGGGGCTAGAACTCACGACCCTGAGAATAAGTGTCACATGCTCTACTGACTGAGCCAGCCAGGCACCCTCAATTGAAACTGTTTTAAGATTAACCAATCACCTCACAGTTGCTTAACCCAATGAACACTTTTAGGTTTTATCTTACATGGCTTCTCAGATACATTTGACACTGCCAATGATTCCATTCATTGTCTTCTGGTTCTTACTTCAATTTATTACTATGTCTTTCTACCCTTCATTTATGTTCTTATATTCAACCCTAGGGGTATCAGAAGCCCCTAGAGGTCTTGTTAAGACATAGACTGTTGGGCTTCAACCCCAGTTTCTGACTCAGAAGGTCTACACCAGGGTCCAAGAATATACATTTCTAACAAGTATCCAGGTAATGCTGAGGCTGCTGATTGCAGGAACTACTTTGAAGCCACTCTGAAGCCCTAAATTAATCCATTTCCTAGCTTTCTGACGTGAGCTCTACTCTCCTCTCTCTACATTTTTTCCCTGAACAATCTCATCCATATTCGTAACTTCAATTATCACCTATATGAGGTTACCAGATTTAGCAAATAAAAATATAAAAGCTTGGTTAAATTTGAATTTCGTATAAACAACAAATAGTTTTTAGTATAAGTATGTCCCAAGTATTGCATGCAACATACTTACAGTAAAAAATAATTACTGTTAACTTGAGAGTCAAATTTAACTGGGCATTCTATATTTTCTCTGGAAACACTATACCAAATTTCTAAATACCATCACTTCTTGGCCTTTTGGCTAAGATAAAGTGCAACTCTCTAAATACCATACCCATATATGCAAATGCCTCCCAGTGCAAATTACCAGTTGAATGTCCCACCAGCCCTTTAAACACAACAGATCCCAGGGCACCTGGGTGGCTCAGTCGGTTAAGCGTCCACTTCAGCTTAGGTCATGATCTTGCAGTTCATGAGTTCTAGCCCCATATCGGGCTCTGCGCTGACAGCTCAGAGCCTGGAGCCTGCTTTGGATTCTGTGTCTCCCTCTCTCTCTGCCCCATCCCTCCCCTGCTCATGCTCGCATCTCTCTCTCTCTCAAAAAAAAAAAAAAAAAAAAAAAGAAAGAAAGAAAGAAAGAAAAAGAAAAAAACCATTAAAAATAAACACAACAGATCCCAAACGGTACTTATTACTTCCCCCCAATCCTGTTCCTAGCCCCTCAGTAAACTGTATCATCAAAAACTCAACTTACCGAGGACAGACACTTCTAAGTACTCTGGGACTCCTCCTTGACCCACATACCTCATATGCTATCTCTAGGTCTGATCAACCCTACCTAAATATCTCAAATTCATTCTCTTTTCTTCTCTTCTTTATTGTTGAACACTCAACCACTAAACATACCACATTCGCTCTCCTCTCCATGACTTGACACATGCTATTTTCTATGCCTGAAAACCTTAATTGTTACAACTCAAGTGCTACCTACCCCATGAAGCTGTTCTTTCCTCTCCAGACAGACTTCAGGGCTCCTTCCTCTATTCTCCCAATGTACCTTACACAATTTTTTTAGAGTAATTACATAAGACTGTGATTCTGTATCTGTACAGAGGTGGCACAAAGCAACAGAAAGAATACAAGTTTGGAAAAAAAAAAAAAAAGAAAGAATACAAGTTTGAAGCCAGTTCCTATTCCAGTTCTGATGCTGCCTTTGAATTTGGCAAATTACTTAACTTCTCCTTTTCTCAGTTTCCTCGTGTGTAAAATGGAGTAAAGATCTGCCCCTCATATGGTTGTAGAATTTAAGTGAGAATGCATACAGCATGCTTAACACAGCTTCTGATGAGGCACGCTCAATAAATAATTACCCCTTTTTCCTGTATCTTTATTCCTCCTTACACTATTAATTTCCTTGAGTGCAGAGGCCCTGTCTTTTCATCTTCTGAAAACTAAATAACTAACACAACTTAGCCTACAGTATCATGGTTAAGGGGTTGGGAATCTTGAACCAGACTGCTTGGGTTTACATTCTAGCTCAACCATTTACTAGTTGTGTGACATTTAACAAGTTACTACCTGTCTCAGCTTCTTTATGTGTAAAGCAGGGATAGTAATAGTATTTAATTCCTGGGTCCTGCTCATCAAATGGAGTAATATATGTACACCACTTATAACAATGTTAAACAAGTACTATGAATCACAGTTAGCAAGAATAAAAACTCAGTGAATGAATGACAGCTCGACTGTGACTTTAACATCCAGAACAGACTCTTAGTAGAGGTATTCCCCACCTTTCAAAAGTTCATGTAACTCCACTTTGCTTTCACAAAAGACCTAGGTCAGTTCCTGCATTTGCCAACCAAAAGAAATCTGAAGATTTTCACTTTTAAGAGAAAAGGCAAAAAGCGAAAAACAGCCTTCAGCTTTGTTTTGCAGAGAACAGTTACAAAGCAGTGTGCAGCGTGAGAAGCGAGAGTGGCACCACCGAGCTCCTTTCCCAAGAACCACACTCAGCATCTCAGCATCAACTTGATGCTGCTGTAGCTCTGAACTATGTAAGCATTGGTGCTTTCTCTTCATTTATTTTGTGCACCTGGGAGTAAGATGTGTCCTAAGGTATCAGAAAAGCCTAAGAGTGGTTAGTTTGGGGGGTCTAGGAATACTCAAAAATTTTTCCATATAAACCAATGGTAATCAATTCATTTTACACCATTTCAGCTTACAAAAGTTTTCATAGGAACACTACTTTCAGATGGGGGAGGGGGGAGGCTATATATCAGAAAATATTAAACATTTTCTATTTCTTGCCTCCCATTTTCCGAAATTCGAATGCAACATGGAAAACACTACACATGATTTGTTTAATTGGCTTTTCTATCATAGCCCACACTATCAATTATGAAAAAAAATTACAGCCTATTCACCTTGAGTAGCCTTAATATAAACCAAAGAGAACTGAGTTGGTTCGTATCCACTTACACTTAAAATGTAAACTGTTAGGGGGATTTTCATTATCATAATTTTGATATTCAGAAAGAACACTCAATTCATAGCACAATATTTGTTAAATTTATGTACCACAGACAAGGCATAATGAAAGAAAAATTGGATCTGGAATTTTAAAAAACTGGTTTTGTATCCCAACTTGCTACAAGACCTTGGTGAAGTCACTTATTCCTTCAGGCTCAGTTTCCTCATCTGTGAAACAGAGGCTCTTTTATTCCAATTTTTGAGCATGTACTTTGTGCCAGTCATTTGCCCAGGAATTGAGGATTCAGGTCAAATAAGACCAGAGTGTATGTAAACAAAATTCATTGATGTATAGATGCTACAGCAAAAGTGAAAGCAATATACAATAGAAAAAAAGAGAATTACTAATTCTACCCCAGTGACTATTAAACTATGTCTTAAAAGAGGAGAAAATCTAGGCAAAGCTGCCTAGTTTAGAATACCACGGGCAGAAGAAATGGCATGTGCAAAGGGAGAAAACAAAACTCAACAGGATATGCTTTTGAGTAAAATGCAGATAATTTGCAGACTGAGTAGATTCGAAAAGGTGGGAAGGATAACCAATGATACTGAAGACAGAAACAAAGGCTGAAACGTGGATAGTTTGGATGTGACACTAAAAAGTTCACACTGTATCACACGAGACAGGGTCTTTAAAGGGAATGGTGTCATCAGATCTGTAGAGACACAACAGCATCATTATACAGTGTTTTGAGGGAGGCTGTGACTACAGGAAAAAGGATGAGTAGGAAATGCAGTTCAAATGAGAAATAAGAAATAGGGAAGAAAAGGAAGAGACAATAAAAAAATTCTTCAAAGGTAGAATCCACAAAACTTGGCAAACAAAGCAACGGCTTTGGAAGAAGAAGAGTAAGAATTTACCATCTGGGGGGAAAATAAATGTCATGGATGCCACCATCCCCCACCCCACACCCCACAGACACACCTCATAAGCCTTCTCAGCACAGCACAGGAAGACATAGAGTTGACGAATGAAACAAAGCTTTTTGGCGTCCCTGTCCTGAAATAATACTGCCTTTAAGATGGTATGAGAAATAAAATATTACCATCATTTATTATTTTATTATATTATTTATATTTTTAATATTATTAATTTGCTTATGTAATAACTAGAGTCTCAAGCAAAAGAACTGTCCAAGAAGAAAAAAAATCATTTTTTGCCAAAACAACTAACCAATGTCTCCATATTGATCCCCAATCCGGGTTTCCAATCCAGGTTCCTAAGGATAGCTAGATGATTTTTCTGAACATGTTTATCTCATTCTCCCACTTAAAATCCTGTAATGTCTTCCCACTGCTCTCAGCATGAGCCTCATCCTAGAGGCAGAATAACACAGGCTTTGAAGACTGACTACCTGAATTTGAATCTAGTCTGCCATTTATGAGGTGTGATCCCTGGTAAATTGCTTGACCTCTTTGTACTTCGGTTTCCTCATCTGTAAAATGGGAGTAATAACATGGTTGTGAGAACGATGTCTGCCACAGTCTAAGCACATATATCAATAATAATAAGTTAATATTTATGAAGTCACACATAATATACACTACACATTGATATATGAATACCATCTATTATCAGTGTTGGTGTTATGATCAACATTATCATCATCACCATTTTCATACCTTTTCTGTTCCAGGCCCACTGGTCTTGCAGTTTTTCAAAAGAACCATGCATCTTTCCAACTCAGGGCTTTCCTATATGCAGATCCCTCTGTCTGGAACACTCTCCATGCATTTGCCTAGTCCATTCATTCTTCATAATTCAGCTTACACATCCTTCCCGCAAGGAAGCCTTCCCTAGCCAGCCTCTGCCCCCAACCACACGTAGGTCAGACTCCCCATTTTAGGCTTTTCTTGAAAAGCACTTGTCATAGTGTGTAATTATATATATTATTTGATTAATTACTTGTGCAATGTCTATCTCCCCCACTAATGTATAAGCTCAATGAGGGAAAGGACTAAACGGACTCCTCGATCCCCTGATACAGAACAGACCACAAATACTTACAGAATAAAAGGAAACTACTGTCAGATACAAGAGAATTAAAAAAAAAAAAAAAAAAAAAAAAAAAGGTACCAAGTATAGAAAAACAGTAATACATATTACTTTCCTTTTACAAAAAGAAATAAACAGTTACTAAGGTCTCATTTACAGAGCAGAAAAACCGATTTACCCATCTAATGGGGAGAAAAATCAGCTTGGGTTGTTTTAACATACAAGCCAGAAACTAACTAAAAATCTGAATTCACCAGATAGAAAAGAATTTTAAAAATTTTTTTATTTAATAAAATGAAATGCTTACTTGAGCATTGTCAGGTTCTTCTTTAATTTTGTCCAGAAGCCCCTGCTGTGGTGCCATTGCCTTGCCACATTCACCATCCAAAGGTTCTTTCATTCTAATTGTTTACGTAAAGGAATTCCCCAGTCTAAAGCTAATAGATTTCTTCTTGGGAAAGGATAGCTGGACTCCTAAAATACAACATAAAGGATTGGTATTCAGGTTTATTCTTCTCATTTTTTCCTTCATGTTTATATTAAAAGCTTTGTGTTGCGCTCAAGGCTTTAGAGTTGAGCCTTTGAAAAACAATTCTTCTGGGGCCATAACTAACTCTAGTCTCCCCTTCTCCTTCCTTCTGCTCCTTTAGTAGTTCTCACCACATAAGGAAAGTTTCCCGGCCACAGCTCCCAACCTCCCTAATAACTTTAAAGCCAAACGCTCTGGTCTCTCAAATGCTGAAAGTTACAAAGGGAACCAGAGCAGCAACCCAAAATATGGGAAGAAATTACCAACCGCTCAGAGGAAAGGACTCGGAAAACAGTTTCTGACTCCAGGAGAATTAGTACTTGGAGGCCCACCTCTGCTTTTATTTCTCAAAGTGGGGACACACCAAGCTCCCCACCCCCACTTCTAACTCAGCCGCTGCTGGAGGCCTCCATAAGGGCCCCATTTCTTGGCCTAAAGATAGACCAGAGCTCCAAATGCCATCACAAGTGAACAACAGTACACCCTTGTTTAAAGTGGACCACCTGCACCTTCCAGGATCTCCCTGGGAACCATTCCCACGAATAAGCCCCCCTAAGCTTTGCTTCTTAAATGCTTTCCTGTAAACAAGAAATTCTATTAGCCATTCAGCAGATTTCCGTTCCCCTAAGGGTAAACGTTCTAAACCCGAACCAAAAAGGAAGCCCCCCAAAGTTGTCTTTATCCAGAGTCAAGCCAGGCATGCAAATGGGCAACTGGTGGGAAAGCCTGCGGGGAAGAACACATGAGAACTTTCGACCACTTGCCACAGTTACAACCATCTAAGGGTGCTCATCCCTCTTTGGAGTAGGGTATTCGCTCCGAAAGTCTCGTCCCCACCAATAATCTCCACGCCCGTCACCGAGTACAAACGCGGCAACGTTGTATCGGAGGGAGAGAGAACGCGACCCGCAAATCTCTGTCACCGCGTCCCTGCAGCGAAATCCGCACGGCGTCAGCCGCGCAGCCCGTCCGGCGCCGCCCCCACCCGGTGCCCGCCTCATCACGTGGCGCGCCCGCCGCCCCGCCCCGCGCAGCCCTGGCCGCCGCCACCCGCCGCGCTCACCTTCTGGCCACCTCCCGGCTCCCGGGGAGTACCGGGGTGGGTAAGGCCGCCTAGGACCCAATGGCTTGCGCCCAAAGACCAGGATGATTTCCTCTTACTGAAATTCTTCCGCTTGATCCATCACAACGCAACACCCAGCCAACCGTGCGTGCGCAGCCCTGGTCTCCGCCCCCCCCCCCCCCCCGTTTCCCGTCATGCCCCGGACCTGAGCCGAGTGGGTCTTCCCAGGATTCCCCTTTGCTCAATTATGGTTGACTTCTTAAAGAGACCAAGACCCAAGCGTGAGAAGGTAGAAGTAAGAGTTTGGGGCAGGAAGTTGGGGGCATTAGAAATCCTGCACTATTCTTTAATGCCGGTTTCCAGAAAGATGGCCTGTTAAGAGAATATAAAAATAAATAATGGCTGACATTTATTAAGTCAAGTGCTTGCTAAACACTTGTCCGGCATCATTCCACTTAATCCTCACCACACCTGCAAGAGGTACAAATTTTTATCTGGGAGATGTAAATGAATAGATTAATTAACTTGCTCGAAGCCAAGTGGTATTTTCCATTCAAAATTGTTTTTTGATTTGTGACTGCTGTATAGTATTCCATTTTATGAACATGCTACAATTTATCTACTATTTATGTACATTTGAGATGTTTCCAGTTCTTGGTTATTAGGAATGTTGCTGCTGTGAACATTCCTGTCTTTTGTTGCAAGTTTGCTAGGTTTATGCCTAGCAGTGAACTTGCTTGTTACATACACGTAAAACTTAAATGGAGAGTTACAGTTGCCCCACATCCTTGCCAATAGCTACTATTGTACATCTTTTTAATTTTAACCATTTTTGTGGGGGTATAGTGGTATCTCTTTGTGATATTTTATTTTTATTATTATATTTTATTTTTAAATCATCTTTACACCCAATATAGGGCTCAAACTCACAAACCCGAGATCAAGAGTCACTGTCTCCACCAACTGAACCAGCCAGGAATTCCTCATTGTAGTTTTAATTTGGATTTCTCAGCTTTCTAATGAGGTTGAGCCCTCTTTTGGATATCTGGATATCCTCTTTTATGAAGTGCCTGTTCAAGACTCTTACCCATTTTTGTATTGGATTGTATGCCATTTTATCATGGGTATATATTCTCAATGAGTCCTTTCTTGAAAATATGTATTGCAAATTATCTTCTCCCAGATATAATTAGTTAAGAGGAGGTCATATTGGCATAGGGTGGACCCTTAATCCAACATAATTTGTGTCCTTATAAGAAGAGGAGACATAGAGACAGACATTTGAGGAAAGAACAACAGGTGACAATTGAGGCAGAGACTGAAGTACTGCAGCTGCAAGCTGAGGAATGTCAAGGATTAAAGGTAAACACCAGAAGCTAGAAGAGACAAGGAAGGATTCTCCCATACAGATTTCAGAAGGAACAAGGCTCTGCTGATACCTTGATTTTGGACTTCAAGTCTCCAAACTGTAAGACAATAAATTTATGTTTGTAGCACTTTCTTACAGCAGGCCTGGAAACTAAGATATGGTTGACTCTTGCAACCCATGAAAATATTATATCTCCCCATTTATTTCTGTAATTTCTCCTAATAATATTTTATAGTTTTTAAGTATAGAGATCACACATCTTTTTTAGATTTATTCTAGACCTTTGATATTTTATGGTATTTTAAATGGTAAAATTTCATTTTTTAATTGTTTTTATTTCCAGTGTAAGTATAGAAATACAATTGTTTTTTGTATGTTGGTTTTGAAGCCAGCACCTTTGCTGAGTTCATTTATTAATTCTAATAGTTTATCCATATTTCAATTTTTTTTTCTGTTTCTAACTATATAGAAAATAATGACAAATGTATTTCCTCCATTCTAAGCATATAATTTTTATCTCACTTTCTTGCCTTATGGAAATGGTAATATTGGACATCTGTATCTTTTTCCTGCTGTGTTGTTTTCAATATAAAGTCATTAAATATTAATTTTGCTTTAGAATTTTTGCATTTACCTGTGGGGCATTAAATATGGCAAATTCTTTGCAACTTCTTTCATCAAGAGAGGGAGTCTGTGGCCCTGCCCCTTGTTTTGTAGTTGGCTTTGTGAATTATTTTGACTGACAGAATGTGACAGAAGTGATATCATGTGAATTCCCAAGTGTAGGTCTCAATAATCTTTGCAGCTTCTGCTTTCACTTTCTTGCAACATTCTCACCACATGTCAAGGTTAGATGGGTTAAACTACTGAATGCTGAAAAATCATGTGCAGAGAGTAGCCCCATAGCCGACACTAATGCCACATAATGTGAGTGGAACCACTTTAGATCCTCCAGGTTGATAGATGACTACAGCCGCATGAGTGAGCCCAGGCAAAATAAGCAGAAGAATTACCCAGCTAAGCCCAGATTTTTGATGATGATGATGATAATGTATTTATTTATCACGAATGAATAAATGGTTCTTATTATAAGCCAGTTAGTTTGGGGTGCTTTGTTATTTAGCAACAGGTAACTGTTACAGAATTGATATCTAGAAACGGAGTACTGCTATAATTAAAATCTAAAACATGACATTGACTTTGGGACCAGGCAGCCAGCAGAAGTCTGGAAAGACAACAAGGAGTCTGTTAGTGGAGGCTGGAAGAGCAGTGAGGAAATTGTTATTGGAGGCTAGAGAAACAGTAACCAGTGTAATGCAGCAGCAAAATGTTTTGCAGCACTGCCACCTGTAAGAACATGGAAGATAGAAAATGTAGTTAGTGAACTTGTGGATCTGGTTAGGAGATTTCCAGGCAGAATATTAAAAGTGCCTATTGATTTATTTTAGTTACCTGTGATAAGATTTTGCAAAAGATAAGCTAAAAAAGGAACTTTTGTTTTCAAGCAGAAATTAGACAAAATATGAAGGGCCCAGGACAGTCTCTCCAGCTAACAAAATATCATCAAAACAAGAAATAACCTCACAGAAGAAAAATCACATATAGGATATTGCAGATAAATGTGGCCTCAAAGTCAAGATCAACTCAAGAGTGCTGCTGTAAGACAATGCCTCACAGACCCTCTCATCTAGACAGAAGGGCTTCTAAGAAACACAGGGCATTGTCCAATAACAATCTGACACAACCAGAATAGAGTTTTGTCTCAGAAAAATGGATGTGATTTGGGGGGCACAGAGTGAACCCTTTTCTTTATGATCAGTTCTATCCATCATAGGCAGACCAAGCCTTCTCCACCTCTCCCCTTCTCAGGACTGCCTGGCCAGTCCCAAGAGGAGGAAGCCCCATAGCTTACCTGGGCCTGGGGGTAGTGGAGGAAATGTGTATAAACATGGGTCGATGAGTGTTTATTTGGTGAAGTTAGGTTTTAACATGCTTATCGGTGAAGAACATATGAAGATAGGGTGCCTGGGTGGCTCAATTGGTTAAACTGCTGACTCTTGATCCCTCTCTTGAAATAAATAAACTTAAAAAAAAAAAAAGAGTTAAAAAAAAAAGAATATATAAGATAAACATTCATAGCAACATCTATATACAGGCAAGAGTTTATGTAAGTTGTATGTGATTTAAATTACTGTAAATATGGGTGTGCATGTATAAGAAAGCAATAGGAGTTGGGGTTCATTAGGCTGTGACATTATTCCAAGTGGCCTCCAGGCAACCTTGACCATGCCTAGAGAGACAGGCAGCTTTTGGAGTGCTGTACCTCTCTGGGACCAGCCCTATGTCCTACCACGATCTCAAAGTTCAGAGATGGAAGGCCCTTTAGTGGTTATATGGTCTGAGCTTGTGCAGTGTTTGAATCCTTGCTGCAGCACTGCAAAGGCAATCTTCAGTCTCTGTTTGCACACCTTTCAAGACAGGGAGTTAACTCCCCCCTAGCAACTCCTTTCACAGTGGACAGCCCTGCCTTAAGGAAGGTTCTGATCATAAACCCTGGCTAGGCCCTAGGAAGGCATTCTCCTTCTCCCTCTTCTGTCCTCATTCCCACTTACATAATTCAGCTCCTGGGTACTTCCTTTCCTTTTCTCAATCACCATGACTAAAGCTATCAATTATTATTGAGCCAGAGCTGGTGCTAAGCACTAGAGACATAGAAATGGATGAGTTAAATTTTATCTTTTAAAAAAATGTTTATTTATTTTAAGAGGGAGAAAGAGCATGAGCAGGGGAGGAGCAGAGACAGAGGGTGAGAGAGAATCCCAAGCAGGCTCCGCACTGTTAGTGCAGAGCCTGACACCAGGCTTGATCCCATGAACTGTGAGATCGTGACCTGAACTAAAATCCAGAGTTGGATTCTTAGGGGTGCCTGGGTGGCTCAGTCGGTTAAGTGAGCAAATGAACACTCTCTCATGCTCTCTCTCTCTGTCTCCAAAAAAAAAAAAAAAAAAAAAAAGGAATTAGGAGTGATTAACCAGGTCGAGGAGGAAGAGAGGTGGCTTTCAGGAAAGACTCCCTGGAGGAAGGAAGAAACATCTGAGCTGAATTAGAGGCAGAGTCAGGCTGAGGAAGCCTGCAGTCAGTGCTGCCTCCTCTACCACACACTCTCCAACTGTGTCCCTAGCTCCTCACTGTCTTTTCTCCTGTTAAGCCTGGAAATCCAGAGAGGAGAGAAACAGGCTTAGACATCTCCAAGGCCGGGGTCAGTATCTCACAGAGTTACAGGCAGAGCCAAGGTGGGAGGTGCCACGTGAATGCAACAGCACGCCAAGTACCCTGTGAGGCCCAGCCCTGTGTCTGACTCCCCTCTGGGAGAGGCTCAGAAGGAGGGCACAGGCCCTCCAGCCCACACAGAGAGCTTTACAGGACAGTGTGCTAACCCAGGAGGCAGCCCTAAGCTCTGGTTCTGGTGAGGGTCTACATCCCTGGACCAGAGAATAGGAAAGGCCATGGGCCTGGCCTGGCTGAGCAGCTCTTGCCCCAAGGGTCCCCGCTATGGGCTTAGGTTCCTAACTACTGCTCTCTGGCAGTTCTGGCAGGCATACGTGTGCCATCACTCTGGAAGCCAGGGCACATCTTGGACTCTATGGTTACATCAGCTCAGCTCAACCCGTCAGAGATTCTCAGACTAGAGAAAGCTCTGGGGCATTAAGAAAGAAGAAAGAAAGGAAGCAAATGAATTCCTTCTGTACCAGGCACTACACAGGGTGCTTCACACAGATTAATCCTTTGATACTATAAATCTCAATTTTAGCATAGTCATAAGAAAAGACCGAACTGTTAACACTTATCTACAATAGGTAGAATATTAGAGGACTTTGTTTCAGTGTTTTATACAATAATACATTATCAGAAGTAAAATATCTTGGGGTGCCTGGGTGGCTCAGTCAATTAAGTGTCTGACATCAGCTCAGGTCATGATCTCACAGTTCATGGGTTTGAGCCCCGTGTTGGGCTCTGTGCTGACAGCTCAGAGCCTGGAGCCTGCTTCGGATTCTGTCTCCCTCTCTCTGCCCCTCCCCCGTGCGCTCTCTCTCTCTCTCTCTCTCTCTCTCAAAAATAAATAAAACGTTAAATATTTTTAAAAATAAAAAAAGAAGTAAAATATCTCTAGCAGCCAAAATATCTATTTTGATAGATAAGATATATATTTTATTTCCCACATTTTATACAAAGGGTCAGTCATTAACAGTGAAGTACTGACTTCTATTTGCTCTGTCGTTGTCAGTTGAGGTAGTGACTTGTCTAAATAGAGAGTTTGAAAGGACAAACTATGCAATTTGGACTTTTCTTTCTACATGGAAGCAAGTTGTCAACAGGAAACTAGTTTTCCTTGGCTCTTCTCTGCCTTAAGTATCGCAGGGGCAGGCCTGCCATGTGGGGAGTCTTTATCCTCCAACCTAGCCTTTTTCCCAGTAATGAAGGTGATGTGTACCTTTATTTACCATTTCCTAAGTCTTATTTCTCAATTGGTTTAGAAGTTAGTGGGGAAGAGGAATGCTAATTGTTTGGCCCCCTTGAAACTCCCAAGAGTACACAGAAAGAATGCTGAATCAGGAGATACAAAGTCAAGTTAGTAATCCTAGACATGCCACTTATGAATTGTGCCCTAGAGCAAAACACTTACCATTTAAAACCTCGATTTTTTAGCTGATGAAGGAGTCTATGTTATTTTTTTTTTAAGTTTATTTATTTATTTTGAGAGAGAAAGTACAGGTCAGGGAAGGGCAGAGAGAGAGGGAAACAGAGAATCCCAAGCAGGCTCCGCACCTTCAGCGCAGAGCCCATCTATGTTCTGACTGGTTTTCTAATATAGTTAATGTACAGTGTTATATTAGTTTCAGGTGTACAATATAGTGAGTCAACAGTTCCATGCTCATCAATTAAGTGTACTCCACCTCCTCTTCTTCTCCTTCTCCTTCCTCTTTTTGAGTAGGCTCCATGGGGTTTGAACTCACAACCCTAATATCAAGAGTCACATGCTTTACCGACTGAGCCAGCCAACCACCCCAGGTCTGGTTGTTTTAAGCCAAAAAGGGAAAATATGGTGGCCTTGAGAATGATGAGAAAATCTAAGAAAAGGTTTAGACAATGAACAGAACAGAATCCCAAAATCTGTCAGCAAGAATAGCTTGATCCAAGTCACTGATAATTGCTAAAATAAACTTTATGCCAAACAATTGGTCTTTTAGTCTGGGTAAGCTAATTGCTAAGATAAACTCCCAAATTACAGAGGTTCTACAATGTGAACATTTGTTTCTGTCTCACACAATAGTCCAACATGAGTACTCCTGTTCTAGTGGCTTTTCTGGGCAGCTGTCCTCCAGGCATTGTCTCAGGGACCCATAATCTTTACATTCTGTGGCTCTATCCTCTTCTATGTCTGTGGAGTCTTCTCCATTCAGCCAATGGTTGGGGAAAGAAAGGGCAAAGATCACATGAGGGAGGTTTATATAGGTCAGGTCTAGATGTTGGCCATTGTTTCTATGTTCCATTGTCCAGAAATCAAGTCACATGCCTGCACCCGACTGCAAGAAAAATGTAGTATATTTGTATGCCCAGGAGGATAAGAAAATGGGGTTTGATGAACATATGAAAGCCTCTCTCACAACATCCCTTGAACAAGATTCAAAGTTCTGAGAATGATCATCTGATTGGCATAGCTTAGGTCACTAAGCTACAGGCCAAATCAGGAAAGAAATACAGAAAGAATCAATCCCTTTCTATTCCACTGTGAGAGGAAGCAGACAAGGGAATTGTCTTTACTTACAATGGAGAATTTTCCTAAAAGGGAGATCAGGATGCTTAGAAACAGGGGGAGAGTTGGATGCTAGACAGCCAAAAATGACAAATGTCCAGTATATCTGTAATCTGCCTATGTTACACAAGAAAGTCTCTAAAGGTTTTTTCAGCTTTAATTGTTCATGACTCAGATGCAATAACTAAAACATATATAGATGTCCAAGGATTTCTATTGAGAGCAACAGCCCTCCAATTCCTAAGGGCCTCCCTGACTCTCAGAAGGGCAAATAATTCATAGAACAAGATGATGCCTGTCAATACATGGGAAAGCATTAGTGCTCAATGGAACCATGTAGTCTAAGAAAAGTATGATTAAGTAACATAACATGTTAAAATGGAAAATAGCATTGCAACTTCACGACCTTGTTTGGTTTTTTTTCCAGGTTTGTCACTACTAAAAGACATAGCAGCTCTAATATTTTGACTCCACATTTACTCTCATGTATATCCCTAACACCTAAATTTGATCTTTAGTAGTTTTATCCACCAAAATTATCTGGAATTCATTGCAAATTGGCTGATTATATGGGGCAGGGGAAAACATAGTATGACTTCAGAACATTCTCTTATGGCAAGAAAGGAGGGATGTTTCAAGGATGTCAGGGGCGGAACTAAAAGATAACACTTAGAGATGTACCCAGTGGTGAAGCTGTAATAATTAAATTTAAATTTAAATAATTTAATTTAAATAATTTAAAATGTCATAATTAGAGAAAATTGGAATAAGTAAAATCTACAAAGGCTATGCATTCATACTAAGACTCAAATGGGAAAAGTAAACAAAAAAATAGCTTTAAGTAAACAAAAAAATTTTAATACAATAAAGGATGAATACAATATATGTTTAATGATTAGTAATGTGTATGTCTTTGCATGTACAGGTGTGGCTGCACATATATTTTTTTCTTCTGTAAAAGGTATGTTGACTTAAATATATCCACATATAATTTACCTATATCTATGATTTACATATGAACAAGCAGATAAAAATGAACCAAAAGGTAGGAGGAAGGAGCCATCAACACTAGTAATTTTGTAAAATTATCACGACCAGATAGAAGGTGAGTCTGTCAATTATTCAGCACCACATTTACAAAAAGCAAGTAAAAATAGAGTTCAACAGATATTCTAAGAATGAGAAGGGTAAATCAATATTCTATCTTTCAGGAGATAAAACAACAAAATGGCTCTAGTAATTATAATAAGATACTGATAAGAAATACATAAGTTCCTAAGCAGATCAATGTCATATAATAGCAAGATGGCTATTGGTCATGCAAACCTTAGAGCTTACATAATTTCCAAAATAGACACTAAGTTTCAAAATTTAAAAACCATAAGGAAGACAGAGGATTATAAATCCTATGGTATTTAAAAACTTTTACTATTACAAAAGGGTTTTAAATAAATGGTCTTAATTACCTTTACAACAAAACTAGGTCTTATGTCCCAACCAAGAAAGAATTAGTTGATATCACAGATCCTGGAACCTCAACTGATTTAAAATTATATTTCTTTTTCTATTTGATTTGGTAAAATTTCTGAAATCCCAGAAAATAATCAAAATTCTATTACTGAAACCTTAAGAAAATATGCAAGTAAATATAATCTTAAGAGATATAAAAGTGGTACAAAAATAATACAGTAATAGTCAACCCATGGCATTGAATATTCAATCCAGGCCTACCTAATTGATACAAGTGTAGTCGATTTTGTCATCTTTGTGTTTGTGCACAGTTTGCTGATATTTAACGCCTATGAGATATTCAAAAGTATCAACCATATTAAATTTGTAATTCCAGCTTAAATTGTTTCAGAGAATTAATCAAATATGTATTCTGGTTTAATGATCAAGAAAAACTATTTCAACATTTTATTTACTAGAAATAGGATTTTGGCAATTGGGCATTAAACAACAAACAAGCTATGAGTATTCTCCAAGCAAAAAAGCCCCCTAGACATGAAAAATACTGAATCATAAGGCACAAAGTAGATAATGTGTTTTTACTAATACTCCTCAGGAAGAAGGGGAAGTAACAAATGGGAGACTTGAATAAGAGGTTGGTTGAAAGAATTTGGAAAACTGTGGCACATACACTTTCTGAGAGAGACACACAACCAAACAGATAATTAGCCTACAGTGTGGTGATTATTACAGAAGCGATACTTGGACCAAAGAAGAAAGAGAAGTTAACCTAACCTGTGCATCTATTACTTACCAGGCATAATAGAATACGATGAAATTGGCTAGATGTTTGTAACCAAGTATCATGGAAACCTCACATCAGTTCTAATTCCAAAGATTTTTCATAATGTGGGGAAACCAGATTAAGCCCAAAATGGCCCCATGGCTAGGATCTAGACATATTCTCCAGGCCTACCTAATTGATAGGACAGCCAAGAAGTCTGTTTTCTAAGGGACTTCTAAGAAAGAACTCATGTGAAAGGAAAAAATAAGCCATCGGGACAAGCCTGGTGCAGTAATGAAGCCTCAGGGACAGTGGATAGGTTACTGGACAGAATACAGTGTCTGTCACTTGGATTTGATTCAGCCTCGGCTCAAATGGTGTCACATCTAGGGAAAGGGAAAGACAGGGGAAGAATGAGGTCTCAAGAAGACACAAAAAAGAACAAAACTCAAAACTTGAAACATCAGTTTTTACAAAAATTTCTGACCAATATTAACCCTACTTCAGCACCCCCTCACACACACATTACAGTGCAACACAAAAGTGGAGAGAGATGGTCTCCTCACTTTATTATAGATATCAAAAGATCATATTGCCAGGGAAATGGTGATTACAAACAAATTAGAGGTCTCAAAAATTAGTTAAACAGCTTCCCCAGCTTCTGCCAAGGTTGTAAGTGATAGAGTTAGCATTTGCATCTGAAAATATGTGTGGATACAATTCCTTCCCCTGCCCCCCCCCCCCCTTTCATTTCAATGTGCTCCTCTGTGGTCTCCAGGCTGTGTTTATTTCTAATGATAACTACTTCACTTGCAGCTCTCTAAATTGGAGGATGCTCAGTCTCCTATACCATCTGCCTTTGGATTTTTTTTTAAGGTTTTAAAGTAATCTTTACATTGAATATGGGGTTTAAACTCAGAACCCCGAGATCAAGAGTCTCATGCTCCACTGACTGAACCAGCCGGGCACCCCCCATCTGCCTTAGGATTTAAAGTTGGGTCTATATCCCCTATGCCCCCCTTTGCTACTCTTACGTAAAAATTCATGTTCCTTTAAAGCTCATTTCATCAGGCTTTGAGTACCCCTCCTTATTACTGGCATCTACTTATCTCCTAGTCACTCTTTAACATTCATTGAAGAATTTAGCTGCCGGCTCCATTTTCCTCTTCTGCCACGATTTCACCTTTCCCATGGACACTTCTAATACCTTTGTCTCTCAGTTTATTTAGCTTCTCAATTTCAGCAAACTTTTCCCCTTTCTACCTGCGCCTCCCCACTCCAATGACACATCTTGAATCCTTTGCCTAAAATTGCTCCTCCTCGGAAATAATATATTAAGATATCCCACTTTCTGACCACACCCTATTTTTTCTCACTCAATTTCTCCCTCTAAAGCTACCCTTCTATTTTATAAAGACCTCTGGTTCCTCCATCACTCTACTTTCATTCTATTTATTCACCTTTTGCTGTCTTCTCTTCCTTTTATGTTTTCTACTAGTCACTTGCCAATATCCTCCATTCTCTTCTATGGACCTTATCTCGTTTCTACCTGGAAAAACCCTAAATCAACTTCTCCATGCCCACACCTGCGCTGCTTATTATTGTTGATAAAAGTCATAGAGTCTACCAAACTGGCACAAATATAAATTATCAGGGTTCTCAGCCTCAACTGGGTTGATGGTATGTCTAGAAATCCTCCCATGGCTCTTTTGTCAGTTTTCTCTTCCATTCTTCACAAAGACTATTCAGTTTCTCCTTTCTCTTCAAATCTCTGACCCAAAACTTCACTCACAGCAGGAGACATAACCTCTTATCCTCATAGAGAAAATACTATACAGTCAAATAAGAACTTCCTCTGTTCCTGGCACAAAATGAACAGTTTTCTGCAATTAAACCTACCATTCTTTCTTTCCTCCAATTACAAAGGAGAGAGTGTCTCTCCGGCTACTACCTTATCTTTGTCACAGCCACATACCTCTTAGAAGAGCTGACTACACTCGTTTTCACTTCTTCCTATCACAGCCACTCCTCAATCCACTGCTATCTGGCTTCTGCCTTCCACAGAAACCACTCGTGGCAAATTCACTAATGACTTTGTTGCTAAATCCTATGGCTATTTATCAGTCCTTATTTCAGCAGTCAATGGCATTGCTGCTATTGACCTCATCCTCTCTTAAATCCTCTCTTCACGTGGCTTTGTGATACCATATTCTCCGAGTTTTCCTCATATGGCCTTAGCCATTTCTTCTTAGTTCCTTTCTTGTGTTCCTATAGCTACACTAATTTGTTAATTATCAGTGTTCCTTAAGGTTTCTGTCTTTGGCCTTTTCACTTCACTGTACCCACAATGAGTGTACTCTCACCACCCACTTCTGTGGCTATAATCATCAACTCTGTATGGTAACTTGCAAAACTACAACTCTTTCCGAGATATTTCTTCTGAACTGTTTATTCAACTGCCTATTAAATATTTATCTTTGGGTATTTCATGGTGTTTCAGACTCAACATACCTAAAACTGAACCCATTATTTGCCCCAATGCCCCACCCTTTCAGCAGCTCCCCTCCCCCTCTTGTATTCCCCATCTCTTAGAATAATGCCACCATCCCCTAGGATGTAACAGTGAGAAATAGAAACAAAGATATCCTGAAACAGAAAGGATACATTCACCCATCCATTCATCAAACAAACATGTATCAAGTGACTCCCTACCCAGTATTGTGTTAAGTACTAGGAGATGGGCTGAAAAGAGACAAAGACTGTATAGTTTCAGAAACAGAGAAAGTGCATGTCAGGCAGAGATGCAGAGAAAGACCTACAAAGAAAGTTTCATTTCGTGTGTTTGATAGCCAGGGGAAAAAAAGTATATATATTTCAAATAGTTGTCCTGAGACAGGATGTTACACTTAATTTGGGTGCTTTTTAAATTTTTTCTTCAGCATAAAGAACCTTGATGAAGAGGGAAAAGGGCTGATTAAGGAGACAAACAGAATTGACTCATTCTTATTCTTGTTATTGGCAATTAGCTGTGTACTATCTAGTTAAATCTCATATTACGATTTTGCATCATTCTTTGAAATTTATGGAGCTTTTTTTCCATTATAAAAGTGATACAGGCTATGGTTGGGGGGGAGGATATATAAGAAGCCTTTTGGATGGTATAGAATTCAAAGAATAAAGTTGTGGGATTAATTCTCATTCTTTCTGAACTCCTATTCTTGGACCCAAAGCAGAATACTTTTTTTTTAAAACATTTATTTTTGAGAGAAAGACAGAAAGACAGAGAGACAGAGCACCAGTGGGGGAGGGGCAGAGAGGAGACACAGAATTGGAAGCAGGCTCCAGGCTCTGAGCTGTCAATACAGAGCCCAAAGCAGGGCTCAAACTTACGAGCTGTGAGATCATGACCTGAGCCGAAGTCAACTGACTGAGCCACCTAGGCACCCCAGAATACTCTTAATATCCAGGTGTTTTCCTAAGGGTTTGATTGCCACTGATTATCGATGAGATCCTGGGGAATTTTAGGACTATGGCTTGACTGCTGTTGGGCCTCTCTCTTCAGCTATTTATTCAAAAGAGGTAAGTCAAGGAATTAAGTTGGGTTCTGATGCTTCATCCAGAAGTAACAGCGATGATTTTTAGGGCATATTCAGGTATGGAGAAAATAATATTTATTTTCTTCCAAATCTGAAGCCTCACACTGCAACACTGGCAGAAAATTTAATCTCAGTCATTACTGGCATTCTGAAGGAGGCCACCAGAGGTCTGCATAGTTCCTAGGGTGGGCCCACCCCCCCCAACCCCCCCCACCCCCCTTGAAGCATCAAGGAAGCTCTGCAACGATTGGCTCAATAGTCCAGATTGGTTATCGGAGACAGCCACTGCCCCAATCTGCATGTTCTCCACAGGACAAGTGGCTTTGGCATGCGCATCTTCAGCAAGGATAAAACTCCTTATGTTCGGGGTCCAGTCGTCTCCCCACAGCGCTGTTAAAGAACATGGTACACGTTCCTCAAATCACACTATAGACCTTCACCCTCTTCCTAGCCTTCTGAAACCTTTTCTTCCTTGGTTTTCTCTAAGACACTTCCCTGTCTCCTACACACACACACACACACACACACACACACACACACACACACTCATACATACACATACTCCCTGGATACTTTCATAATCTTTTCAGTCGGGTTGAATTTTTATAAAACATAAGACAGCTCTTGACTTCCAACAGCTTCTGCGTTGGCCCCTACCAAAATCTCTCTGACAAAGATGCAAGGGATGGAAAGTATACAATACAAATCAATGTCTCAGAAATTAGATAACTGCCTCGTGAACAAGCAATTTGCACACTCAATGGAAATCCTCATCTGGGACCAGGATTCAATCTTTCTTATAGTGTTTTCTTTTCTCAATCCTATTATCAGAAGCAGGGATGTGCACTCAGTGCTCCAGTTCTCCTGAAGCTGTTACACAAAACCTAGGGCTTATCTCTCATTGATATTTTTTACTTGCACGAGTCATTCATTTATGAGAAACAAGAGTCTACACATCTTATAGACCAATTGCTTTATCTTGCTTAGATAAACTTATGTTAACTTAGAAAATAAAACACATTTGTTGACAGCAATTGCTCATGAGTACATTTACTAGATAGGACTTTTGGCTGCAAGCGATAGAAAACCAAATCAAAGTAGGTTAAGTACAAAGAGAATCTACTGGCTTACATAATTTGCCCAAGAGTTGGACATCACAAATGGATGGACCAGGGAGGGAAGGTGTCAAAATTAGTATTATATGACTTAGACTGGAATCAGAGTCCTCCACCTCTCAGGTACTATGATTAGGTCAGTGATGGTCATTTGATGGTCACCACCTCACTGGGATTTTTTTTCTCCCACCCTATCAAAAAACACACTTCTGTATCCAGTGAAAATATCCTTCAGGAGTGGAGGTAAAATAAAGACATTATTAGAGAAGAAAAACAAAAAGAATTTATTGGCAACAGTCCTGCTCTAAAAGAATTGCTAAAGGAAGTTCTTCAGACAGGGGAATGATACCTGAAGGAAATGGGAACATCAAGAACCAAAGAACAGAACGGGGCACCTGGGTGGCTCGGTCGGTTGGGCGTCTGACTTCGGCTCAGGTCATGATCTCACTGTCCGTGAGTTCGAGCCCTGCGTCGGGCTCTGTGCTGACAGCTCAGAGCCTGGAGCCTGTTTCAGATTCTGTGTCTCCCTCTCTCTCTGCCCCTCCCCTGTTCATGCTCTGTCTCTCTCTGTCTCAAAAATAAATAAATGTTAAAAAAAAAAAAATTAAAAAAAAAAAAGAATCAAAGAACAGAAGTGGTAAATATATGAGTAAACATAATAGACTATTCTCCTCTGGAGTTCTTTTAAAAATATTTGTTGGTTGGGGCGCCTGGGTGGCGCAGTCGGTTAAGAGTCCGACTTCAGCCAGGTCACGATCTCACGGTCCGTGAGTTCGAGCCCCGCGTCAGGCTCTGGGCTGATGGCTCGGAGCCTGGAGCCTGTTTCCGATTCTGTGTCTCCCTCTCTCTCTGCCCCTCCCCCGTTCATGCTCTGTTTCTCTCTGTCCCAAAAAAAAAAAAAAAAAAAAAAAAAAAAACGTTGAAAAAAAGAAAAAAAAAATTAAAAAAAAAAAAATATTTGTTGGTTGGGGTGCCTGGGTGGTTCAGTCAGTTAAGAGTCCTACTCTTGGTTTTGGCTCAGGTCATGACCTCACAGGTCATGAGTTCAAGCCCCGCATCAGGCTCTGTGCTGTCAGTGCAGAGACTGCTTGGGATTGATTCTCTGTCTCCCCCTCCCTCTCATGCCCCTCCCCTGCTCTCACTCTCTGTCTCAAAAATAAATAAATAAATAAAATATTTTCTGGTTGACAGCAAAAATTATTAACACTGGCTGATGGGGTTTAGAATTCTAGTGCATAAAATGACTATAACAAAAGGGTAGAGAGAGGATAAACAGATTTATTTAGGGATAATATTTCTACATTTTACTTGAAGTGGTAAAATACTAATTCTAAGTGGACTATAAAAAGTTAATTATGATTATTGCAGTCACTAGAGCAACCACTAAAAAAAATTATACAAAGATATATGGTCATAAATAGTTAAAATGGGGGGCGCCTGGGTGGCTCAGTCGGTTAAGCGGCCGACTTCAGCTCAGGTCATGATCTCGCGGTCTGTGAGTTCGAGCCCCGTGTCAGGCTCTGTGCTGACAGCTCAGAGTTTGGAGCCTGTTTCAGATTCTGTGTCTCCCTCTCTCTGACCCTCCCCCATTCATGCTCTGTCTCTCTCTGTCTCAAAAATGAATAAACGTTAAAAAAAAATTAAATAGTTAAAATGGAATACTAGAAAATGTTCAAATTAGCCAAAAGAAGGCAAGGAAAGGGAACAGAGAAAAAATAATAAAATGATACACATAATTACTAGATATTATATTAGGAACATAAGAATAACTTGGAGAAACTAACTTCAGTTACCAATGTAGTATTCAGAATCACCAAAGGGTCTGAATTTAAGGTTAACTGCAGAGGACATTTAGGGATCATAGCAGCAGGGGTCAGGAGGACCTTTTGACCTGGACATAGACTTTTGATAATATCTCAGGAAGCATGGTCAAAGACAAGATTGCAATAAATTCATCATTCAACTCTATATATCTTTTATAATCCTATTATGATTTTAGGAATAGCACAATTATTCGATACTATACTCTTTTAGGTGTTGAAAATGTTAATTTGTTAAGTAGCATTTAAAATATACCATGAATGGGGCACCTAGGTGGCTCAGTTGATTAAGAATCCAACTTCAGATCAGGTCATAATCTCAAGGTCCTTGGGTTTGAGCCCTCCATCAGGCTCTGTGCTGACATCTCAGAGCCTGGAGCCTGCTTCGGATTTTGTGTCTCCCTTTCTCTCTGCCCCTCCCGCTCCCCCACTCGCACTCTTTCTCTCTCTCTCTCAAAAATAAACATTTAAAAAGCTTTCAAATAAAATATACCATGAATATATATACAATGGAATATTACTCGGCAATCAAAAAGAATGGAATCTTGCCATTTGCAACAACGTGGATGGAATTAGAATGTCTTATGCTAAGTAAAATAAGTCAGAGAACGAAAAATATATGATTTCACTCATGTGGAACTTAAGAAACAAAACAGATGAACATAGAGAAAGGGAAGGGAAAATAATATAAAAACGGAGAAGCAAACCATAAGAGACTCTGAAATATAGAGAACAAACTGAGGAGAGGTGAAGGGTACTTGAGTGCGGGGATGGGCTAAATGGGTGATGGACACTAAGGAGGGCACTTGTTGGGATGAGTGAGCACTGGGTGTTATATGTAAGTAACGAATCTCTAAATTCTACTCCTGAAACCATTACTACACTATATGTTAACAAACTTGGATTTAAATTTTTAAAAATAAAATAAACCATGATTTTTACACACTCATTTGGGATCATCTTAATATACTAAGACCACCTGCAAATGCAAAAAGCCTGAACCCCCTCTATTGCTGCAGGTAATTCCTTTTACTGGTAATTTACTCTGTACCTTGAACTTTTCCAACCTTGTCTTTCCAATCCACGTGCAGATGACACAGGCACCCAAGGATGAAAAAATTGGGGATTTACAGAAATTGCTAAGAGACCCATCTTTTGAATCCAGTAAATCTAGCTGCCATTCCTGAGTCCATCCCGACGCTGCCCCAGCCTCTAACTGTCCAAGTTTGTGGCTATCTAGCATGGCTTCATACGTCAGATCCCACGGGACTGTAAACGCTCTTCCCGCCCTCTGTTGCTAAAGGGAACTGGATCATTCCCGGCCAGCTGCGCTGCGCATGCTCGGCCGCACAGCTCGGCGGGAAAAGGGGCGGGGTCTACCTGACTGTTTCGCGTCAGAGTTAAGTTCCATAGAGAAGCGTCCTGCGGCGATCCTCACTGAGGGGAATTAGTAAGCCTCCTTAAGTGGCTGTGTTGTCGGTCTTTATTCCCGCGCCTTACCAGAAAGGGGCTGAGAGTTTCGTCTGTCAGAGGGAGGAAGAAGCGTCGGGTCGGGCCGGAGTCCTAAAGATGGTTCCTTGCGTGCGGCTTCCGCCATGTGAGAGTCGGGAACTCGGGTCAGGCCCCTGGTTGTGTTTGTCCTTTTCTTTAACCTTGTCCGCAGAGTCGGGGGATCCTTGTCCAGCATTTCCAGCGTTTCTCGCCGCCCACTGCCCCTGCGTCGTAACTGCGCTTTCGGCGTTTGGTCTCTGTCCGCGGCCTCTTTTTTTAAAACATTCGTCTGATCGTACCGGTGGCTCTCGATTAAGCCGTGGTGACTTTTCAAACTTTAAAAAAAAAAAAAAAAAAGACATCATGGAAGTTCTTTTGCAAATAGACGTGTATACGGAATCTCAACTAAAAGAGATTGAATAGTTACTACAAAAGTTTGACTCGTTGAATTGGGATATAAAATCGGGATTAGATGAAGGTGCAGTCTTTATCATTTTATTTCAGTATTTTGCCTTAATGCACGGGGATTGAGAGTATTTTGGTTTGCATGGATTAGTGTGTGCAATCAGTAACTTCCAGCTTTCTTAGGATGCAATTTCAGCAAGAGTTGGATCACTAATAACACCTGACAGTAACTTGTATTCCTCATCACAAATATATAAGACAAGAACTTAAAATTTATAACAAAAACTAAAAATAAAATATTTACCACAAAACTATATTAATTTTAGTCTTGACAGTATCAGGATTCAACTATATTAATTTTAGTCTTGACAGTATCAGGATTCAACAGTTTGCCGGTTTTTTTAAGATTTTATTTTTAAGTAATCTCCATACCCAAGGTGGGGCTCAAACTCACAACCCCAAGATCAAGAGTTACGTGGTCTACCGACTGAGCCAGCCAGGCACCCTTGCCATTTAACTTGTAGGTTGAAGCAAGAGCATTAGGGAAGTAGATGCCCTTGCTAGAATAATGAATTTGCTTCTGGGATTTTCTGTGAGTGAGCATATAACAGGTCACAATCCAAAAAGGATAGGTGAAAAGCTGTCCTCTTAACTCGTCACTGACAAAGCTACAAGGAATTGAGCTGTAGCTACAAGGAATTGAGCTGTATTCAGCTAGATGGCAGGAAAAACTATTTTCTGAAGGTCACTTAATCTGGCACAAATTGAGGCTTTGGAAGTCTCTAAAATACTTAACATTGGGTATATTATAGAATTAAGTATATTTCATGATTTTTAAAGTACATTTTTAAAATAATATGAATGAAATGTTTGCTGAACCCCTAAAGCTACTGATTTACAAGAGTTAAGTTCAAGGATTTTGGTGTTCAGGGACCTTTCTGATATGACCCATGTCAGCTTCTCAAATGTTATTTCCTTGCACTAGCACTACTTTTTATCTTTAACAATAACTCCGCTTCTTACAGTTCCCACGTTTGTCATTTTGCACATGCCGTCTCTATACCTGGAATATACTTTTCATCATCCTTTGTAGACACTTTAAAACCTAGCTCAAATTTTATCTTCTAGAAGATTTCTTCCCTCTTTTCTGCTTTTTACCTTGCATACACTTAAATTGTTGTAATTATACTGTGCTAGCAGTGTATTTATAATAGAGTGTTGGGACATCCTAATCGTTACTCTAATTCCAGTACCTAAATACTTCATAAATAGTGGCTCCGCATTGCCTGTAGAACTAAGCAAGGACATTTTAGTTTGGTTTGAAAAGCATTTAGCCTTCTGCCTCCAGCTTTTCTTTTTAATGTTTATTTTTGAGAGTGAGAGGCACAGAATGTGAGCTGTGGAGCGGCAGATAGAGAGGGAGACACAGAATCCAAAGTAGGTTCCAGGCTCTCAGCTGCCAGCACAGAGACCGGCACAGGGCTCAAACTCACAAGCTGTGAGATAATGACCTGAACCGAAGTCGATGCTTTACCAACTGAGCCACCCAGGCGCCCCTCCAGCTTTTCTATCAAGATAGTAAAAAAGCTTACAGAACACAAGTGAATAAAACAAGTTTTTGCAGAGTGCCATGTATAAAGACATAGCTATAATGCAAAGAAGTAAAATGTTAGAGTATAACTGCTTCTGGACTCATTCATTAGTCACTTTATTTTTTCTTGTGACCACACCACTAGTAAGTCCTCCAACTTTTTTCTTTTTTGAGATTATTTTAGCTATTCTAGGTTCTGTATACGTTGCATATATGTTAGAATTATCTTGCAGGTTCCACAAAAACTGGGATTCTGCTCTGTAGCTCAGTTTGGGGAAAACTGACCTAACAGTATTAAGTCAATCAACAAGCATGCTTTATTTCTCCATTTATTTATATCTTTCTTAATTTCTCTTAGCATTGTTTTGTTTTTCATTGTAGAGATCTTGACATATTTCATTAGATGTATTTGATGTTTTATGATGCTGTAGAAAATGGTTGTTTTAAAATATTTAATTGTTATAGTGAAAAGAAATGATTTTTGAATATTGACCTTCCTAAATTTACTTAATAATTTCAGCAGTTACTTGAAGATCCTTTTGGATTTTCAATGTATAGAACATGTCATCTATAAATAATGGCAATTTTACTTATTCCCTCAAGATTTCTTTCTTTCTTGTGTATTAACCTGACTGAAACCTCTACTACAATGGTGGAGTGGTGAGAGACAAAAGTTTTAATGTTTTATTTATTTTTGAGACAGAGACAGAGCATGAGCAGGGGAGGGTCAGAGAGAGAGGGAGACACAGAATCCGAAGCAGTTTCCAGGCTCTGAGCTGTCAGCACAGAGCCCAACGCGGGGCTCGAACTCATGAGCTGCGAGATCATGACCTGAGCTGAAGTCGGACGCTTAACCGACTGAGCCACCGAGGCACCCCAAGAGACAAAAGTTTTAAATATTGATGTTGTATTATCCTATGATCCTTCTAAGTTCACTTATTCAAGTTTTGTTTTTGTTTTTGTTTTTGAGGGAGAGAGGATATTTCTTAGGGTTTTCTATGTATACAACTATCATGCTCTCTACAAATAAAAGCAGTTTTATTTACTTCTCCCTTTCCAGTCTTTACACCAAATTTCCATGGAGTACTTCACTTAAAGAATTTTCTTTAGCATTTCTACAGTATAGGTTTGCTTGTGATAAATTCTCATTTTCATTTATTTGAAAATGTCTTTATTTCACCTTTATTTTTGAAGGATATTTTTACTGACTAGAGAATTTTATAGTATTTTTCCCCCAGCATCTTAAAAATACTCCATTGGCTTCTGGACTTCATTGTTTATTTTTTTAATTAAATTTATTTATTATTTCTGAGAGAGAAAGGAGTGTGAGCGGGGAAGGGCAGAGAGAGAAGGGGACACAGGATCGGAAGCAGGCTCCCTGCTGACAGCAGAGATCCTGATATGAGCTCAAACTCAGGAACCAAACCACGAGATCATGACCTGGGCCAAACTCAGATGCGTAACCAACTGAGGCACCCAGGCATCTTGGACTAACTTGTTTCTGACAAGAAAACAACTTTATTCTAATTTTTGTTCTCCTGTATGTTATGTCTTTATTCTTCAGCTGCTTTTAAGATTTTATTTTTAGTTTTCACCAGTGTAACTATAACATACATAGTTGTGTTTCCCTTTTGTATTTTCCTCATTTGTGTATTCATAGAGCTTCTTGAATTTGTGTGGTTTGATATTTTTCTTTATCTGGGGGAAATTGTCTAGCCGGTAGTTCTTCAAATATTATATCTGTTGCATTGTCTGTTTTCTCTTTTTCTGGGACTCTGTTTACATCTGTAAATAGATATATTGTCATACTCCACATGTTACTTACATTTTTCTGTAGTTTTACCCTTTTATGCATTAGTCTGAACTACTTTCTACTATTGATATAAAATTTATTAAATTCTTAATTTCCCTATTTTCCAATTCTCAAAATTTCCATTAACTCTTTTTTTTTTTTTAATTCCAGGACTCTGCTAAACTTCTCTTTTTCTCTGTTTTCTCAAATGCGCCAAAGACCTAGCCTGATAATACCAATATTAGCCACCTGTAGGTCAGTTTTATTGTCTTTTTTTTTTTTAATTGATTTTCAGTCAGTCTTATTTGGGAGTTTTTGGTTGGGGTGTACCCATACATTTTTACTGTACTGTGAACACTGTGGATGAAAAAATTTAAAGACTAACTGCACTAACTCCAGAGAGTGCTGTTTCCTGTAGGCAGGCAGACAGTTCTTACAGATTACATTAATCCTGTTGAGGCTAGTATTAGGCCTTGTTAGGGCTTATTTACTTTTGGTTTGCTTTCTTCTAGGGAGTAGTCTTTTCTCCTGGGTTTTGGTCTGTACTCCTAGCATATGGTGCTCCCCTGGAGTCTCACCTGCAAGTCCAGATCTTTACCAAGTCCCCTCTACCTTTGCTGGGCTTAAATTTCAACTTTGTTCTTAGCTCTGCAAAGCTTCTATAATCTCTTTTCAGCTCTTTAGACTCCCAGTTGCTATTTTCTGTTTCATATCTACAGAGTATTGATATGCAGTTTGGAAGTCAGCTAATACGTGGAGGAGGAGGATACTTGTATGCAAATTGGGGGGGTTATTTCTCCTTGGTTCTCACCTCTCCCTTGTGCCTCTAGAGTTCCAACTACTTTGGTGACCCAGAACTCCCAGCTCCTTAGTTCAGTATGCCTGTTTTCTGCTTGGGCTTGTTCCTCTGCCCTGGAAAGTGCCCTCAGGGGCAAAGCCTGTTAATTTTATCATTGTTTTCAGTAGGAGGGTTTATCATACTGAAGACTACTCTGTTTTGCCTAGATTTTTTTTTTTTTTTTTTTTAAATAAGCAATTTCTACACTCAACCTGGAGCTTGAACTCAGGACTCTGGAGATCAAAAGAGTCACATGCTTTGCTGACTGAGCCAGCCAGGCACCCCTAGATTTATCAGCTATTTATTTATTTATTTATGTTTTTAATATTCATTTATTTTTAAGAGACTGAGAGAGACAGAGCGTAAGCGGGGGAGGGGCAGAGAGAGAGTGAGAGAGAGAGAGAGAGAGAGAGAAAGAGAGAGGGAGATACGAATCCAAAGCAGGCTTTAGGCTCCGAGCTGAGAGATCATGACCTGAGCTGAAGTCAGTTGCTCAACCGACTGAGCCAGCCAGGCACCCCTAGATTTATCAGCTATTTATTTATTTATTTATTTATGTTTTTAATATTCATTTATTTTTAAGAGACTGAGAGAGACAGAGCGTAAGCGGGGGAGGGGCAGAGAGAGAGAGAGAGAGAAAGAGAGAGGGAGATACGAATCCAAAGCAGGCTTTAGGCTCCGAGCTGAGAGATCATGACCTGAGCTGAAGTCAGTTGCTCAACCGACTGAGCCACCCAGGCACCCCTATCAGCTTTATTTTTAATTCTTACCAATCTGATAAAACTTGGAGCTGAGTTGGTTTAGAAGCTGAGTAGGATTTGAATAGGCAAAAATGACTTTACAGGTAGGAGAACAGTATGAGCACAATATATTGGGGAAGAATTAAAAGATTAAGGGTAAGCAATTTGGAGCATCAAGCTTATATAAGCCATATTGTACCAATTTTCCAGGAGGAAAGTACATACATTCTCTGTGGAGGTCTGTTTGTATGTCTAGAAATAACTCCTAATAGCTTGTAATTCTTTGCAGTCTCCTGTTTTACTTTAAAAATTAATGTGAATTTTGTTTTTTGCTTCATGTTATATTCCTCTTTGGTTTAAATTAAAATGTTTTAATTGGTTATTACCAAGTAGTATTAACCATCAGGAATATGTGCCACATTGAGCCTAGTACAATTAATGCTCTTCAACTTTTTTTTTTTAGCCCCAGTTGGGGCAGGTGAGAGACTATATTAAAAAGAGGTTTCAGGGCACCTGAGTGGCTCAGTCAGTTAAGCACCCGACTTCAGCCCAGGTCATGATCCTGCACTTCGTGGGTTCGAGCCCTGCTTCGGGCTCTGTGCTGACAGCTTGGAGCCTGTTTTCAGATTCTGTGTCTCCCTCTCTCTCTGCCCCTCCCCTGCTTGTACTCTGTCTCCCCAAAATAAATAAACATTTAAAAAAAAAAGGTTTCAATTCTTGGCTGGCTCAGTTGGAGGAACATGTGACTTGATTTAAGGGTCATGAGTTTAAGGCCCACGTTGGGTGTAGAGATTACTTAAAAATAAAAGATTTTGGGGGGGCACCTGAGTAGCTCAATCAGTTCAGCATCTGTCTCTTGGGTACAGCTTGGGTAATCTGTACACTTAACATGGGCTCAAACTCACAACCCCGAAATGAAGAGTCACATGCTCTGATTGAGCCATCCAGGCACCCCAAAAATAAAATCTTTAAAAAAAAAAAAAGGGTTTCTAGGACTTATTTTACATTAATGTGCATCTTGTTGGAAAAGGAAGTACTGGATTTATTATTCATATGTGTTTTTTGCTCTTTTTGTTTTTCCAACAGTTCTATACTGTTTTCCCCTGCTTCAGAAACATGTTACAGATTAATTACACTTTCAGGGTGCTTTCCATTATTTTCATATTTGTGTGATGACTGACACATTGGAAGGATTCCAAGATGCAAAAGCTCATAGGTGCTTTGTTTTTGTTTTTAATGTTTTATTTTTTATTTTTATTTTTATTTATTTATTAAATTTACAGCCAAATTAGTTAGCATATAGTGCAACAATGATTTCAGGAGTAGATTCCTTAATGCCCCTGACCCATTTAGCCCATCCCCCCCTCCCACACCCCCTGCAGTAACCCTCTGTTTGTTCTCCATATTTATGAGTCTCTTATATTTTGTCCCCCTCCCTGTTTTTATATATTTTTGTTTCCCTTCCCTTATGTTCATCTGTTTTGTCTCTTAAAGTCTCATACGAGTGAAGTCATATCATATTTGTCTTTCTCTGACTAAATTTCACTTAGCATAATACCCTCCAGTTCCATCCACATAGTTGCAAATGGCAAGGTTTCATTCTTTTTGATTGCCGAGTAATACTCCATTGTATATATATACCACATCTTCTTTATCCATTCATCCATTGATGGACATTTGGGCTCTTTCCATACTTTGGCTATTGTCGATAGTGCTGCTATAAACATTGGGGTGCATGTGTCCCTCAGAAACAGCACACCTGTATCCCGTGGATAAATGCCTAGTAGTGCAATTGCTGGGTCATAGGGTAGTTCTATTTTTAGTTTTTTGAGGAACCTCCATACTGTTTTCCAGAGTGGCTATACCAGCTTGCATTCCCATGTTTTATTTATTTTTGAGAGAGAGAGAGAGAGAGAGAAACAGAGTGCGAGTGGGAGGGGCAGAGAGAGAGGGAGGGAGACACAGAATCTGAAGCATGCTCCAGGTTCTGAGCTATCCAGCATAGAGCTGGATGTGGGGCCTGAACTCACCAACCACGAGATCATGATCTGAACTGAAGTCAGATGCTTAACTGACTGAACCACCCAGGCGCCCCGATAGGTGCTTTGTTTTTAATTTATTTTTAGACTTACCTATTTTCTTTCAGGTGAATGATAGTTTAATAGTTAATTCCCAGTGAGTTTTACTTTGCTGGTATGGGCTGGGCAGAGGCCATAAGAGCTTTTATTTTACTTCACAGGCCTGAAGGATTCATTTAATTCTTTGCTTTGTGATAAGGGATTTTAGTAAAAGCTACCAGAAAAGTGGGGAAAAGATCTCAGATGAGAGAAAAGAAGATACAAGGAACCAGTCTGTCCTTGAAAAAGGAGCCTCAGGACTGAGCAATCAAAAGGCACTTGTGGGGGCACCTGGGTGGCTCAGTCAGCTAAGCGTCTGACTCAATTTCAGATCGGGTCATGATCTCATGGTTTTCAGGTTAAGCCCTGTGTCGTGCTCTGTGCTGACAGCATGAAGCCTGCTTGGGATTCTCTCTCTTCCTCTCTCTCTGTCCCTCTCCTGCTCATGCTCTGTCTCTCTCTCTTTCAAAATAAATAAACATTTTTTAAAAGGCACTTTTAGTTCTTCAAAAGCTGTAAAATGGATTTTTTTTTCAAGTTTATTTTGAGAGACGGTGCAGGCTTGAGCCAGGGAGGGCTAGAGAGAGGGGGAGAGAAAGAATCCCAAGCAGACTCTGCGTTGTCAGCTTGGAACCCAGTGTGAGGCTTGAACTCACAAACTGTGAGATCGCGACCTGAGCTGAAATGAAGAGTCCGACACTTAACCGACTGAGTCACCCAGATGCCCCTGGAATTATTTTTTAAGCCTGAATGCGCAACAATCTTTTATATTGTGATTTTGGATTTTAGCTATCTTATCTAGTTACCAAAAAGAAGTCCATTCATGGGGGTGGAGGAAGGCAGGCATGAAATGTAATGGAAAAATAGATTCAAAACATATTTAAAAGGTGGGGCACTTGGGTGGCTCAGCGGTTAAGCATCTGACTCTTGATCTTGAGTCAGGTCATGATCTCATGGGTTATGAGATCAAGCCCTGCAGCAGGCTCTTTGCTGACCTTGTGGAACTTGCTTGGGATTCTCTCCCTCCCATCTGTCTCTGCCCCTCCCCACACTCATGCTCTCTGTCTCTCTCTCAAAATAAATAAACTTAAAGAGAAGAAGACCAGCAAAGAGATAGGAGAAATAGGTCTTGGAGTCATAGGATTCAAGGAAAGGGAGAATTTCAAGGATGAATGAAGGGAGTAGTCAGAGAGAGGGCAATAGCTTTAAAAGTTGGATCCTTCTATACTGACAGCTCAGAGCCTGGAACCTGCTTTGGATTCTTTGTCTCCCTCTTTCTCTGCCCCTCCTGTGCTCACGCTCTATGTCTCTCACTCTCAAAAATAAACATTAAAAAAAATTTAAAAGTTGGATCCTTGAATGTATTTGAATGTTTATATGTGAAGAACCAATAAGGAGGGGAAGTAGAGTTGAAGATACAGATAATAACTGGCTCTATAGGAAGGCAGTGTTGGGGGAGAGGTAGTGAGTACAGGTATTTGGATTAACCTTGGATAGAAGACTTTACATTTCCTAAGACTATTTATTTATTTTAATTTTTTTAACGTTTATTTATTTTTGAGACAGAGAGAGACAGAGCATGAGTGGGGGAGGGTCAGAGAGAGAGGGAGATACAGAATCGGAAACAAGCTCCAGGCTCTGAGCAGTCAGCACAGAGCCTGACGCGGGGCTCGAACTCATGGACCGTGAGATCATGACCTGAGCTGAAGTCGTTCGCTTAAACGACTGAGCCACCCAGGCGCCCCTCCTAAGAGTATTTAATAAGTTAAAAGTAAACTTGTGAGTTTGGTGGTTTATGCTATAGTCAGGCCTGGGAGAATAGAAGTGGAGAGGACTAGTCCCAGAAGAAAGCGTAGATATGTCTACCAGAGAATTATACAGCAAAGCTATATTGGGGAATAGTGAATGAATGAAGGGAAGAAAGCCAGTGTTGGTACTGTGAAGGAACCTTGAGTCCAAGCTGTCTAAAGACCTTTTGTGTTTCCAGAAACCTACCATATTTAAAAGGACTAATTTTAAAATCAGGCTCTCCATTAATTCATATTTTATGTTAGGAACCTGGATACTATTCCCCAAGAAGAAATTCATTAGTTTGGAACTAGTGGATTCCTTTGCATCAGATACTAAGATGAAAGAATCACCGATAGATAGCGAATGTGACAAAGCAGTGGCACCACAACTGGGGCAGCTGGATGAAATTAAGACAGAACCTGACAATGCACAGGTAAGTATTCTACTTTATTTTCTTTTTTCTAGAACAGCGTTTAAGTGTACATTCCAGTTATGCAGATGCTGGTTTATGGGTTTAAAATCTTTTTTCTTTTTTTGTTTTTTTAAAAATAATTTTCTTTTTATTTTTTTTTAATGTTTATTTTTGAGAGAGACAGAGACAGAATGCAAGTGGGTTACGGGCAGAGAGAGAGGGAGACACAGAATCCAAAGCAAGCTCCAGGCTTTGAGCTCAGTACAGAGACCGACATGGGGCTCAAACTCATGAGCTGTGAGATCATGACCTGAGCTAAAGTCGGACGCTCAACCGACTGAGCCACCCTGGCGCCCCTAAGGGTTTAAAATCTTAAATCTTGGGGCACCTGGGTGACTCAGCCAGTTAAGCTTCCAACTCTTGATTTTGGCTCAGGTTATGATCTCACTGTGAGTTTGAGCCCCACATGTTGGGATTCTCTCTCACCCTTGTTCTCTGCCCCTCTCCTCACTCTCATACATACATGTACGTGTTCTCTCTCTCTCAAAGTAAATAAACTTAGAAAAGAGAATCTTAAATCTTTATCTTCCCTAAAGTAGTTGGTCAAATCATATAAAGTATATTGTGTCAAGTGCCATCACAACTATATGCAAGAATATGATTTGAGAGAAGAATAGATGTTTGGAATTGGGTTTTTGGATTGATACAAGGATTGCCTAGGATATTATGGGCCTAGCTAAGGGTAACACATTTTTCTTTTCATTTTTATTAACTAGAAACCATACGAGTAACTAATTGTATGTTTTTATGCTACTGACTCAATTGAAGTAGTAGAATTAGTACATTTTCAATCCTTAGAATTTTGTATTTTTTTTGTAATCATCTTACCCAAATTAGTTTCATGTTTATTCTTAAACTTTTTTAGATATATCCTAAAAAACCTATAAGTGACAAACTGATTCAAGCTGTGAGTATTCTGTACTAGGGCCAAATTTTCCTTAGAATGTTTATATATGAACCAGCTGAAATTTCTAATGAAATAAAAAGTAAATTCAGTTTTAATTTCTTTCTTTTTTTATTAAAACTTTTTTTTTTTTTACATTTGTTTATTTTTGAGAGACAGAGACAGAGCACAATTGGGGGAGGAGCAGAGAGGGAGGGAGACACAGAATCCGAAGCAGGCTCCAGGCTCTGAGCCATCAGCACAGAGCCTGATGCGGGGCTTGAACTTACGAACCATGAGATCATGACCTGAGCTGAAGTCGGATGCTCAACCGACTGAACCACCCAGGTGCCCCCAGTTTTAATTTATTTCTAATATTCAGTTTAGAAATAGCCTAAAGTAAGTCAGTATCAAGTAAGGATATGACTCTCATTGACTTGATGTCACTGGGGAATGTTGTCCATCTAGGAAGTATCTGTTGCTTTCTCAGTCTATGGACATTCAAACACATAAATCACATTTAGATAGCTTGTCTGCTGCTCTGAAACATCCTCCTCTGTAAGACTCATTTAGGCCAGTCCAACAACTTTTGTGTTGATGGTCTTTATGAAGACAGTTAGCTATTAATGACTGGAACAAGGATGGAAAATAGATGTCATTACTGAGTGTGTCTCCTCTGTTTGTAGTAGCTCCTGAAGGGCTGTGTGAACAAAAACTATTGAAGTCACATCTAGTTATGATTACACATAATGTGATTTATTGGTGTTGTCAGTCAAAGATCACCAAAAGGAGAGTGTTCACCTATGTACTATGGTTCAGTTTAATTATACAATTCACTGAACAGACTTAAACATAATTTATCATTTTCTATTGAATAACTGCTGGTTTTATACACAGTGTATTCATTATTTTCATCTCTTTTTTAGGAGTATTGTCAAGCCCAGCAGCCCAAAACTCAGGAGAATGAACTGAAAATAAATACTACATTTTCAGACAGTGGTAATAGAATCACTTTATTCTAAATGTAATAGCCAATTTATTCTGCTTTTTTAGAATATGTTTGAATAGTGTGCATTGTTTGTTTTGGGTTTCACATCCAGGAGAAATAACCTCTAAATGAAAATGAAAGAATGCATACTTAATTTTATGTAAATACTAATTTTCTTCCTTCCTGTTTTGTGTTTATAGCTCCACAGTTGACTACAAGCATTCAGCTTTCTCTGACATCATCTGGCATGAATAAAATGCTTCCTTCAGTTTCAACCACAGCTATTCAGGTTTCCTGTTCTGGTTGTAAAAAAATTCTTCAGAAGGGGCAAACTGCTTATCAGAGGAAGGGGTCCACTCAGCTCTTCTGCTCCACGTTTTGTATCACCGAATACATTTCATCTGCCAGTTCACCAGCTCTTCCCAAGAAAACTTGTTCAAACTGCTCAAAGTATATAATTCTAAATTATGCCCACTTTTACTTCCCCTACATAGAGCTCGATCAGTCTTGGTTGTAATTACCTACATTTTCATTTTTTCTGAAGTAGTATCACCTTGATTTAGTGAAAAGAAGCTGCTTCTGCTTTCACTTCCTTTATTAGATTCTTCAGAAATAGTTTTTTTATTGAGAGATTTGCACAAATTAAAACATAGGGAGTTCTAGTTCTCTTCAACTTTAAATAGTGTGACTTCTGAAATTTACTTTTCTTTCTAGTCGAAATTCTCTATAAGTGGGATTATTATATGCCCATTCTATTTTATCATTTAACTGTATAGGATGCACTAACACATTAATCATATAACAGTTTATTTGGATCTTCCAAGGTATAAAATTATATAATGTTTCTCTTGTAATGAAGTTATTTGATTCTTTTGCAAAATCGAATAGTCACAGGTAAACATAAATGGATAGATATCTTTTCAAGATTTCTGTGAGCTACTGTCGGGGTCTTTATTGCTAACTTTTTTTTTTAATTTTTACATATGTAAGGCAATTTAGATGCAGAGAAAGGAAGTAGTACTAATTTCATAATGAATTAGTGGAAAATGTCCAGAACTTTGAACTCTACCCTGATATGTAGATCAGTGTGCTTTGAGACTCCTATCATAATATTCTGGTTTGTTAACGCTATTGAAATGCTATTGCTAAATTTTAAATGTTTTTGTTTCAGAATGAAGAAAACACATAGGTCACCAGTTTTGCTTGTAAATACAATAAATTCCTTTCAGATGTCTTATTTTGGAATCAGATTGCCATAATTTGAATCTTGCTTTCTCCATTTATGGTTATATTTTGTATCTTATAGCAGCTGTATTAGTATCATCTGGGAACTTGTTAAATAAAACCACAGAATCTCAGGTCTCACCCAGACCCACTGAATCAGAAATGCTTTTGTCCCCAGATGATACGTATATAATGCTAAAGTTTGAAAAGCACTGAGAACTTCTGTCTTAGTATTCCCATCTGTTTAATTCAATGTACATAAGAATTATGAGCATTAAATAATAGATTTAAGTGATAGAACAATAGTGGCATGTAATAAGAACTCAGTAAATGTTAATTATTACTATTACTACTCTCTTAACAAACTTACAAATCCTTTTTATTGGTTGCTTCAGCTCCTTGTTTGGCTGGCGCTTTGGTGTTACCCTTTGCTGCAAGTCTTAGACCCTGAAACTGACCTTTCTCTTATGCTTTTTCAACCCTTCAATACTGTGTCTTTTTTCTTTTTTGCTAAGGGCTGTAAGGCACTTTTCTTCAGTCTGCTTTCTTTCTCTGCAGAAACATAAAACTGGAAGGGACCTTAGAGATCATCCAGTCCAAACATTTTCTTTTGGTTTTGAGGAAACTGAGGCCCTCAGAAGTTAAGGTATCATGTTACTATTTTGGCCCATTATACATCTTCAGCACATCTCCCAGGTAGATTGAAAAGGCTGAAACAGGAAAGATATAGTAAGTTCTCTAAGGCAAAGAAATCCAGTATGAGCAAAAACAAGAAACAAGTTTTACTTTCTTTGGAATACAGAATTTTTTTTGATGCAAAATACTATTGTATACGTTGGTGGAAAGGTGGTAGTGCTTAGGCTAGGAGAGTCCATCCATTTTTCGGAGTAACCTGTGCTTATTTTGAAATTTTTTTTCCTTCACATTTATTAGCATCTTGCATTAATACGTAGTTCTCAAGTTTTAGCTAATTATAAGTCCTTGTTGAAGTTTCTTTTATAGCAGTGATTTAAAATCTGTTTTGAGTTATTGCAATCTTTATTCCGTTTTATGAACCAAATGAAAGTTAGCTTTGAAAATGACATTTTAAATTATGTTAGAGAAGACTTCTTTTGAAGAACTCTTGTTTCTGCACCTTAGTATCCCAGGTGGAACCAACCAGAGATCCTGAAAGCAACCAACAGAGTTCAGAATATCCCTGTGCACTAATGCTGTAACACTTATATATATAGGAAAGTTGTTCATTCCGATGCTTAAGAGTTAGTTTAAGCTAATTGTAGGCACTTTTAAGAAAATTCATTTTTTTATTTTTTATTTATAAGGCCTTAGTAGATTAGAAACCAGCAATCTAGTATGCTGGTAGCAGTAAAAACCAGTAAGCGTTTTCAGACTTCATGCTTCTGCCGATGCAGTTTCTTCTGCCTCCCTTTCTGTCTGGCTAATTTCTGTCTTAAAGGTCTGCCTCCAATATCTTTACCTTTTGTCTATTCGCACACCATTCCGTCCTCTCTTCCTAACTCCCAACCACTCGGAGTAGTTGTTCCATGGTCTGTGTTTCAGTAGTGTTCATAATTCCCACAATATTAATCATAGCATTAATGTTTTAAAAAATTGATATTGCCCCGGTTAGACCGTGAACCTCTTGAGATTAGGAACCGGATCATACTCCTGTTTATATTCCCAGTGCCTAAACACTAGCTGGCACACAGTGAAACCTAGAAAAATTTTTGTCAAATGAAATACAAGGATAGCACAACTCAGATACTGCATTTAGAACTGTATCTTAAACCAGTAAAATGACTGATTGGGGTTCATGAAATGAACCTGTTATTTTTGGTACCATTTGTTTAAGAGGCAGCAAGATCATAATACACTAAAAATTTGTAAATGTTGAAGTGTTAAAATAGTGCTGATTTCAGGAGTATTTCATCTGGATAATTATTACACTGAATGATTGATATTCTGAAGGTTCTAAGTAGCCAGATATCTTGGCAGTCCTCAAACATTCTGGTCCCTGGACCCCTTTACACTCTTAAAAATTATTGAAGAGACAGAGAGCTTTAGTTCATAGGTTATATCTACTAATATATACTGTGTTAGAAGTTAAAATGGAGAAATTTTTAAGCTCATTATTTAAAAAGTCATTTAAAAATAATAACTCAGTGCATGTTGACATAAATAATATTTTTTAAAATTCATTTTAGAGAGAGAGGGGCAGAGAGAATCTCAAGCAGGGTCCATGCTGAGCATAGAGCCTGACGGGCTCAGTCCCACAACCCTGGGATCATGACCTGAGCCAAAATCAACAATCAGACACCCAATTGACTGAGCCCCCCAGATGCCCCTACATAAATAATATTTTTTAATGAAAACTAGCCATATATGTTTTTTAATTTGATGAGAAGAAATGTTAAGAAAAATTTAGTAAGCATGATTTTATTTTGCAAACCACTTTAATGTCTGGCTGAGTTTTCATATCTGCCTTTGTATTCAGTTCATTGGAAAATGTTTTAGCTGAAGTGTGAAAAAAAACTGATCCTACAAATATGTAATTGGAAAAGGGAAGAGTGTTTTAATAGCCTTTTAGATTTTGTGGTGCTCTTCTGTGGCACTCCACCCAAATATTGTTAAAGGTTATTTGGAATGTAGAATCTGAAACCATATCAAAATTTTTTTGTACTGTTTGGTTAAAATTCATTGGTCTTGTTAGGTTACAATCATTGGTCTGTCTGTACTTTGAATGTTTTTTTTACCCATAAATGAATGATTTTTGTTACCTGGTAAAATAATTTGGGAAATAATGGTTCACTGAGTTATGCAGATCTTCTAAATGTTAACATATTTCTTTATGCAATATTTCAAAAATCACATTTGCTAAAAAAAAAAAAAAAATCACCACCCCCAAAAATAATCCTCATCATCACTACTAATCTCATCAGGAAAGTTTAACTATTGGGAAGCAATCAAATTGGAGGTGGCAGATTTTCCAATTTCTAATTTTCTTTTTTTTTTTTTTTTTTCAGCTTATTTATTTATTTTGAGAGGGAGACAGCACGAGTGGGGGAGGGGCAGAGAGACTCCCAAGCAGGCTCCACACTGTCACCATACAGTCTGATACGGGGCTCAAACTCACGAAACTGTTGAGATCATGACCTGAGCTGAAACCAAGAGTCCGATACTTAACTGACTTGCTTAGTCAATGGCTTAACCGTACCACCCAGGCACCCCCAAAATTCTAATTTTTCTTTTTTTCAATTTTTTTTTTTTTTAATTTATCTTGAGAGACAGAGCGTGAAAGGGGGAAAGGCAGGGAGAGAGGGAGACACAGAATCTGAAGCAGGCTCCAGGCTCTGAGTTGTCAGCACAGAGCCCGACACAGGGCTCAAACTCACAAACCATGAGATCATGACCTGAGCTGAAGTCGGACGCTTAACTGAGCCATCCAGGCACCTCTGAAAATTCTAATTTTCAATGAAAGCTCAAATTTTATCATTGGCAATGAATACTGCCAGTTTATCTTGAAGTTACAGTCTTACTTTATTCATTTTTGAGAAAATATTTATCAGATACTCACTTCTGGATAATAGTTTGTTCTTTCAAGTGAAAATATGTTCCACAAAAAAAGTAGCTACCTTAGGTTGTAACTTTAACATTCCCACATGAGATATTCTTTGAGGCGGCCATCATACTTTAGTGTGCAGGGGAAGTACTTTATGCCTGTGTCCCATTTCATCACAGAATACTGAAAAGAGGTTGTCAAGGGTGAAGTGTAATAAATTGATTTTTACAGTGAATGTATGGCAGTGAATAACAAATACTAGGACGTTTTGGTGCAAGTGCCTTAATTTGCCTAAGGCTCTGGCAAACGTTTTATCCAGCCTTTTTTTCCCCTCCCAGCTTATTAAGGTGAAATTCACATAACAAAAAGCCATTGCAGTAATGTTTAGTATACTCAGGGTGTCTAATTCCAAAATATTTCTGTTCTCCAAAGTAAAATGTTCTGTCTCTACCAGTCTGTCTTCTTGCTGGGGATTTATCTTTTCTGGATATTTCATATTAATGGAATCATACAACATATGACCCTTTGTGTCTGGCTTTTAGCATAAGGTTTTCAAGGTTTATCCATGTTATAGCATGTATATCAGTACTTCGTTCTTTTTTTACAGCTGAATAATATTCAACTGTATGGATATATCACAGTTTGTTCATCCATTCATTCATTGGTGAACATTTGGGCTGTTTCCATCTTTTAGCTTTTTTTTTTTTTTTTTTTTTTACATAAACTCGAGGCCCAACGTGGGGCTTGAACCCACAGTCCAGAGATCGCATGCTCTACTGATGGAGCCATCTTGGCACCATCTTTTACCTATTTGAAATAGTGCTGTTAGAAACATGCATGTGTCTATCCTTTTTTGAGTACTCCTTCACTTCTTTGGGGTGCATATCTAGGAGTGGAATTGCAGTGGCCCATTGTTGATTTTACACCATCACTTGAAATGTTAACACGAGAAAGACAAATAACATTTTAATATGAAAATAGTTTTGATTTGTGAACCCCTTGAAAGTCTCTGGAGGATCTCTGGAATTTTGTAGACTGTACTTTGATATATTTTGTAGATTCCAAATTTGGTGAGGAATGAATATGTGATTTCTCATCATTTTGTTATGACTAGCACTAACTAATACAGACTAGGTAGTCCTCAAAACTACACTCTCAGATGTGCTTTGTAGTCCCTACTTTGGGGGCACCTGGGTGGCTCAGTTAAGCATCTAACTTGGGCTCAGGTCATGATCTCATGGTTCGTGAGTTCAAGCCCCGCTTCCGGCTCTGCGCTGACAGCTCAGAGCCTGGAGCCTGCTTCAGATTCTGTCTCTCCCTCTCTCTGCCCCTCTGCAGCTCATGCTCTCTCTCTCTCAAAAAAAATACTACAAAAAAATTTATAGTCCCTACTTTATAGATGAGGGAATTAACATTTGAGAGTATAAATGACTTATCCATCACTACTGAATGTAAGTCCTAGAACTAAATACCAAAGGTTTTCTTATTTCAAGGCTATTACTGCTGCTGCACACTCCTCAAGTAGGTGAAACGGGAGAGGGTTACCTGAGAGTGTGCTTTAACTTATAAAAGTGTTTAATAGTGCCCTTGTTTTTATTTTCAGAGACATTTTAAATCTAAAGGATGTGATCAGCGTCCAGCTGGATGACTCTAGCAAAAATTTTTGCAGCCAGTCTTGTCTTTCATCATATGAAGAAAAAAGAAAAGCATTTGTTGCCATATGTACTAATAACATTTTAACCAAGTGCAGCATGTGTCAGAAGACTACTGTTGTAAGTTGTAATTTTTTTTTAAACTTTAAGGATTCTGATTATTTTGCTTAAATATTAGCATTTTTAGTGAATTCTTTTAAATCCTAGATTCAGTATGAAGTAAAATATCAGAATGTGAAACACTGTCTTTGTAGTAATGCCTGTTCTTCACTCTCACTTGAACAGCCTCCTGTGATCTGTTGTGAGAACTGTAGGGCTTACGATCACACTGTCTAGTCTGTTGCATATACTTCCAATGAAAGGCCAGTCCCATTACTTTATTAGTTCAAAGGGTATGACAGCATATAAGCAGGTAAAAATAAAGACCTGTTGCATAAGGACCACTGCACTGGAATTTGCATGGGACTAAATGAAAAATCCAAGATTGAGTTCCTTCCATTAGTTTGCTTGTGAGTGGTTCCACTTCAGGAAAATGTGGGGATTAGATTTTAGTACCATTGGGAATAGTTTCAGTTGGCAACACATTGAAGGAGATGAAATGAAAGACTTCTGACAGTTGCTCTTACATAGCAATTCATGATAAATGCTGTATGGAGATTTTCCTAAAATATCTCAGGATGATCATCTGCCTTGAAAAAAAGCCACGCAGATAGAAGCTTGTTTATAAACTGAGATTAGAGATAGCAGAAATAACAATAGCCTACTGGTCAGTAAGACTCAACCACAAAGGTGTTTTTAATTCTGTTTTCTTAAACCCTAAGCAAGGTTAAAGTGAATCAAGAATGTCACAGGCTTATCTGAATCTGTGAGAAATAATCTTCTATTTCTGGTGGGAGAGCCTTTGGTGGTTGGTTCTGAGAGCAGAGAAGCTGGTTCTACTTTGGTGGACTAAATGAGATTAACACAATTAGTGGTTTGAGCCCCTTTCATGAGGTGGGACTGTTGTCTTGCTTGTTCAGATGATGCTTTGAGACCCAACTCCCTATCTCTGTAAATTCTTCCTTAAAAATAAGCAATTGAAGATGGGATTCTCAGCAAGTCTGAACAATTCAAACAGGTCATTTATGAGCCACCTTTTATCTATGACAGAATGTCCACACCATGAGAGTATCTTGCCTTTGGACCAGAAATGGGAGAATGGAAGGCATGGGAGCCTTCTGAAGGCAAGAAATGCCATTCCATCTTTTCATTCTTTATCAGTCACACTCAATAAATAGGCTTTGTCCTGTTTTTAAGAGCCTGTTTTGAGTACCTAGTTATTCAGCCTATGTGATGGGGTAGGGCTGGTTTGGGTAAAGGAGTTTAAAAAGCACCATTTAACACTACACCCTGCATATCAGATATTATTGTAATAGTGATAATGGAGAAAATCCATATTGTTAGTTAAGTGTAATCCAGAATTAGACAAGCAAAAATAATATAAAGACGGGGACAAAACATAAGAGACTCTTAAATACAGAGAACAAACTAAGGGTTGCTGGGGGGGTTCTGGGTGGGGGGATGGGCTTAATGGGTAAGGGGGCATTAAAGAAGACACTTGTTGGGATGAGTGCTAGGTGTTACACATACGGGGTGAATCACTGGAGTCTACTCATGAAATCATTATTGCACTATATGCTAACTAACTTGGATGTAAATTAAAAAAAAAAAGATTTAGAAAATTGTTCAAATCTATGAATCTAAAAATGGGGTGACTTTTTTTTAAGTGGATTGTTTGATATAAATATACTTCGACCACATTGTTTTCCCCCCACATCTTAATAGAGTAAATTAATTATTACTTTTCCCATATGAATAATTAACTAACTACAGATGATACATAGTACTATTATTACTTGATGTTAAATATTGATGAATTGTTAGGGGTGTCTCAGTATAAAAAGTCATACTAATAAAGGGTAAAAGAATTTTCAAAGTTAGACTCTGTTTTTTGTTTCATTATTCCTTTGCCAATATCCTGTTCTTTCACAGAAGAAAACCTATATATTTTCAATTGTCTTTGCACTTTATGTCCCCCAAAGCAGTTCTTTTTCACCATTGCCTAGTCCAGGAATGAGGATTCCTCTTTCAGTAGAAACAATAGATGGTGAACCTCAGTTTATATCCTTTACCTTTGTACACTTACTGAATGCACTATATTCTATACATCTTACTGCTTATGTGCTGCCTTCTTATAATATGCTTGCAATTTTTACCATGAAGTTAGCCTAGAAAAACAGTAATTCTCATAGCATGTTATAACTTAATTAAGCACCCTTTTCTGGCTCCTCCTTAGCACGAATAAAAGGCTTCCCTGAGTTTATATCCAAAGTGGAATTGAGGAAAGAGATATAATTTTAAGGCTTTTATTTATTTATCCAGTTGGCTTTGATTGCCTGGATTGAGAAACATTTTCTGTGACCTCCTTCATTGCTTGCGTATATATTACTGCTGCAACTAATATATATCTGAGACATAACACAAATAGTTATATTTTGGATTGATCTATTTCCCTCATTTTAGTCATTGTAATCCGTAGTGCCTTTTTTTCCTGGCTTTTAGGAAAGTGTAAAACAGGGCTTCATTATCATTACTTATTATATTTCAGCTAATAGCAGTAATGGTGGATATGTTTTGCTTGTTAACAATATATATCATATACCGGGAATATGAATATTACTTTAATCTCTAAACAGAAACCAGCCAAAACACTTACATCTGTTCTTTGCAAATCATTGAAGCCCTCAGATGAAATGATTGAGACCACCAATGACTTGGGGAAGACAGACCTTTTCTGTTCTATTAATTGTTTCTCTGCTTACAATAAAGCTAAGATGGAATCTTCTACAGGTAATGTTTATTTAGCAGTTATCAGAGGATTAGAAACTATTGAAGAATATTACTGCTTTCCTTTAATTTATAACCTTGATTTATCTCAAGGTTAAGTTTTTGACTTAAAAATCAAAACAATGCAAAACTTGTTGCAAAAAAAAGTTTCCAGTAGTTTTATGTAAAAGAAAGTCTACTTCACCACCAGAGACTTAATATTTATTTATGAAAATCGTTGTATTAGAATATAGAATTTTGTACTCAACCCTGCTTTGTAAAAACAAGGCTAGTAGTTAGTTACATTTTTTACAGGAAGTAGAGCTAGTTGGAAATAGTTTGAAGTTCACTAGTAGAAAAGCACAAATAACCCAGAGCCAACTTTGTATTCCATCAGAGAGCCTCCTATAGAACCATTGGTGCTAGTTACATAGATAATAAAGTGAATGATTCTCCTGGGGCTTGTACATTATGTAAACTGGCTTATGATGGAAATCTCTGCACTGTTAGCTTAGAAACCAGTCTAGCTCCATTCATGTTGAGGGTTAAGAATCTTGGAAGTGTTAGAAATGATACCCATTAGGAGATTCTATAGGAATCTCTTTTCTCTTCTTTGTGGGTAATTTCATGTAAAGATTTGCTTGAAATTTCAAGCAAATGGTGTATAAAGAACTAAGAAATTGTATGCAAAGATAAAATATACAAAATAATAGAAAATGTAATTTATCAGTTTAAGGTTATTAATGTGTTATCCTAAAGAGCCTACCTATTCCTTAGCCTTACTTCATATCCAGCAATACCTAAAGCTATTAGATATTTCCATTGTTTGTTGAAATAACTTGTTATTAAATAATGCTTTCTGATTGATTCTGCCTGGTTTTTGAGAAATCTTCTTATTTTTATCAGTAAATGTTTCCATGGTACATGATGCTTCAACGGGGCTCTTTTCTCCAAAGAAAGATACAACTCCAATTATAAGCAATATAGTGTCACTGGCAGATACTCATGTCTCCCTACCCATCATGAACTCTGATGTCTCACAAGGTAAAATTGATAATAAAGATATTTGACATATACACTGTTTTCCCATCCTTGATGAATCTATCTATTTTAAGTTTGTTGTTGTTGTTTTAAGTTTTTTTAATGTTTGTTTATTTTTGAGAGAGAGAGAGACAGAGAGAGACAGAGAGAGACAGAGTGAGAGCACGAGCAGGGGAGGGACAGAGAAAGATGGAGACACAGAATCCAAAGCAGGCTCCAGGCTCTGAGCTGTCAGCACAGAGCCCAATGCAGGGTTCAAACCCACGAGCCGTGAGATCATTACCTGAGCCAAAGTTAGACGCTTAACCAACTGAGCCATCCAGGCGCCCCTATTCTAAGTTTGTTTTTGTTGTCTGATACGAAATAAGCAATTGTGGTTTATGATGCTATTTTGTAGATTATAGTATAAGATCTTGAATTGATGATACTCTATTTTATTTTAGCAGATACAGTTTCTTCAGTAACAGCAAATGTCATTGTAGATGTAAGTTTTGTTCCTAATATTTTTTGATGCTGTATTTTCTTTGTTAAGTATATTTGTGTGTATATACACACAATTCATATATATACATATATATGACCACATTCATTCCTGTTTTCATCCTAGAACTCAAAAAAGTTGAGCAATAAACATCTTTTGGTATTCATATTCAATTTCCCAAGTCTCAGGTCTGACTTGAAATTATTAAGAATATTTAAACATAAGTATTATTAGTCATAGTTTTTCCTTTGGGTTCTTTATTACCTTTTTCAATACTATAGTCCTATGAGCAATAAAAATTATTTTTATTACAATTACATACCAAAAGATTATTTGAACATTTTTTTTTTTAATTTTGAGGGAGAGAGAGAGCATGCGTAAGCAAGCAGGGGAGGGGCAGACTGTGAGGGAGAGGGAATCCCAAGCAGGCTCTACGCTGAAGAGGGGCTCAACAGGGGGCTCCATCTCACGAACCATGAGATCATGACCTCAGCCAAAATCAAGAGTCAGACACTTAACCAACTGAGCCATCCAGGCACCCCAAGATTCTTTGAACATTTAATGTTGAATCTAGATCGCAACTTTACGTTATAAATAATTGTTAATGTTTCCCCCTAGTGGAGCTCATGTTGCAACGTACCTATTCATTTTCTTGTGTTATTAGAATAGATATGTTTGATATTTTAATCATTTGATAACTGTTCAAACAAATGTTTTTGTTTTTTTCTCCCAAACATTTCTAAGAGTTTACCCAGTGAATCAAGTACTGGTGTTGCTAATAATAGTGTTGAACAGCCAAGCCTTTCACCATCTTCATCAATATCCAGTCAGAATGCAGTTGGCTCCAGTGTAGAAGTACAGAAAGATCAAGTGTCAAACCAAGATGCTACATACAATATGAAATCTGTGAAAATAAGTGATGGACTATGTCATCCAAAATTTACATCCAAAGTACTAAAAGTTAAAGATAAATCACGAAGTGTTAAGAAATCTTGGTGTTCAAATTTCCAGCATTTGAAAAGCAGTATTAAAAAGGATGTGACATTCTGTTACTCATGCCAGTTGTTCTGCCAAAAAAATTTTAGTTGTGGAGGAGAATCATTAGCAGCCCAAGGAATTTCTAATTGGAAAAAGACTCTGGAAAAATTCAGAAAGCATGAAAAAAGTGAAATGCATTTGAAGTCATTGCAGTTTTGGAGGGAATCCCAGTTTTGTGATGAAGCTGTCAATGATAATTTATCTATCCATTCAAAACAGATGGAAGGAAATAAAAAGTACCTAAAGCTTATAATTGAAAATATTTTATTTCTTGGGAAGCAGAGTTTATCATTAAGGGGAAATGATCAGTCGATTTCAACTGTGAATAAAGGCAATTTTTTAGAATTGTTAGAAATCAGAGCAAAAGATAAAGGAGAGGAAGTATTCCGACTTCTGAATTCACAAGTTGACTTCTATAATAGTACACAAATTCAAAATGATATTATTGAAATAATAAAGACTGAAATACTGCAAGATATTGTGAATGAAATCAATGTCTCCCCAGCTTTTTCAATAATATGTGATGAGACAACTGATAGTGCCACTAAAGAACAGCTTTCCATTTGTGTAAGATACCCACAAAAAATGTCAAAGGCTGTCTTAATAAAAGAAAGATTCTTGGGTTTCATAGATGTTGAAGAGATGACTGGGACTGACTTACATAGAACTATCAAAACTTACCTGCAGCAAATTGGAGTTGATTTGAGTAAAATATGCGGCCAGGCCTATGATAGTACCATGAATTTGAGGGGAAAATTTAATAAAGTTGCAGCAGAATTCAAGAAAGAAGAGCCAAGAGCTTTGTACATACATTGTTATGCCCATTTTTTGGATTTAGCAGTAATTAGGTTTTGTAAAGAAGTAAAAGAACTCCGAATTACTCTAAATACTCTCAGCTCTTTGTTCAACACTATTCATATGTCTGGGGAAATGTCTGCACATTTTCAAAATATTTGTAAACTAAGTCAAAACAAAACATGCAAGAAACATACATCACAATCATGTTGGACAGCCCATGATCGTATGTTACTATCAGTGATCGAGGGTCTTCCAGAGATTATTGAAACACTGGAATTTGTAGCAAGCCATTCTTCAAATACAAGTTTGGCTGATGAATTGAGTGATTTGTTAACATTGGTTTCCAAATTTGAATTTATCTTTTGTTTGAAATTTCTTTATCGAGTGTTAAGTGTTACAGGAATTCTTTCCAAAGAGCTTCAGAGTGAAACCATAGATATTTTTTCATTGTCTTCAAAAATAGAAGCAATTTTGGAATGTTTATCATCTGAAAGAAATGACGTCTATTTCAAAACTATCTGGGATGGAACAGAGGAAATATGTCAAAAAATAACCAGTAAAAGTTTTGAAGTTGAAAGACCTTCTTTTCAGAAAAGAAGAAAAATTCAGAAAACAATAGATCTTGGCAATTCAGATAGTACTTTTTTTCCTACCTCAACAGAAGAACAATATAAAATTAATATTTATTACCAAGGATTGGACACTATATTAAATAATTTAAAATTATGTTTTTCAGAGTTTGATTATTGCAAAATGAAGCAAATTTCAGAACTATTATTTAAATGGAATGAACCGTTAAATGAAGCAACAGCCAAACATGTCCAAGAATTTTATAAACTTGATGCAGACATCATCCCAGAACTTAGATTTTATCGGCAATATGCAAAGCTTAACTTTGTCATAGATTATGATTGTATCAACTTCATCAATCTTGGCTATTTGTTTATCCAGCATGGTCTTCACAATAATATTCCTTGCATATCAAAGCTGTTATATATTGCTTTGTCTTGGCCAGTTACTTCAAGTGCCGAAAACTCATTTTCTACACTGCCTCGTCTTAAAACATATTTATGTCATACCATGGGACAAGAGAAGCTTAGTGGCCTAGCCCTAATGGCTATTGAGCAGGAATTGGTAAATAAACTGATGGAACCTGAAAGACTCAGTGGGATTGTGGAAAAGTTTATCCATCCAATGAAAGAGATGTAACACTTGCTAATTTGAGTTTTACCTAAAAGAATTTTGTATTTCTGCTGGAATGTTTGTTTTTATTTCAAAATTTTATCTCCTAAGAAAAATTTTTTTTCACCAGAACATGTAACATTCACTTGATTCAGAATTCAAAAACCAGAATGATGTACAGTGAAAAGTCTCCTTCCCTTTTTTTTAGTACCCATTTCTCCCTGTAGTGTTGTCTGTTTCTCAGATATCTTTCTGGAGATATTTTTCATAGATCATACTCTGCAGTGCACACTGTTCTTCAACTTGTCTTTTCCACTTAACATATTTTTGAGATTGTCCCATATCAGTACTTAAAGGGTTTCTTGATTTTTTTTCATAACTGCATAAATTTTCGTTGTATGGATGTACCATAATATATTTTAATAGTCCCTAATGACAAACACTTTAATTCTTCACAATATTTTGCCATTATACGTAATGCTGCATTTAATAATGTTACACATAGGTCATATTGCACATGAGTGAGTTAACTCGAAGATAAAATTTTAAATTGGAATTACTAGGTCAGAAAATTTATACATTTTTATTCTTGATAGATAACTGGCAAATTGATTTCTATAAGAATTATGCCATGCATGATGCCACATCACCAACCATGTGTGAGATTGCCTATTTCCTTCAATCTGTATAAACATTGTTCCCAAACATTTTGGTTCTTGCCAGTCTGTTATTAATCCCAGTGGAATTTTGCATTTTCACTTAAGAAGAAGGTTGGGTATCTACTTGACCCATTTATATTTCCTTTTCCTGTGAACTGTCCTGTTTAAATATGGCTGTGGTTTTGGTTGACACAAATAGCTAACTGATACAATATAAATTCTTAATGTACTTTATGAAAATATTGCTATTTCTTAAATAATCAGAAAGGATTCTTTTTCTCATTATACTTTATAAAACTTCAGGGGCTAAAGGAAAATGTGTCCCTCAAAGATTTGTAAGAATTTAGTGGTAGATGTATCTGGTCCTAGAATTTTATTTGTTTTAGGAATATTTCTCTGCCACTTTCCCCTTGCTGTTTCTCATCAATTCTTATTTGTAATTTTTCTAGAAAGAGCATCCATTATATTTAGGCTTTTTTAAAAATGTATTTACTCAGAGGTATAGAAAGTATTTTAAATTTTTCTATAAACTATACTTACTTTCCTCATTGATCTTCTATATACTTTTTTGATTAGGCCAAAGTGATTTATTTACTTGTTTTTCACACATATTCTTAGATTTATTTATCAGCCCTGCCTTTTAATAATACTATGGGGTTTTTTTGTTATGTTTGATTTTAACATAAAAATACAAAGAGTATAACGGGTAACATTTAATCCTGTTAAATCCTAACATTTTACCATGCTCCAGATTTTTTTTTTTTTTTAAGTTTATTTATTTTGAGACAGAGAGTGAGGAGGGTCAGAGAGAGAGGAAGAGATAGAATCCCAAGCAGGCTTCTCACAGCATGGAGCCTGATACAGGCCTCTATCTCACGAACCATAAGATCATGATGAAATCAAGAGTTGGATGCTCAACCAGCTGACCCACCCAGGCACCTCCAAGCTCCAGATTTTTATTTCAGAAATAAAATATTACAGATGAAGTTGAAGCTCCCTTGCAAATCTTTTACTGAGAGCATTCCTCTTCTGTTTTCCCCAGAGGCAACAATTATTTGTTGTGCTTCTTTACATGTATGTCTAATTTTATACTTGAAAGATAGCCTTGTTTCATACTTATAAACTTAATATAAAACTCTATGTAAGTTGCATTGTACATATCTTTCAGCAATTTGCTTTTTTCACTCAATGTTGTTTTTGAAATTTATACATGAATTTCTAGTTCATTTACTTTAACTGCTGAATAATACTCTATTATATGAAATACATGTTCATCCTTTCTCTTTTTTTTAAATTTTTTTTAATGTTTTTATTTTTGAGACAGAGCATGAGCGGGGAAGGGGCAGAGAGAGGAGACACAGAATCTGAAGCAGGCTCTAGGCTCTGAGCTGTCAGCACAGAGCCTGATGCGGGGCTCAAACTCACAGACTGTGAGATCATGACCTGAGCTGAAGTCAGACACTTAACCAACTGAGCTACCCAGGCACCCCATCCTTTCTCTATTTAAAGGGACATTTTATACTCTCTGATTTTGCACTTTTATAATACGCCAATGAACATTTATATATGTGGTATGTGCACATTCAACAAATATTCTTTGAGCAAGTACTATATACTTGGCATTGTTCTAGCTGCTGGAGATCCAATGAGAGAATAAAATAAGGCCCTAACTCCAATGAAAACTTAGCATTCTAATGTGGAAATCCAAGAAAGATACTAGAAGAGGTTGTTCACCAGTTCTTTATGTAGATAGATGACAATACAGAAAAGAAAGTGCTTAGTGCTATGAAATTTCCTGTCTACCATGTGTTTTTCTCATTTTCATTATTTTCTAGCTGTTTATAGTTGTAGTTTGTATATCATCCTGAAACCAGGAATTAATTTTAAGAGGTTAGGCTTCTTTTTTAATATTCAAATGTTTTGGATTTTACTGTGTGTGTGTGTGTGTGTGTGTGTGTGTGTGTAGTCTGTAAAGTCAGTAACAAAAAACCTAGACCTGAAAAAGGAAAATACAGTAACTAAAACAGCTATCTTTTTTGAGTACCTGCTATGTCATTTAGTGTTTTCTCAGTGCTTTACACATGTTATTTCATTTAGATCTCTCAACAACCTGTTATTTTACAGAGAAAACAACGACAAGAGGTTATGGATCACACATTGGTAAATGGTGAGTCCAAGATTAGTGCCCAGGCAGTGTGACTCCACAGCCCATGTTCTACTACTTCTTACATAAACTGTTATCAGAAATATTACTAAATAAAGGATTACCAGAAATGCATTAAATAGAAGATCACAGAAATAGTATACTTTTTAAAATTTTTTTTAACATTTATTCGTTTTTTTAATATATTCATCATAATGTTCATTTTTGAGAGACAGAGACAGTGTGAGCAGGGGAGGGGCAGAAAAAGAGGGAGACAGAATCCAAAGCAGGCTCCAGGCTCCAAACTGTCAGCACACAAAGAATCCCAAGCAAGCTCTGTGCTGTCAATGCAGAACCCATTGTGGGGCTCAATCTCACCAGCCTCGAGATCATAATCTGAGCCAAAGTGAGATGCTTAGCTAAGCCACCCAGGTGCCCCCACAATTGTTTTAAACCAAGGTATAAAAATTTAAGAAAATTATGAAAGCTATAACCATTAGAAAAGCTCAGATAAGTGAATAAAAGATTTGAAAAGATAGTAATTCAGGAAAGCATTAGAAATTAAAATGCAGTGGGGCGCCTGGGTGGCTCAGTTGAGCGTCCGACATCGGCTCAGGTCATGATCTCACGGTTTGTGAGTTTGAGCCCTGTGTCGGGCTCTGCTGACAGCTCGGAGCCTGGAGCCTGCTTTGAATTCTGTGTCTCCCTCTCTCTCTGACCCTCCTCCACTCACACCCTTTCTCTCCTTCAAAATTAAACATTAATTAAAAAAGAAATTGGGGCGCCTGGGTGGCTCAGTCGGTTAAGCATCCGACTTCGACTCAGGTCACGATCTTGCGGTCCGTGAGTTCGAGCCCCACGACCGGCTCTGGGCTGAAGGCTCAGAGCCTGGAGCCTGCTTCCGATTCTGTGTCTCCCTCTCTCTCTGCCCCTCCCCCGTTCATGCTCTCTCTCTGTCTCAAAAATAAATGTTAAAAAATTAAAAAAAAAAAAAAGAAAAAAATTAAAAGGCAGAAAAGGCACTTCAAAAGTGAAAACTAAACTAGAAGGAAGTCCAAAGTGAATACGACATAATTAATCCCTAAGAAAAAGTTTGGAGGAGCACCTGGGTGGCTCAGTTAAGCATCTGACTCTTGGTTTTGGCTCAGGGCATGATCTCACGAATTGTGAGTTCAAGTCCCACATTGGTCTCCATTTTGACAGTGTGGAGCCTGCTTGGAATTCTCCCTTGCTCTCTCTGTCTCTCAAGTTAAGTAATTAATAGGATGGAAAGGAAGAAAATGTTTACAATCAAGATGAGACTTTGAGGGGTGCCTGGGTGGTGAGCATCAGTCTGACTTCGGCTCAGGTCATGATCTCACGGTTCATGAGTTCAAGCCCCACATTGGGCTCTGTGCTGTTAGCACAGAGTCTGCTTTTAGAGCCTAAGTCCCCCTCTTTCTCTGCCACTGACTCACACACTCTCCCGCTCTCAAAAATAAACAGGGGCGTCTGGGTGGCTCAGTCAGTTAAGCATCTGACTTCGGCTCAGGTCATGATCTCGTGGTTCGTGGGTTCGAGCCCCGCGTCGGGTTCTGTGCTGACAGCTCAGAGCCTGGAGCCTGCTTCATATTCTGTGTCTCCCTCTCTGTCCCTCCCCTGCTCACACTGTGTCTCTGTCTCTCTCAAAAAATGAATAAACATAAAAAATAAAAATAAACATTTAAAAAATAAACATTAGAAGACAAAAGACTTTGAAAAGATTCAAGAGAAACTGTTATCAAATATAGAAGACTTGATGTCCATATAAAAGGAATCTTCAAAGAAGAAAATATTTAATGTTTATTTTTGAGAGACAGAGCCCAAGCAGAGGAGAGGCAGAAAGAGGAAGACACAGAATCTGAAGCCGACTCTGAGCTGTCAGCACAGAACCCAGCGTGGGGCTTGAACCCACAAACCTTAAGATCATGACATGAGCTGAAATCAAGAGTCGGGACACCTAACCAACTGAGCCATCCAGGTGCCCCAAAGAAGAAATCTTCAGAACTATCCAGTAATCTAAAGCAATAGAAAAGAACAAACACTAAAAACTATATGCCAGTTATTAAGATTTTGTCTCTGCTCCACACCCAGCATTCTGTCTTTTATGATGGTAAAGCTTTAAGTCCAAACCACGGCAATTCTGCTCTTCTAGCTGGGTCTTGGTTAGCCTCGGCCAATAGGGGGCACTAGAGAAAGGCTGCGAGTCTGTCAGAGAAAGTATTTGTTCCTTCCCATCTGTTTCCTGGGCTTTATGTCTGCTTGTGGTTGTGAGCATCATTCCAGCAATGCTACTTCATTCTAGAAGCAGAACTTCCTTCCCTGGCAGAAACTGAATCCAGCTGCAGTTTTTACAACACTTGCAGAACCACTTTCATCATGCCCCTCCTGTAAGACCCCAGCATCCCTCCTCAGAGGTCTCTCAGCTCCATGAGGTCCCTGTAAATTTTAATTCCTAGCTCCTTTATTCGTTCTCTCATCTCTGAGAATTTAAGCTGTTACTTCTATGACATCTTGGGTTTTCTTTCTATTTTCAGTAATCTAGTTAACTCTATACTTCATTACTTTGGTTTCATATTCCCTCTACTCAAGTAGCTAATATGGCTTGTGTCCTTACTGGACCCAATACACTGTAATTCAAGGGGGCTTGCCTGAAATCAAAATGACTTTATGTATTGAAAAGATAACACTGTGTGCCTAGGAACACGACCCAGAATAGTCATGGCCTAAAAAAAAAAAAAAAAAAAAAAAAAAAAAAAAAAAAAAAAAAATTAATGTTTTCATTTAAAGAAGAAAATCATTTTGGAGCACCTGGATGGCTCAGTCTGTTAAGCATCTGACTTTGGCTCAGGTTATGATCTCACAGATCATGGTTTTGAGCCCTGCGTCAGGCTCCATGTTGACAGTTCAGAGCCTGGAGCGTGCTTCAGATTGTATCTCCATCTCTCTCTGCCCCTCCCCAGCTCATACTCTCTCTCAAAAATAAACAATAAAAAAGTTTTAATAAAATAAATCCTTTTGAGGATCCAGGCCAAAAAAAACAAAGTCACTTTTTTTTTTAATATATTTTTTTTAATGTTTATTTTTGAGAGAGAGAGAGACAGAGCACAAGCAGGGAGGTGGGTGGGGGGCAGAGAGAGAGGGAGACATAGAATCTGAAGCAGGCTCTAGGTTCTGAGCTGTCAGCACACAGCCCGACACGGGGCTTGAACCCAAGAACTATGAGATCATAACATGAGCTGAAGTTGGACATTTAACCAACTGAGCCAACCAGGCAGGCAAAGCCAAGTCACTTGGAAGATAAATCTGATTATTTTCATAGTTTTTCATAATGATATTCTATGTCAGAAAACAATGAAGTAACATAAACTTAGGATTTTATATCCAGCAAAATTAACTTACAAGCATAAAATCCACAAACTGTCATCAATATACAAACTCATGGGACATTGTTTCCATGATCCCTGGACCTGAGGAATCTACTAGAGAATGAGGTTCAGATAACTAGATTAATTGGAGAGGCATTAACATAAGGGGTGGTTTTACAATAATTTATCAGAATAAGAAAGAATAATGAAATTAGAATTACCCCTCTTGCATTAATGGATCTAGGCAATGATCATGCATGGCTGCTACTGTCGCTAAAGGACAGCCAGACTTTGTGTACTTCCCAATGGACATCAGCACCAGCTGAGCCTTGTGTCCTTCTCAGAGGTCTGGATTGCAATTCCACAGAACTCTTCTTCCAGGCTTTTAAGGATTACTAATTCCAATCTCTTCTTTTCCCCCCCAGTGCTACAGATGGTAGAAGTCACCTGGAATTGCTGCTTCTATAACACCTCAGTGCTCTCTTTGTTCCTTCTTAGTTCTATAGTTCAAATAAGTCAGGGGCACCTGGGTGGCTCAGTCTGTTAAGCATCGACTTCAGATCAGGTCATGATATTGCAGTCAGTGAGTTCGAACCCCGCATCGGGCTCTGTGCTGATAGCTCAGAACCTGGACCCTGCTTCAGATTCTGTGTCTGCCTCTCTCTCTCTGCCCCTACCCCATCCCATTCTCTCTCTCTCTCACACACAAAAATAAACATTAAAATTATATATATATATATATATATATATTTCAAATAACTCATGTGGTTTCAGTCTCCTGACTGATACAGAACCACCCATGAAGTATTCTTGCCAAAAGAATTCAATCTTTAATTTCATCAAGTCCCTAGATCTAATAATCTGGTTTCTCTTCAGGTCAAATAAATCTTCTGCCTTTTATTAAAACAAAACAAAACAAAAAAAACCCAAAACCTACATCTAACTGCTCATTTCTGGAAAGATTGGGTCAAAGGAACATATTAAACATCACTGAGATGCAACCAGCAAAATCTAGATACTGGAAGACTGCACAGGATAAACAACACTTTAATAAAAACTTACAAGAAAAATGTAAGATATGACAGAAGATTCTACAGATTAACAGAGAAGTAGGAGGCCTGTCAACAAATTACAATATGTGAAATTTGTTTGGATCCCACTGTAAACAAATGTGAACACTGGATTTTGATAATATTAAAGAATTGTTAATTGTGAAAGCCTAATAGTGACATTGTGGTTATGTTTTGTAAAAAGTCACTGTCTTTTAGAGGTAAGTATTTCCAATGTTATTGGATGAAGTTATATGAAATCTGGGACTTCAAAATACTTTGGTGGAGGAGGAAAGTGGTGGAGGAGGTTGAGATGAAACAAGATTGGCCATGATTTCATAGTTGTTGAATCTAGGTGATATGTACATAGGAGACTCACTGTATAGTTACTCAACTTTTGTATGTGAAGTTTTCTATAAATGAAATGTTTTGTAAATGATGTAGTATTACCCATTGGAGTTTATGTCAGGAATGTAAAGGTGTTTCAGTGTTAGAAAACTTATGAATGAAATGCAACAAAATAGTATATCAAATTAAGAAAGTAATATCTCAATAAATACTATAGGATTATATAAGGTGGGGCAACTGGGTGGCTCAGTCGGTTAAACATCCGACTTCAGCTCAGCTCATGATCTCATGGTTTGTGAGTTTGAGCCCCACATCGGTCTGTCTGCTGTCAGCACAGAGCCCGCTCTAGATCCTCTGTCTCCCTCTATGTCCCTCTCCCATTCACACATGCGTGCATGTGCACATGCTCTCTCTCAAAAAATAAACACTAAAAAAATATATTGATAAGGCTTTTAACATTTGTACCTGATTTTAAAACATAGGTAAAATTAGAGTTGGGGCTCCTGGGTGGCTCCGTCAGTTTAGCACCCGACTTCAGCCCAGGTCATGATATTTCAGTCCATGAGTTCAAGCCCCACGTTGGGCTCTGTGCTGACAGCTCAGAGCCTGGAGCCTGCTTCCAATTCTGTGTCTACACCCCCCTGCCCCTCTCCCACTTGTGCTCTGTCTTGCTCTCTCAAAAATAAATGTTAAGGGGCGCCTGGGTGGCTCAGTTGGTTAAGCATCCGACTTCGGCTTAGGTCATCATCTCGTGGTTTGTGGGTTCGAGCCCTGCATCGGGCTCTGTGCTGACAGCTCAGAGCCTGGAGCCTGTTTCGGATTCTGTGTCTCCTCCTCTCTCTCTCTGCCACCCCCCACTCCTTGCTCATGCTCATGCTCTGTCTCTCAATAATAAATACATGTTAAAAAAATTTTTTTTAAACAAATGTTAAAATTTTTTAAAATTAGAAAAGTTATTCCTTTAACAAAATGTAGGTAATATTAGTATTAGTATATTTGTATAGGCCTAGCCAATATATAACATCATGCTTAAAGGTAAAATATTTGAAGTAATATTCCCCAAAATATCAGATATCTACCAACTATGGAGCACGTGGCTGGCTCAGTCCATAGTGCATACAACTCTTGATCTGGGGGTTATGAGTTAGAGCCCCACGTTGAACGCAGAGATTCCTTAAAAATAAGATCTTGGGGACAAAACATAAGAGACTCCTAAATATGGAGAACAAACTAAGGGTTGCTGGAGGAGTTGTGGGTGGGCGGATGGCTAAATGGGCAAAGGGCATTAAGGAAGACATTTGTTGGATGAGCACTGGGTGTTATATGTAGGGGAAGAATAACTGGATTCTACTCCTGAAATCACTATTGCACTATATGCTAACTACCTTAGATGTAAATTAAAAGACAAAAATAAGTAAACAAATAATAAAAATAAATAAAATCTTTTAAAAAATCTACCAACTATCAGCCTTATATAATATTTTTAAATTAGACAATATTTAGATAATTGTAGGTTGATATTAAGTTGCAGGAAGTAAGAGTTCACACATATCTTTCACCCAGTTTTCCCCTACATTAACATCTTGCATAAGGAAATAAGAAAGGAAGGGAGGATCATCTATTTTATGTTTGAGAAATTGTACAGGTACTGTCTTTCATTTTGTTTTCTACATTTTCATTGTTAGTATAAAGAAATTCTATTGGGCTTTGTGTATTTATTCTATACCCTTCAAATCTGCTGAACTCACTTTGTTCTAGGAAGTTTTTTTGGTAAAATCTCTGAGATTTTCTACATAGACTTTGTCATGTGCAAATAAGGACAATTTATTCATTTCTAACTGGTATGCCTTTTCTTTCTTTGTCATTCTTCTTGTGGATGTATAAACTTTTAAATACTAGACAATATTCCCAAATAAGAGCACACAAATATTTATTGAGCACATCTAATATGTGCCAGATAGCTACTGAGAATACATCATTTAACAGAATAAAATCCCACCTCACATGGAGCTTGCATTCTAGTGGGAGGTGATAAACCATAACGAAGCAAAGAAGTAAAATATATACTATCTTTAAAAGTGTTAAGTAATGTGTAGAAAAGAGAAAGATTTGCTGGAATCATGTCTTTGAGAAGAGATAGGATCTAGTTCACAAATGGAGGAGTTGGCCTTAGCTAGAAATAAGGAAATTTCATCCATAACAGAACAGGAATTTACAGGTGTAGGTAGGACACGAGATATGACTGTAGAAGCTCATGGAACTTCTCTTCTGAGTGCTTCTGTTTTCTCAATGAAATAGGAAATAAGGTTATCTGCTGAAAATCAAGATGAAAGAAAAGGCATTACACATTTGAAAAAAGAGGATATGACATGAAGTAGATTTTAATAAAGAAAAAAGTATATGATTGCAGGGCAGTAAAAAGGAATCCCTAGAGATTAATAAGGAGAATTTAAAGAGAGCAGTGAATATGTATGGATTAGATGGAGAGTTTTATTTGATATGATTTTGATGTTTGCCAAATGAGTTCAATTAATAAAAGCGAGGCAGAAGAATTACGATATATACAATGTCAACTTAAAATTATCAGTTTTGGGGTACCTGGGTGGCCCAGTCGGTTAAGCATCCAATTCAATCTTGGCTCAGGTCATGATCTCACAATTCATGAGTTCGAGCCCCATGTCAGGCTTTGTGCTGACAGTGGCAGCCTCTTGGATTCTCTCTCTACCCCTGCCTGGCTCACACTCTCTCAATATAAGTAAATTAATTAATTTAAATGATCAGTATTAAGTACCATTTTATTGAGTGTTGACCATCTACCAAGAACATTAAAAAGGAGGAAAGTAAAAAGTAACTTTTTTATTTACATGATCTCATTCATTCTTACATTATATCTAGGAAATGGTGCTGACTCTTGATCCTTCTCCCTGTTTAGGGGGCCAAATTTTCTAGGAAGGTGGCCAAGGAAGTGAACAAGCTGAAAATGTTTTTTCTAGATTACTCTAGATTACTTTTAAATTCTGACAAAAAGAGATTGGCAGATTGAATTTTTTTTAAAATGATACAATAATATGCTGTCTACAAAATACTCAGATTCAAAGACACAGGTTGAAAGTGGAAAAATGGGAGCCTGGGTGGCTCAGTCAGTTAAGCATCCAACTCTTGATCTCAGCTCTGGTCTTGATCTCAGGTTCAAGTCCCACATAGGCTCTATGCTGGGTGTGAAAACTAAGGAAGGAAGGAAGAAAAAATGGAAAAATAGAAAAATATATTTTATGCAAACAGTAACAAAAAGAGAGCAGAGGTGACTATACAAAATCAGACAGAATATACTTAAAAAAGGTTACAAGAGGGGCACCTGGCTGGCTCAGTCAGTAGAGCATGTGACTCTTGATCTAGAGGTTGAGTCCAAGCCCCATACTATGCATAGAGCTTACTTTAAAAAATAAAAATTAGGGGTGCCTGGGTGGCTCAGTAGGTTGAGTGTCTGACCTCAGCTCACGTCATCATCTCACGGTTCACGAGTTTGAGCCCCACATCAGGCTCTGTGCTGACAGCTCAGAGCCTGGAGCCTGCTTCAGATTCTGTGTCTCTGTCTCTCTCTGCCCTGCCCTGCTCTCTCACTCTCTCTCTCTTAAAAATAAATAAACATCAAAAAAAATTTTTAATTGAAAAATTTTAAAAATTTTTAAAGGAAAAGGTTACAAGAGACAGGGACATCATATATTAATAAAAAGGGCAAGTACAGCAAGAAGATACAACAACTATAAACATGTATGCACATAATGACAGAACATCAAAATATATGAAGCAAATATTTACAGAATTAAAGGAAGAAATGATTCTACAATAACAGCTGGAAACCTCCTATTCTCTGTAACGGATAGAACAACCACATAGAAGTTATGTAAAGAAACAGAGGACGTGAACAACACAATAAATCAAAACTAGATTTAACAGAAATATACAGAACGCTTAACAACAAAATACACATTTTTCTCAAGCACATGTGGGACATTTTCTAGGGCAGACCATGTGTTAGGCCACAATTAAGACTCAGCTGATTTTAAAAGATAGGTATCTTCTCTGACCACAATGAGATGAAGTTAGAAATCAACAAGAGGGAAAACTAGAAAATACACAAAGCTACAATAATCAAAACAGTGTGATACTGGCATAAAGATAGGCATATAAAACAATGAGAGCAGACACTCCAAAAATAAACCAGATATATAATCAAATGATTTGCAACAAGAGTCCCAAGGCCATTCAAAGGGGAAAAGACTCTGGGCACCTGGGTGGCTCAGTCAGTTAAGCATCTGACTTTGGCTCAGGTCATGATCTTGAAACTCATGAGTTCGAGGCCCATGTCAGGCTCTGTGCTGACAGCTCAGAGCCTGGAGCCTCCTTCGGATTCTGTGTCTCCCTCTCTCTCTCTCTCTGTTCCTCCCCACTTGCAGTCTGTCTTTCTCTCTCAAAAATAATAAATAAACATAAAAAAGCAGGGGGGGGGAGATAGTATTTTCTTTAAATTCTACTGGAAAAATTGAATATCCACATACAAAAGAATGAAGTTGGACTCTTATCTAACATTATAAACAAAAATTAACACAAAATGGATCATGACCTAGAGGTAAGACCTAAAACTATAAAACTCTTAGAATAAAGTATAGGGCACAGCTTTATGATACTGGATTTGGCAATGACTTCTTAGATATGACACCAAATGCGTAAGCAAAAAAAAAAAAAAAAAAAGAAATAGATAAATTTAATGAAAAATTATAAATCTTGTACACCAAAAGACATTATCAACAGGATAAAATGGCAACTCACAGAGAGAGAAAATATTTGCAATTAATCTAATAAGCAATTAATATAAGAATATAGAGAACTCCTAAATTTGACAATAGCAACAACAAAAATGAGACTCAAGAATGTTCAAAGATTTTGAATACACATTTCTCCAAAGAAGATAAACAAATATCCAATGAACACATGGAAAGATCCTCAATACCACCAATCATTAAGGAACATCAAAACTGCAATGAAAGGATGCTTGGCTGGCTCAGTTGGTAGAGCATGCAACTCTTGAACTTGAGGTCATGAATTTGAGCCCCATGTTGGATGTGGAGCCAACTAAAAAATAAAATGTTTAAGGGGTGCCTGGGAGGCTCAGTTGGTTAAGCTTTGAACTCTTTAATTTTGGCTCAGGTCATCTCACAGTTCGTGGGATCAAGCCCCATGTTGGGCTCTGCACTGACAGTGTAGAGCTTTCTTGGGATTCTCGCTCTCCCTCTCTCTGCCCCTCCCCTGATCTCTCTCTCTCTCTCTCTCTCTCTCTCTTTCAAAAATAAATAAACATTAATTTTTAAAAAATGGTTAAGATAGCACATTTTATGTGTGTTTTACTACAATAAAAAAAATGGGAAAATTTGGGGGGAAAGAGGCAGGTTGAACAACAGAAAGCCTACAGCCAAGGAAAAATAATAACCTGATAAAGAGATCAGGGTAAGCAATTGTCCTGAAGCAACAGGAAGCATAAAGAAATGGAAGGAATGAAAAAAAGTTGAGATATGAAGAATAGAAGTAGAAATAACATCTGTATAAAATGAGTTCCAGAAAGGGGTGGGGAGGAGTAAATTATTTCCCAAAATAGCAACTACAACCAAAAGGTTCTTTAAAAAAAAAAAAAATTATTACATGTGTAATACACATCTGTATGCACAGAAAAAGAGCACTCATGGTAAAGTAAATGGAGTAAAATGTTACCAATAGGTGACACTGAGGGGTGCCTGAGTGGCTCAGTCAGTTCAGTGTCTGGCTTCAGCTCAGGTCACGATCTCACAGTTTGTAAGTTCCAGCCCCTGACACAGGGCTCGGAGCCTAGAGCCTGCTTTGGATTCTGTGTCTCCTTCTCTCTCTGCCCCTCCCCACTCGTGCTCCGTTTCTCTGTTTCTCAAAAAATGAATAAACGTTAACAACAATTTTTTTAATTGTTTAAATAAATAAAATAAGTAGGTGACACTGAGCCAATGATGATACACGGATGTTCTTTGTACTATTCTTATTCTTACAACTTTTTGTAAGTTTGAAATTAAGTACAAAGGGTTTTGTTTTGTTTTGTTTTGTTTTGTTTTGTTTGGTTTGGTTTCGTTTGGTTTGTTTATTAGATTTTATTTTTAAGTAATCTCTACACCCAATGTGGAACTCAAATTTGCAACCCCGCGATCAAGAGTAGCATGCTCCACCAACTGAGCCAGCCAGATTAGTCCAAATTTTTTAAATTAAGTCCAAATTTTTAAAAATGTTTTTAATTTCCCAGATTAGAGAAAGGGATATATAACTACTAAAAAGGATTCAACAAAAATGCCTCACAAGATAGACTTTAAAATTCTTGGCCACATCTACTACAAGACTGAAGAACTATCATACTATCAACATTCCAGAAAGTGTCCACATTACTCTGAAAGGATGCAGTTATTGTGAAGGGCCCCAAAGGAATCCTGTGGAGGGACTTCAATCACATCAATGCAGAACTCAGTCTCCTTCAAAAGAAAAAGAAGAAACTAAGGGTTGACAAATTCTGGGGAAATAGAAAGGAACTGGCTTCTGTTCCCATGATCTGTAGTCATTAACATGACCCAAGGATATTACACTGAACTTCCATTACAAAATCAGATTTGTGTATGCCTATTTCCCTATCAAGCTTGTTATTTGGGAGAATTGTGTAGAAATCTGAGATTTCCAGTCTTTTGTGGATATCTGAGATTTCTCGGGTAAAAAATACATCCACAAGTTTATGTTAGGCTAGGTGTTCCTTGTTCAGTACTTGAGCCCAGGAGGAGGATTAATTCTTGAAGGAAAGAACATTGAATTTGTGTCAAATTTAACTGCTTTGGTTCAGCAAGCCACAACAGTTAAAAACAAGGATATCAGAAAAGGATTGTGGTATCTATGTCTCTGGAAAAAAAAAAATCAAACAAAAAACGTTCAGCAGGCTAATGAAGATCTAAGATAGCTACAGAAACAACAAGATGGCAGATGATTCCTAAGACCTATTTTAATAGATAAAAATTGGGACCTCCCACTACAAAACACTTAGATCCTACAATATACACATACTTTACATATACAAAAATCAACTCAAAATGGATTTAAGACTTGAAAGTAAGACCTAAAGCAATAAAGTCCTTGAAGAAAACATAGGTGGTAAGCTTCTTGACATTGGTCTTGGCAATTTTTTTTTTTTTAATTTCACAGCAAAAGCAAAGACAACAAAATACGACACAGACACAATGAGATGTGACAAAAAATGAGAAGTGAAGGGTAGAATGAAAAGTAATAATAGTCTAACCAGAGTCTCAAGAGGGGAAAAATCAGAAAATGAAGAGAATGAAAGAGAACCAACACTAGAAGAGATAATGGCCAATAATTTATTGGATCTGTTAAAACTATAAATTAGGAGATACAAATATATATCAAGAAGGATGATAAAAAGAAACCTACATCTGAGCTATAGTGTCATACAGAATGAAAAGACAAAAGAAAAAACAAAAACAAAAAAACCGTACAAAGGAATGACAAGTTGATAGCAGATTTGTCAATGGCAACAATGAACAGAGGACAAATGGAATACTATTTTAAGCACCAAGAAAAAATTATTATCAACCTAAAATTCTGTATCCAGAGAAACTTTTAAAAAATGTATTAAGTAGACTTCACACAGGGTGGAACCCAACACAGGGCTTCAACACATGACCCTGAGATCAAGACCTGAGCTAAGATCGAGTCAGACATTCAACCAACTGAGCCACCCAGGCACCCCCAAATTTAGCTCTATATTCTGTTCAAAAGAGACCTGTCTAAAACAAAGATCCAGACAGGTTGAACTTAAAAGGTTGAAAAAGATGTATCTAGCAAACGTAATCTAAAAGCTGCCATAGCTACATTAATACCCTAAAAATAGGCTTTATGACCAAAAAAAAAAAAAAAAAAAAAAAAAAAAGAGATGGTGTTACTACATAATAATAATAAATTCAGTGTATCAGAAAGAAAAACAATTCTAAATATATACATTCCAAACAACATAGCCTTCAAATATTTGAAGCAAAAATACATATATTTACTGGAAGAAATGAACAAATCCACCACTATACTTAGAGAATTAAACACAAATCTCAATTACAGATAAGAAGAACAGACAAAAAAGCAAACCTCTAGAAGATTTAAGGAATGCCAATAGGAGGTTTGAGTCAATAGATATAAATAGAACACTGCACCCCAATTTGGGGAATACGTATTCTCAGGCACACATGGAACATTTACAAAAATTGATTATCAGGTCATAAATCAACTTTCATAAAATTTCAAAGAATTAGTATCATACAGACAATATTCTTTGATCACAATTCAATTGATTTATAACTCAGTAACAAAAAAATATTTTTTAAAGTAATACATTTAAAAAAACTTAAATGTGTCTATGACTTCAGCTTCTATTAATTGTGAACTTAGAAATTTGGACCATTACTCCATCTGATAACAACTAAAAAGACTACATATAATATTTTTGTTAAATCTTCCCTAAAAGAATCAAATTGCTAAAGAAATACCAGACCAAGATTGAACTCAGGGCAAAAATCTGGAGAGGATGAACCTAACATTTGATGTCACTCATGCCCCAGTGTACAAATGCTAAGCAAAAAGAAAATAAGAATTGGGGCACCTAAGTGGTTCAGTTGGTTGAGCATCTGACTTCAGCTCAGGTCATGATCTTGCAAGTTCAAGCCCTGCGTCGGGCTCTGCACTGACAGTGTGGAGCTTGCTTGGGATTCTCTCTCTCCCACTCTCTCTCGCTCTCTCTCTCTGCCTCTCCCCACTTGCTTGTGTGAGCTCTCTCTCTCTCACAAAATAAGTAAGTAAACTAAAAAAAAAAAAAAAAAAAAAAAAGCAGGAGAGAAAATAAAAGACATAAAGTGACCATGTAGCATGGTGGATTGGGCAGTCCAGTTTATGCCTGGTGTCCTGAGGTTAGTACTTTTAGTTATTATTAATAGCTTAATTATTATTGGAAGTGTTCCAAGATGGACAATAAATTAGTCATCCCAGTCATAGAGGATTTTATTTAAAAATTCTAACATTTGTTTAATTGGAGTCTTAGGAGAGATTGCAGCAGAATTAATATTTGAAGAGGTAATTGCTAAGAATTTTTTGTGAGATTTTTTTTCCATGAAGGAAGACATTAATTCACAGATTCAAGAAGTCAAACATTCCCAGCAGGATTAATAAAAAGTAGCCTACACCTAAATATATCATAGAGAAACAAACTACAGAAAGCCAAACATGAAGAGAAAAAAAATCAGTCGAGAGTGGAAAGAGTTTACTATAAAAGGAGCAATAGTTAGACTGATTACTGACCTCTAGAGAGAAATAGGGGCTAGATGATATAGCTTCAAAGAGCAGGAAGAAAATAGCTGATAATGTACAATTCTATATCCAGTGAAAAATACCCTTCAAAAATGAGGATGACATAAAGATACTTTAAAGACGATGAAGAAATGGGCAAAAGACATGAACAGACACTTCTCCAAAGAAGACATCCAGATGGCCAACCGACACATGAATGCTCAACATCACTCATCATCAGGGAAATACAAATCAAAACCACAATGAGATACCGCCTCACACGTGTCAGAATGGCTAACATTAACAACTCAGGCAACAGCAGATGCTGGCAAGGATGCGGAGAAAGAGGATCTCTTTTGCATTGTTGGTGGGAATGTAAGCTGGTGCAGCCACTCTGGAAAACAGGATGGAGGTTCCTCAAAAAACTAAAAATAGAACTACCCTACGACCCAGCAAATGCACTACTACGTATTTATCCAAGGGATACAGGTGTGTTGTTTCAAAGGGACACATGCACCCCCATGATTATAGCAGCACTATCAATAGCCAAAGTATGGAAAGAGCCCAAATGTCCATCGATGGATGAATGGATAAAGAAGAGTACTGGATATTTTTGTATTTTTATAAACCTTCTTGATCTTTGTTCTGATTCAGTTACTTGTAAATAGCTTGATCCTTTTTGTTCTTGCTTTCATAATTTGTTTGGTAGTGTGAAGCAGTACTCAGTCTAGGGCTAATTAGACTGAGGCAAGACCTTCCTGAGTATCATCCCAGTGAGAATTAGGAGATTTTCCAGTCTGGCTGGTGGGACCAGGCACTATTTTCAGCCCTACGTGAGTGCCAGGCACTGTTCTCTAATCTATTCTAATGGTTTTATCTTGGCCTCAGGAAGATTCTTCACACACATGAGCTGATTAGTACTCCGCTGAATATTTGAGGGAAACCCTCTACAAATGTCCAGAGTTTCCAGACTAACACACAAAGAGTCTGGAAGTCAATGCTCATGTCCTCACAACAAGAAAAGCTAAATGTACTGAAAATCCATAGCTCTTCTTAGATTCACCAGAAAGTTGAAGTCACAGGGCAAACTGCTGTCCCCAAACTGGAGAGACAGATAGGCAGATAGAGAAAATCACAGCCAACCGGGTGAGGAAGCCCAGGAGGAAAAGCCTGCAGCAGAAACTAGCCAGCACCAGTAGAACACTTCAAACTGTAATGCACAGGTTGCCAGACCCTCAGTGTGGACAACCTTGAGAGTTCAGATCTCTAGGCACCCACTCTCCTACTCTTAGGGGGAGCTTCCATACTTGTGTTAGTTCTCCAGGATCCCAACTGGTTCTCAAAGAAAACTAGAAAAATCCTCCTTGTGCTTCCAGCAGAAGGAAAGGGAAAGTAACCATTGTGAAATACTTCCAAGTCTCTCTGTTCTCACTCACAAGGCCTGCTGTCAAAGGAAACCATTTTGCCAGAGCCTAATTGACTAGGGTTTTACCAAGGCCTAACAGACCTGGGGGAAGGAAAATACCCAACTCGGGCTCACTGACTGAGACCGAATCATAGGACTACAGAATGCTTCCTCTTCCTCCATACCTCATAACCACGTCAGTAGGGTTCCTGTATAATAGCAGAGGATGACAGCTAAAAGGACTTCAAGCCTCAGGCCGTATTTAAGGAGTCTCTAGGGATGCCCAAGGCAACAAGGGAGAAAAACAGGGACACAAAGCCTAGCCTCTAACACCACAGCTATAGGAAACAGTAAACACAGCCTAACTCCTAGCCAAGTAAGCATAATACTTCACGCTAAAGGACTATCTGCTTCAGGTTCTTTTATCCAGTATCTGGGGTTGTCTCTCTGGGTAAGGCTGTCTTTCCTATGAACTGCAGCCACCCGGGATACTCAGCGGCATCTCCTTTAACTCAGTTCACTGACCTCTACCTGGTTCCTCTTCCTGCACCATAGCCCAGAAGCTCTCCCAAGGCAGTGTGCTGGGACAACTAGGAGTCTCTCCTCATTTATTTCTCATCTCTCAACAACCACCGTCTGCTCTCTGACATCCAGTGCTTTGAAAACCATTACATCATGTATGTTGCCTGGGTTTTTGTTTATTTGTTTTGTTTTAGGCAGTAGGGGTAGATCTGGTTTCTGATGCTCCATCTTGAGTATAAAAGGAAGTCTTCTTTACTTTGTTTTTTAAAGATTTGTTTAAATGCTTATTTATTTGAGAGAGAGAGAGCACGTGTGCACAAGTTGGGGAAGGGCAGAGAGAAAGGTGGACAGAGGATCCAAAGCATGCTTTGTGCGGACAGTAGAGAACCTGATGCGGGGCTCCAGCTCACAAAGTGTCAGATCATGACCTGCGCCAAAGTCAGACACCCAACCGACTGAGCCACCCAGATGCCCTGTCTTTTAAAATTTTTATATCTGGAACGAGTTCTTTAAAAGTGTGCTAGAGGAGCACCTGGGTGTTTCAGTCGGTTGGGTGATAAATAAGCATTTGGAGAAGGTACCAAAAAATGGTGACACTTGAGGCAAAGCTCTAAGAGCCAAAAGAAGTTACTTTAGTAGGAAAGAAGAAATCCTCTTCAGAGAAAGCAGCCTCTTGGCATTAAGCAAACACATGGCAGGCACTCTTCACTATCAGCATGCTAAATCAAAGCAGCCCTTTTTCTTTCCTTGTTTTTTAAGGTTTGTTTTGTTGTTGTTGTTGTTGCTTTGTTTTGTGTGTGTGTTTGTGTGTGTTTTAATAATCTCTACACCCGGGGGCACCGAGTGGCTTAGTCGCTTAAGCGCCCAACTTCAGCTCAGGTCATAATCTCGCGGTCCGTCAGTTTGAGCCCCGTGTCAGGCTCTGCTGACAGCTCAGAGCCTGGAGCCACTTCTGTCTGTGTCTCCCACTCTCTGCCCCTCCCCCCACTCATGCTCTGTCTCTCCCACTCTCAAAAATGAATAAATGTTAAAAAAAATTAAAAAAAAAAAATCTCTACACCCAACATGGGGCTTGAGCTCATGACCCTGAGGTCAAGAGTGGCATGCTTTCTCTGAGCCGGTCAGTTGCCCCAAAGCAGCCTTTTTTTCTGATTTGCTGTAGGCTTACAAAACAACTAACAAGCTTGCTAAAACTACCTTAAATTATTATTAAAGAGCTCAGAGGGCAAGACTTAGGGACTTTTCTTATGAAATAATTAAATGCAAGAGTTTTAATACATGACCGAATAAATTCTGTTTCAGAATTAACTGATTAGTTCCTTGGATTTTGAGTATCTTCAAATTGAGAGAAGTATGATTGTGTACCAGATTTCATTTTCACAAAAGACACTATTTGATGGGGCGCCTGGGTGGCTCAGGCGGTTGAGTGTCCGACCTCGGGTCAGGTCATGATCTCAGGGTCTGTGGGTTCGAGCCACAGCCGCGGTCTGTGCTGACAGCTCAGAGCCCGGAGCCTGCTTTGGGTTTTGTGTCTCCCTCTCTCTCTGCCCCTCCCCTGCTCATGCTCTATCTCTCTCTCAAAAATAAAAACATTTAAAGAAAAAAAATTTTTAAAGACACTATTTGAGTTCATTTTCTGGAAAACAAATCATACTTTTAGACCAGATTTTACATGGGTGTGTGTGTGTGTGTGTCTATATATGGGGGTGGGAACGTATATATATACACATGTAAAACATGTGTATAAACATGTTTTACACACACACACATTCCCACCCCACCCACCCCCAAAATCAACTGGCAGGGCATGTGGGCAGCACAGTCAGTTAAGAGTGTCTTTTTTTTTTTTTTTTAATGTTTATTTATTTATTTTGAGAGAGAGAGAGAGCATGAGTGGAGGAGGAACAGAGAGAGAGACACAGGATCCGAAGCAGGCTCCAAGCTCTGAGTTATCAGTGCAGAGCCTAACGTGGAGCTTGAATACATGAACCGCGAGATCATGACCTGAGCCAAAGTCGGATGCTTAACCAACTGAGCCACCCAGGTGCCCCTGTAATCTATATATTTAAAGAACATAAACTTCATTATGCGTTACAGAATTTAAATACCACTATAAATGAGAAAGGAATACAGCTTAATGCCTACTAGTATATATTCAGAAAGATGAATCAAATTCTAACGGTTTCCAGATACAGGGTACAAAAGTTCTAGAAAAATTCCCAACAGTTAACTCTAGCCAGCTCTGGGTCATCTGCTTCTCCACTTGACTACTCTGTGAACCAAGGTGATTTACTTCATCTTTTCAGATTTCTATTTCCTTAAATGTAAAATGCGGATAATATGGGAATCTAACTCAATGTTGCGTTGAGGATTAAATGGATTGATGTGTGAAAAGTTGTTTGCTAAGTACACTACAAAGACTCAACAAATGTCACCTACTTTGTGTCACAACCTAAGTTGCCACTGTCTTGCTTGCCAAATTAGTTTAATTTTTTAGCAAAGAGAATTTTACTCCAAAGGCAAGTAAACATTTTCTCACCTCTTCTTTTAGTGCCTTAGAACATCAGTTCCCAAATCTGGCAAGACATAAGCTATTCAGATAAAGTCCCATCTGTCCTACCCCTGGAGACTCTGATTCAGTAAGTCTGGGGAAAAGCTAATGAAGCTATTGTTTTAAAAGCTCCTCCGGGGGCGCCTGGGTGGCTCAGTCGGTTGAGCGTCCAACTTCGGCTCAGGTCATGATCTCTCGGTCTGTGGGTTTGAGCCCCACGTCGGGCTCTGTGCCGACGGCTCAGAGCCTAGAGCCTGTTTCCGATTCTGTGCCTCCCTCTCTCTGACCCTTCCCCATTCATGCTCTGTCTCTCTCTGTTTCAAAAAAATAAATAAAGGTTAAAAATTAAAAAAAAAAAAGCTCCTCAGGTGATTGTAAGGCACAGTCAACTTTGGGAATCACTGTGTTAGAGGGCAACTTTTTTTTTTTTTAAGTTTGTTTGTTTACTTATGGGGGGGGGAGAGGGAGAGAGAGAGAGAGAGAAAAAGCATGAGCAGGGGAGGGGCAGAGAGAGAGGGAGACACAGAATCTGAAGCAAGCTCCAGGCTCTCAGCTGTCAGCACACAGCCCGACATGAAGCGCAAACCCATGAACCATGAGATCACAACCTGAGCTGAAGTTGGATGCTTAACTGACTGGGCCACCCAGGTGCCCCTAAGTTTACTTATTTTGAGAGAGAGTGAGAGAGAGAGAGACCAAGCATGAGCAGGGGAAGGGCTGAGAGATGGAGAGAATCTCAAGCAGACTCCACACCATCAGCACAGAGACCGATGCATGGCTCAAACCCACAAACTGTGAGATCATGACCTGAGCCAAGATCAAGAGAGTCAGACACTTACAGAGACTTAACTGACTGAGCCTGTGACTGAGCCACACAGGCGCCCCATTAGAAGAAAACTTTTAAATCAATTGTATCCTTTCAGTTCTAACCAGCTTGTCTGAACATGAGCTGAAGAAACATTCTGTGAAAAAACTGAACACAGCAAGGTTGGCACCTGCTATCTTTTCTGGGTCTGTTTCCTCATAACCAAAAGGAACTAGATGGACTAGATGATATTTTGTGGTTCTATAAGCCACATCTTAGAACACCTTTTTTTTTCAAAAAAAATTTTTTTTTTTACATTTATTCATATTTGAGAGACAGAGAGAGACAGAGCACAAGCGGGGGAGGAGAAGAGAGAGAGGGAGACAGAGAATCTGAAGCAGGCTCCAGGCTCCCAGCTATCAACACAGAGCCTGATGCGGGGCTTCGACCTGAGCCGAAGTCGGATGCACAACCAACTGAGCCACCCAGGCGCCCCCACATCTTAGAACACCTTATAAAAAAAAAGAAGGGGGCACCTGGGTGGCTCAGTCAGTTAAGTGTCCAACTTCACCTCAGGTCATGTTCTCACGATTTGTGAGTTCAAGGCCCACATCAGGCACTGTGCTGACAGGTCAGAGCCTGGAGCCTACTTCGGAATCTGTGTCTTCCTCTCAAAGCCCTCCCTCCCTTGCTCACACTCCATCTCTGTCTCTTTCTCTCTCTCTCTCAAAAATAACTAAACATTAAAAAAATAAAAAAAGTTCAAAAAAAACCCCAGGCTCAAGTAATGGCTGTACAAAACAAGACACACTAAGGAAAAAAAAACAAAACAGAAGGGGAGGAGGGAAGGAGAAGAAAGAGGATGAAAACCCACAAGAGAAAAGGGGGTTAGGAAATGACCATGGTGACTAATTTTTTTTTAAGTGTATTTATTTTGAGAGAGAGAGAGAGAGAGAGAGAGAGCGCACACACGTGAGCAGGGGAGGGGCAGAAAGAGAGAGACAGAGAGAATCCCAAGCAGGCTCCACGCTGTCAGCACAGAGCCTGACGTGGGGCTTGATCCCACAAACCGTGAGATCGTGACCTGAGCTGAAATCAAGAGTCAGACACTTAAACGACTAAGCCACCCAGGAGCCCCCATGGTGGCTATTTTTTAAATGGATGGACACGTTTGTCCAGGGAAGAAAAAGAAAACAGTAGAAAAGGAAGAAGTGCAAGCAGCCTGTGGAAGTTAAGGCACCCTATGTGGATCCAGAGGAAATTTAGGCTCAAAGGAGAAGGAAATAAAATGAGTACTGAGAGGATGTAAAGAATGGTGAACAGCCTGAATAGTCAGGAGGCCACAGACGGTAGGAAGCAACATAGGACAGCAATCAGAAAGATGCAAGAGCCCAGCAACGAAATACAAAAAAAGAATAAAAGAAAAAAGAATCAGATCAAGTATATAAGATTAATACACAGTGTTAAATTTATATAAAACTGTGCTATAGATTTAAAAACCTGCTAGGTTCACAGAATAGGAAGAATGTGTTGCAAAAAGATAAACTGGATGGAAAAGAAGACAATTTAAAAGTCTTGGGAACTTCTGGCTATTTTATAAAGAATGACTAAATCCAAGAAATAAAACTTTGATGATTATGCATTGTATAACAAAAAATGGAAAATAGTGACATTTCACAAAATGGTATGTACAAAAGAAAAAATAAATATTATTAACCAAGAATTCTTTCATGATAACTATAAAAGAAAAACTTGCAATTTAATTTTTTAAAAATCTAATTTCAAAATATAACAATCTATAAAACTATTTAAATAAGAAGATATAGAAGGAGGGGTACCTGGGTGTCTGTCAGTTAAGTGACCAGCTCTTGGTTTCGGCTCAGGTCATGATCTCACAATTCATGAGACCAAGTCCGGAGTCAGGCTCTGTGCTGACCAGTGTAGAGCCTGCTTGGGATTCTTTCTGCCCCACCCCCTCCAACTCATGCTCTCTTGCTCTCTCAAAATAAATAAATAAACTTTATTTACTTAAAAAAATTTTAATATTTATTCTTGAGAGAGAGAGAGATGGAGGATGAGCGGGGGAGGGGCAGAGAGAGGAAGACAGTATTTGAAATAGGCTCCAGGCTTTGAGCTGTCACCACAGAGCCCAACACGGGGTTTGAACCCACAAACTGGGAGATCGTGACCTGAGCCAAAGTTGGACACTTAACCAACTGAGCCATCCAGGTGCCCCAAATAAGAAAAAAAAAAAAAGAGAGAGAAAGAGAGAGAGAGAGAGAGAGAGAGAGAAGGAAAACAGAATTACCAATTTGAATAAATGGAATTTCTTTTTTTTATGTATATTTTAAAATTATTTATTTATTTTAAAGTTCATTTATTTTGAAAGAGAGACTGAGAGAGAGAGAGAACAAGTGGGGAAGGGGCAGAGAGAGAGGGTGACAGAGAATAAATACAAAGTGGGCTCTGTGCTGACAGCAGAGAGACCCATGTGGGGCTCAAATCTCATGTGACATCATGACCTGAGCTGAAGTAGGACGCTTAACCGACTAAGCCAGCCAGGCACCCCTATTATTTTTGAGAGACAGAGAGCGCGCACATGGGTGTGCCAGCAGTGGAGGGGCAGAGAGAGAAAGCTTATTGTAGATGTTATAACTTTAATACTTTAATAAAGCTGTTTTTTTTAATATTCATCATGTTTTCCAGTGTAAAATAGAGACTTGCATGAATATTTATAACTTTTTCCAACTTGTTCTGTCCTCTGGTAAAACAAATCTGTTGGATTCAGCTTCTAGCTCAGACACAGGACTGGTACCAGATTTGTCCTTCCGTAAACAACCAGAAAATTTAAAAAAGCCTAAAAAACAAAACGAAAACAAAAAAACAACCAGAAAACTATGCAAAGTATATTGAATAACTGTTCACTGTACATTATGCATTATTTTTTTTTTAATGTGTGTTTATTTATTTTTGAGAGGGGAAGGGCAGAGAGGGAGATAGAGAATCCCAAGCAGGCTCCATGCCATCAGCACAGAGCCCAACTCAGGGCTCAAACTCACAAACCATGAGGTCATGACCTGAGCCTCAATCAAGAATCAGAAGCTTAACCAACTGAGCCACCCAGGCACCCCACATTGTGCATTCGATTGCTAGGGCTGCCTTAATAAAAATCACAGACTGGATGGCTTAAATAATATAAATTAATTTTCTTATAAGTCTGGAGGCCAAAAGTCCAAGATCAGGGTATCAGGTTTGACTTTTTCTGAGGCCTTCCTTCTTGGCTTGCCCATTGACATTGTTTTACTGTGTTCTTGCATAGCCTTTGCATCTCTTCCCCTTCTTATAAGGACACCAGTCATATTGGTTTAGAGCCCAAACTTTTGACCTAATTTAATTACCTGTTTATTTTCTGTATTAAAATAATTTTTTTAATGTTTATTTATTTTGAGAGGGAGAGATAGAGAGTGAGCAGGATAGGGGCACAGAGAGAGGGAGACAGAATCCCAAGCAGGCTCCACACTGTCAGCATGGAGCCTGATGCGGGGCTCGAATCCATGAACCATGAGATCACGACCTGTGCTGAAACCAAGAGCCAGACACTTAACCGACTGAGCCACCCAGGTGCCCCTAAATACCTGTTTAAAGGCCCTATCTCCAAATACAGTCCTATTCTGATATGTACTAGATAAGGCTTCAATACACGAATTTGGGAGGGATACAAGCCAGTTCATAACACACTGGAAAACAGGCTATGCAGTACTGTGATCCTGAAAAAAAAGTAACAAATAAGGTGAGGGCTTGTCATAGCTACCTGCCTGGAGGCATTATCCAATTAGCTGGATAGGAAAAGGGCTGCAAGCAGAGCTTGATAGTCTGCTGCACTGAGGAGAAGAGATGGACGTTTGATGAGGCTGAAGCAGCTGGAATCTGTAGAGCAGACCACTAGAATGGAGGGAGCTATGCAGAGAAAGAAATCGATATAAAGGTCCTTTTTTTTGTAAGTTTTAATTTTTTTTATGTTTACTTATTTATTTTGAGAGAGACAGACAAAGAGGGAGAGGAGCAGACAAAGGGAGAGACAGAATCCCAAGCAGGCTCTGCACTGTCAGCACAGAGCCCATCGCAGGGCTCAAACCCATGAGCCATGAGATCATGACCTGAGCCAAGATTGAGAGTCAGATGCTTAACTGACTGAGTCACCAGGTGCTCCATTTAAAACTTAATTTTTAAGTAATCTGTACACCCAATATGGCGCTCCAACTTACAACCTGGAGATCAAGATTGCATGCTCTACCTACTGAGCCAGCTGGGCACCCAGTGTATAAAGCTTCTTTAGAAAACTTTGGCATTTGAATCCTTGCACCAGACTGTGCACATATAGAATGAGACTCCACAAGATCAAAGTACAATTATTTAATATTTAATTAGTGACTTTATTTTGAGAGACACACATAGAGTGTGAGCAGAGGAGGGGTACAGAGAGGAGGAGAGAGGGAATCCCAAGCAGGCTCCACTATCAGTGCAGAGCCTGACATGGAACTCGAACTCCCCAACCGTGAGATCATGACCCAACCCGAAACCAAGAGTTGGATGCTTAACCAAATGGGCCACCCAGGTGACCCGATTGTTCTTTTTTTTAGTAATTGTTCTTTGTCTGCGGGAGCACCTGGGTGGCTCAGTCAGGTAAGTGTTGGACTCTTGATTTTGGCTCAGGTCATGATCTCATGGTTTTGTGAGTTCAAGTCCCACTCCGGGCTCTGTGCTGACAGCATGGAGCCTGCTTGGGTTTCTCTCTCTCCCTCTTTCTCTGCTCCTCTCTCACTCACACCATCTCTGTCTCAAAAATAAACTTAAAAAAACAAAAACAAAAACAAAGAACAATCAAGGAGTTGTAAATGAACCTAGAGCTTACACAGGCCAGGGAAACATTCATGTTCTGTCTATCCAAAACAGAGGAACCTTGTTAAACAACTGTGGCATTAGCAGTAAAGACACTGGAATTAGTTCTTGAGAAAAGGCCATATATGCATATATATGACATTTTCCCTAATTTTCAAACTTGTTTAAAATATATTTGAGTGTTTAAGCAAAAATAACTTATTTCTAGGGGTTATAACACAAGCAAAAATAAAGTATGACAATAACACAAAGGATGGGGAAAAGATGTTTTAAGGTTCTATTTTTTTATTAAAAAAACTTTTTTTAATGTTTATTTTTGAGAGAGAGAGAGAGAGAGAGAGAGAGAGCAAGTGGAGGAGGGGCAGAGAGAGAGGGAGGCACAGAATCCGAAACAGGCTCCAGGCTCTGAGCTGTCAGCACAAAGCATGACATGGGACTCGAATTTGGGAATAGCGAGATCATGCCTAGGCCAAAGTCAAGATGTTTAACTAAGTCACCCAGGTACCCCTTACGGTTCTTACTTCTATGCGAAGTGGCATATATTTGAAGGTAAAAATAAGTTAAAGAGGCAACCACTAAGACAGAGGAATAACTAATGAGTCAACAGAAAGAATAAAATGGAATACTAAAAATATTCAATTCATCCAAAAGACAGCAGGAAAAGAGGGGAAAGGAAACATAGAACAGATAGAACAAATAGAAAACACAGAATAAGGTAGGAGACTTAAATCCATATTGGTAATAATACTAAATATGTGGTCAAAAGCAGACTCCAAATAAAAAACAGAGATCGTCAAATTGGATGAAAAGGCAAGATTCAGGGGTGCCTGGGTGGCTCAGTCGGTTGAGCGTCAGGCTTCAGCTCAGGTCATGATCTCACGGTTCGTGAGTTCAAGCCCTGCCTCAGGCTCTGTGCTGACATTCAGAGCCTGGAGCCTACTTCAGATTCTGTGTCCCCCTCTCTCTTCGCCCCACCCCTCCTTGTGTTCTCTTTCAAAAATGAACATTTAAAAAAAAGTTTTTAAAGGCAAGATTCAATATGTTGTCTATAAGAAATGAACTTTATATATGATCAAAAGACAACTCCAACCTCATAGAGGATGGCAAGGAGTAACAAGACTCCAAGGAAGATGACTAAGCAAGCAAGCTCATGAGCTTGCCAGCATTTCTGTATGTGCTAAAAATGAAACTCAGTGGATCCGAGTAAGAAAAGTTCTTTCATTTTTTCAGGTAAGCTCTGCGCCCAACATGGGGCTTGAACTCACCACCCCACAATCAAGAGTTGCATGCTCTACCAACTGAGCCAGCCAGGCACCCCAAGACAGGTTCTTTTGACTCACAGCACAGCAAACAGTAGGATCATTAGCAGGGTTAACATCAGATGCCCTAATCCTCCCTCCGGTTTCAGAGGAATAAAAAATTCTCCTACCAAGGGTGAGCCATCTACTTGCACTCTAGACTCTAATACTTTTCTCTGCCTCTAAATCTTTGCTTTATAATTTATCTTCTCTCCTGTCCTGGAGCCCCTAAAATCACTTCATTGTATCCTCTCTCATCTCTCATGAACTCTTCTTACTCCCAAATCCTAGTATTCTCAGAAGTGCACCCTCAGGCTTTTTTTTTTTTTTTAAGTTTATTTATTTATGAGCGAGAGCATAAGCAGGGAGGGCAGGAGGGGCAGAGAGAAAAAGAGAGAGAGAGAGAGAGAGAGAGAGAGAGGGAGAGAATGAATCCCAAACAGGTTCCACACTTACCTGCACAGACCCCAATTCAGGGTTCAAACCCACAAACTGTGAGATCATGACCTGAGCCAAAATCAAAAGTCTGATGCTCAACTGACTTGAGCCACCCAGGAGCCTCACTCCTCATCGTATATGTATTTCCTGGACAATTTTATTTACTCCCATGACTTCATCTGTTACCTAGATGCTAATGATTCTCATATATATACTGCCAGTCCAGTAGTCTTCCCTGAGCTTTAGGTAAACATGTTTTGGACTCTGGTATGCCACCAGATAGCCCTTTTAGAATTAAGGCACTTGCTTCCCCAGCCGTCCTACAGGCTCAAAACTGCAGTCCCTCTCTGGGAGTTATCCTCAGTTGAAGGAGATGCCTCGTCCAGGTGTATGCTCATCTTTCCCCAACTCCACTAGAGACAGACCATATCCGGCGGGACAAAAGGGCTCAACCCCCTTAACTCAATTTGGGACAACTCTAAAAGACTTCATGGATCGGCTGAGACCTCTGTTGTAACATCACATTTCAACTTTCCTCTAACCCTGCTTCCTTTTTATCCCTTCTGTGTATGATTGCTAAGCGCACTGTTTGTTAAAATCTCCATCTAAAACAATAGTCAGGGGCATCTAGCTGCCTTTTGGTGGAGCATGCGACTCCTGATCTTGGAGTCATGAGTTTGAGCCCCATGTTGGGCACAGAGCTTACTTAAAAATAAATAATATCCAACTGCCTACCACTACACAGATCATTCTCTTACTTTCATGCTTCAGCATATGTCTAGGACTAGTGAATGGTTGTGAAGAATATTATTAGAATAAACTTCTGTGACCTACGTAAAAGTGTAGGTTTCTCTTCCTTCTCAACTATGTAGACCTCCCCACCAGAAGAGCATCTTGAGGACAGGACATCTTTGTATCTCCACTTGTTTAAATATGTATATGCACAAGAGACAACAAAATCCACTGCTGGTTTGTGATCACTTTTTGGTCTTTTGGCTAAGATCAAATGTATTGCTGATAAATGAAAAAATAAACAGATAACTAATTAGCCTATGAATTTCAAGACAGTAGTGGTCTTAAAACATTATCTGTCTGGGTGGCTCAGTCGGTTGAGCATCTGACCCTTGGTTTTGGCTCAGGTCATGATCTCATTGTTCATGGGTTTGAGCCCTATGTCGGGCTCTGCGTTGACAGCGAGGATCCTTCTTGGGTTTTTCTCTTTGCCCCTCCTCCACTGTCTCTCAAAATAAGGAAACAAAAAAACATATCTGCACTTAAAAATTAAAGTCAAGGGGCGCCTGGGTGGCTCAGTCGGTTGAGCGGCCGACTTCGGCTCAGGTCATGATCTCATGGTCCGTGAGTTCGAGCCCCGCGTTGGGCTCTGGGCTGACCGCTCAGAGCCTGGAGCCTGTTTCAGATTCTGTGTCTCCCTCTCTCTGACCCTCCCCCGTTCATGCTCTGTCTCTGTCTCAAAAATAAATAAACGTTAAAAAAATTAAAAAAAAAAAAAATTAAAGTCAAAACACAAAAACAAAAAACATACCTGCAAATTCTGACACTCCTCCCAATTAGAGGTGAGAGGTGGGGGGGGACAGATCCCCTCCCCTTAAATCTGCTTGAGCTGTGACTGTTTAGACAGAGCATGGAGGAAGTGACAAAGCCATGTCACAAAGGTCATACAGCTTTCACGGGGGCTTCTTGGGATTCTTACTCTGAGGGAAGCCAGTTGCCATGTAAGTCTGACTACTCTGAGATGGTCATGCTGAAGCCATAAATAGGCACTCCAGGCAACAGCCCAAGGTAAGCTCTTGGCCAAAAACCACCTTCTACCATGTCAACCAATAAGCCATCTTAAATGTGAAGCTGAAATTTTAGAGGACTACAGCCCATCAACTGACTGCACTTTCAGGAGATCCCAAACAAAAATGGCCAAGTCAAGCGCTTTTAAAATTCCTGACTCACAAAACTGATCGAACTACCAAATTCCTTTGGATAAATTTATTATACAGCATTAGCAACCAGAATACCTGAGTTTAAGGGTAGTTTGCTCTAATTTTTGCACATGGTAGGAGGTAAACCTCCATATGAATCTTAGAATCAATCAGCTTATCGATTTCTTTTTTTTTTTTTTAACGTTTATTTTTTATTTTTGAGACAGAGAGAGACAGAGCATGAACGGGGGAGGGGCAGAGAGAGAGGGAGACACAGAATCAGAAGCAGGCTCCAGGCTCTGAGCCATCAGCCCAGAGCCCGATGCAGGGCTCGAACTCACGGACCGCGAGATCGTGACCTGAGCTGAAGTCGGACGCTTAAGGCGCCCCAATCAGCTTATCGATTTCAAAGTTATCTGGGAGGGGCATCTGGGTGGCTTCAGCTCAGGTCATGGTCTCACAGGTTCATAGGTTCTAGCCCCAAGTAGGGCTCTACACTGACAATCTGGAGCCTACTTGGGGTTCTCTATCTGCCCCCTCTTGTGTTCCCTCTCTCAAAATAAACTTTAAAAACTCATCTGGGGGAGCCGCCTGGGTGGCTCAGTCTGTTAAGCATCTGACTCTAGGTTTTAGTTCAGGGCATGATCTCACGAATGAACACCTTGAGTTCGAGTCCCACATCAGGTTCTCCGCTGACAATGTGGAGCCTGCTTTGGAATCTGTCTCCCCCTCTCTTTGCCCCTCCCCTGCTCATGTTCTTTCAAAAGTAAATTTAAAAAATAAGTCATCTGGGACCGCACTGAATCTATAAAATCAGTTTGGGGAATATCGGGTTCCTCTGACTTCAGTATGTTTGAAACTCATTTTAGGCCAAGACACTACAGCCTCACACATCATTTGCTACAGAATCATGTGGACTTTGTCACATTTTGAGCTCTAAGCTTTCTCAGGCTTATTTTCTCCCACCTTGTCTCCGCACTTAACATCTACCCAACATTGGGCCAAATACTAAAAATACCAATTTACCCACATACAACTGGTAACATTAAGAATCTGTTTAATGAAGTAACTTGCCCAAGTTAAAAGGCCTCTCCCAGGACTTCCCAAGCCCTTCAGCCTGAAGGATATATTCCTATTTTTTCCTCTTAGACTCTATGGTCTAAAAGCTTACCAAAAATGAATACATTCCTCTATTCTTTGCTATCAAGTTTAAAATTGCCGGTTATACCTAATTACACTGTATAAACAGGGAGAAGAATTCTTAACTTGCTGCCTGTGAACCCTGGTGACTAATAAATACATTTTAAGGTAACATGTGCAACTTTGGAGCCAGGACTGTGCTAAACACCACATCCATCAATTTCTATCCCAACTGCCCAAAGTAAGTTATGTTCATTTTATTGATAAGCAAACTGCAAATTGGGTAACCTGGCAGATAACACGGCTGGGCAAATAGCTCAATACTTTGAACTTCAGTAGTTAAGATCCCGTTATGCCCCTAAACCATTGTACTAATTTTTGCCTAGAGATCCATTAGGTTCCTAACGTAGCAATCAAAAAGGAGCAATAAAAACTTGAACCAAAAAAAGGACTGAGAAGATTCTGGATTTGGGATGGCTGGCCTCTAAAACATATGCCAACCACAGTGAAACAAGGACTAGGAGTATGAGAAAAACAAGGTCTTGACCTCATCCCTGGTACTGACCACACGCGTTTTCAAAGCAAATCCCATGGGAGGGGGGACGGTTACACTTTCAACAATCCTTTGTGGCTTTCTTTTTCAAGTAACACTGAGCAAACTTCTGAATTCCAAGTTTCTTCTCTTCTGCTTACTTACAGCAAGCTAACAAACTAGCACTTTCTGAAATTCTGCACTATACAAATGAGGCCCAGAGACCTAGCAACAGAATTACCTTTTAAACATAGGCCTCACACACCTTATCCCAAATGCTTAAGCTAGTGCCAAAGAGTCCTTTGACTAACATCTTGTCAAGTTTCAAGAATGACTAGAGTGAAAGGAGAAAGGCAGATCTTACTTCCAAAGTTCTTTACTAAGCAGATTTTACAGCCAATTCCAGCAAGCTTTTCCCTACATCTATATTCAAAGACCCTGTCCATATGCTACTGCATTATGAAATTCAACTTAGAGGAAACCTCGTCATTTGGCAAGCTGTAATTCTGTCTGTGCTTCTTTGTGAACTAACAGGAGTACCCTGTAATAACCAGCATCTGAGGATTCTTTTGTAAAATACAAAGTGGGACACAAAATGCTATTAATGCCTGAAACCCAATGAAGGAGGGGCATGTAGTTAATTGCTGTATTCATCATACGCTAATTTTAGGAATAAAACCTATAAAGAATGAAGGCAATTTTAAACTATCGATGGCTAAATCAGGTTAGTTAGGACAGTGAGGAAGGGCCGTTAAGGTTGATCAGTTATTAATGTTGAAGTAGCTCTGCCAAAAAGGTCCAAGAAAGAGTCCTGAATTATAACCAGTTCTATGCCCACAATATGGAGCATCTTTTTATATCACCTAGAAACAAGGTGATGACATATAAGGAGAATTCTAGGAAACAAAGGTCCTAACTTAAAAACAAAAACCAAAACACATAAAAGCACAATCTTATTTTAAAATGTCTTTATTAACAACAATTAGGTTGCTCATTCCTCTTTGCCCTCTTCCTCACTGGTTTTCTGGACACAGTTCACCTGATCCTGCCAATTAAAAGAAACAATTACTCCAAAATATGTTAAGAATCAGAGTTCTCAAACATTTACCATTTCGCACCAAGTAAACTTCCTAACACCAAACAATACTAATCAAGGAGTGCGGTATTAACAATATTTAATGACCTATATAATTAAGGATTCTTTAAGAGGCAGATTATTTTAACACCAGACTTTGTCACCAGCTAGTTGATTCAAGTTTACTTCCATTCACTAGAACTTAAGTAGCAACCACTCTTGGAAGGAAGATCTAAGATACTCCATTAATTGGCACCTTCCCTAGGTTTAAGATATAGTCAATTAATTATTGCTATTTCTACATTATTCTCTTTTCAAACTACGATTATGACAGCCCTTTAAACCTGAGTGATTATCTAGTTATCTATTTATGCAATTTGTATTAGATGAGAAGACAGTAAGCTATTGTCCACCTACTACCTTTCTGTAAAATACTGGCACACAGTCATGTCCATTTGTTTACCTACTGTCTACGATGGCTTTCCCAGGTAGAATAGCAGAGTTGAGCTGAGTTTTCTTTAAAATTGCCAACCCGGGGGGTGTCTGGGTGGCTCAGTCGCTTAAGCATCTATCTGACTCTTGATTTCAGTTCAGGTCATGACTTCATGGTCATGAGATGGGAGTCCTCACTGGGCATGGAACATGCTTAAGATATTGTCTCTCTTTGCCTTTCCCCCGCTTACACTTGCTCTCAAAAAAAAAAAAAAAAACAAAAAAAAAAAAAAACAAAACAAAAAAAAAAAAAAACAAAAAAAAAAAACTCACAAAACCAAACAAACACAAACCCCAAAATTGCCAACCCTTCTAATACATCAACCAGATGAGATCAACTATAGGAGATCCCATCAAATGACTATGTGGTTAAAAAACCGGGAACTCTGGGGCACCTGGGTGGCTCAGTTAAGCACCCAACTCTTGATTTTGGCTCAGGTCATGATCTCCTGGTTCATGAGATCAAGCCCGTGTCAGGCTCTATGCTGACAATTCAAAGCCTGCCTGGGATTCTCTCTCTCCTGCCCCTACCCCTCCCTGGCTCACGCACACACCCTCTCAAAATAAACAAACATTAAAATAAAAATACAAAAACAACCAAGGAACTTTAAATTTTCCAAACTCTCCTCTGCATAGTTCAATGGACAAAGGTAGATATACATACATACTCTTACAGAAAACTGAAGTCCCTGTTTTCCTGAGGCTTGAGCCAAACCAACAAACAGACCTACAACCTCAAGAAGGCTGTTAAAATGATTATAAATATGTACTATAAAAACATATTCCCTACAAGGAAGTTTTAACACAGAGTAAGTCAAAATGAAATATTCACACATAAATAATCATGTTTGTAACACCCAAGAGTTGCCCGGAAGGCAGTTTACAAAGTAAGAATGATTCCACTTACCCAGACACTTCCTGAATCTAACAAGTTGTGGCTTTCCTTCTTGGCTCATGTTGTGGGATATCGTCTTGAGATTAATAGCTTATCCACCTATCATTAAAAATAGAATTTATATAGCATATTACATATTACATTTTTTTAAATTAATTGTTAGTATGTACACTGTATTCTCACATCAACAAGAGGCACATTCTGGGGTACAGGTCTGGGTTCCAATCAGTGGTTTGTATTTTCTTTTGCTGTTTTTACTTAGGAAGGACCTGGCCCACACCAAGGTGACATTCTAAATTTTCTTCACATAACACTTCAGAATTTTTCCTCCTCTACCAATGACCCATTCTGAATGGGTCAAAAGTGGAATTTAGAGTACTAAAAAGATGGCAATTCTCCACCAATTCAAGCCTTCTTTGTCCATTTTCTCTACATAACCATGTATCTTTTTCTATAGTTGTAAAAGTAACATACAATGTTAATATACAAAGTTAATAACAAAGTATAACTGACACACAAAGTTCTATTAGTTTCAGGTACAGGTCCAACCATTTTTTTCAATTCTCCTACTGTTTGACACTTTTATAATAAAATACTCCCCACTTTGTCTTTCCCACCCACATTCACATGCAAACAACTATTTTCAGAAACAAAACACTCGGACATTATCTTAGGAGAGGTAAACATCTTAAAAATCAAACATGTTTTGCCCCACATAGCTAAATCAAATTATTTAACCTTTTTACAAATCAAACTCAAACTCTTCTACAGGTTAGGACTTCTAAAGAAACTTACTTGAAGTGAATGAGTACTCCAATATCAGCCAACATCAATCATTCTTACCTAAAGAATAATAAAAGAAAGTTAATATAAAAGACAAGGGTATAAAGGTTTTGAAAATGCTAGTTAACTTCAAAATTTAAAGAGTAAATTCCAGAGACAAAAGATTGGGGGCAAGTTACGGAATAAAAAAACAACAGGAAGAAACTTGATGGGGGGAAAAAATCTAAAATTATTCTTATGTAAAGTAATAAAGTAGACAGCTGAATTCAAATAAAAATTGTATCTTAATTGAAATACAAAAGCCTAACTGCTATTTTCACCAGTCTGAGCACAATCCAGTTTGACTGCAACCCAAAATATACTATCCCTTATGTGAAGGTATGTGACAACGTTTACCTTACCAAATGAGTTTTAACATCAGCTCTCTTTTCATATAAAAGCACATACCCTGCCCCCCATTCAAGTATGTCTTCCATTCTCAGGTGGACTGACCACCTTCAGCAGGAGTCCTCCAAGAAGAGTGCCCTCCCCACTCCACAGTACACAACACTGCAGCTGTTATCCTGCAATCCTATGTATTTGCCTCGTTCTTTCCCTCCAAGTCCTCACTGAGTTTTAAGTTGGGGCAGAAAAGCTATGCCTTATTCGGGACAGCAAGGAACCTGCATTTTTCTGAGGGAGAAGACATTCACCTTCACTATATATATGCCTGGTAGGGCCGCAGTGCACAAAAACCAGAAAGATCAGCCTTAATTCAAGTTCCAGGTTTTTCTTCCTCCCTGATTATCAGTTACTGCCAAGGGTATAAAAAATAAGAGTTCCCTGTTGCACATGTACCATCCATAAGGGATACTATATCGTTTTGCATTCTCCCCCATCCTCCAGATTATCCTAGTACTCTGCATCCAGCCCCCTTCTCACCCTCCAAATAAAATCTTTTCAGCACTGGTGTTCAAAAGCAACATTTTTATGGTTGATGGTGTACAACTGTGAGAGTTCCACAGTTGAGTCTTAAAAATTGCCAATCATTATCTAGCAGCAATGACAGATGATTAGGAGCAGTCAAATCCTCAGAATTCTTTCCCTAATAGGCAGCCATTTGAGAACTGCACTAGCTGACAGACACTGAAACATTATCAGCTAAAGCCAAAACCAAATAAAGGCCCAGAACAAGCATCCTGGCTCTCTCAAACCTGTCCAAAATCATTAAGGGAAAGGCAATAAAAATGCAGGACTGTTGATCATGTCACTGCAGCTGACAATGATTAACAATAGGAGACATGCAACCCCCATTAAGGTTAAAAGTCCAAAACTAGTCACACGCATCTCTTTCTTGGGGAAAAATGAGACTATTATACATTCTTGGTAGGTTTTGCAACCTTGTGTGAAGAGCACCCATTCCATTTCTTTCATCTTTCAGAAAGCACCGGTATCTGTTCCAAGGGCCTAACAGTACGAAAATGCATTCTGGCATCACACCTCTGAACTTTAGACCATTCTCATTAAAAAGAATAATTCTGGTTTGCAACAAGGAAACACTATGAAATACAATGCAAGCACCTCGGTATAGTGGTGTTACTGAAGCCCATTTATTCCCAGCTTTTTGAGTGAGTGATTTTAAGATCCTCTACACTAAGATTCACAAATTATAGCTACATACAAATCGAAACTAGTTTAGAATTGACTTAAGTCACAGGTTTCTCATTTCAAAGTGCAAAAGCCTACTCATCTTGAAATAAGCAGAAATGAAGCAAAATTAACCCCCCACCCCAATGATGTTCCTCAAGTCCATATATTATAACAAGTACGTTCTCTCAAAATTGTTATTGACTGTTAAGAAATGAACCTGAGCTTTTATTTCTAAACACTTGAATCACTAAATCACGGTAGCAAGCGTTGGCCACCGATTTAATGGATTATGCCACAGGAAAATCCCATCGGGGTTGTATGTCAATTTAGCGACACTATTGTCACTAATATTGAGCATTATGTTTGAACTGCATTGTATTATTAACAAAGAGCTAAACTAGTCACCATTTGCTTTTTCACCTAACAGGAGAGTCAAGGTATTTGTTTGAATAGACTACGTATTAAAGTACAAATTTGTCCCCACCTTGTGAATTGCTTGCCAAAGAGCAAGCCATTTTTCTTGATACAATGGAAGAAAATTCTCATAGTCACGAAGAGTTTTCACCGGCATTTATGCAAAGTAAACCAAACTTCCAGTTACAGAGCAGAAAGCATTATACGTGAAAGCTGTTTCCATGCATGCTAGCTAAAAACCAGCTTGGAGACCAAAGTTAAGTTGAATTGAGGTCTGGAACAACAGTCGATGCAAAGCTTACAAAGCTGAAGTCCTAAGCAACCAAAGCTGCTTTTGAAGACTTTTTATTTTTTTATTTTTGGTAAGCATTTTGGATTATAACATCACATCCCTAAAGCTAAGGGAACCAAATTCAAAAATCTACTCTGAACATTTGCAGTCATCCTACAGAATACGACGAAGAAGTCTTAGGATTGGGAAATGATTCCCAACGTGTATTCAACTGCAGGCAAGTCAACATGCCACACCACTTTCCCCCAGGTTTAGAGCATAGACATATTTAGACAAGTCACATAACTTGGAACTATTCACATTAGATTCCCATCTAAGCCCACGTTAGTAACAAAGGTATTCCCATGAAGCCCATTAAAAAAAAAATTTAAGTCACATTACAAAAAAAACAAAAAACAAACAAAAAAAAAAAAACCACTGTACTTTTTAGTCTTAATTCACTCCAACCTGCAGAATGATTACCAAGATTGCATTCTGAAATGGATATTGCTGACCTATGGGCAGGTCAGTTTGCTACAACAGAGACTCAGTATCACATGCTATACAGTCCATGTCAAGATGCTAAAAGCACTCTACTTTCCAAGTATGGTTTGATTCCCTCTCCCCCACACCACTGACGTGTTCCACGTTCTCTTCAGTTACAATGCAACTAAAGGAAACCACACAACTGCATCAGATGTACCAAAGAATCAAGTTTGCACTTTTTATCTGAGAACTGCAACAGCACTGATTTCTGCCTGACAAATTACAGCTTGAAACCCAAACCCACGCAGTTTTGAAAGCAGCTAGCTTTACCATCCAAGTGTTAGGTGCTGCACTGTAATTTCATGGTCAGAAGTGTGATGTCAGAATGCCCACGGAATAAAAGTACATAGCAAGTCACCAAGTTAGATTATATTGCTTGTTACCTACCTGTATGCAGTCGGCAATGAGAATCTTGGAGCAAGCAGGAATACTACATCCGGGTCCTAATGTCCATTGCCATTTGCGGTACTACGTTCCTCACAGTTACGCACTGCAGAAATGCTGGCTAAATGCAGTTATGTAGCAGGCCACTACTTTAATAGTGCACAATTGCAGTCCAAGAACACCAGAAAACATCCCGCCACAACGTAGTGGCTTGCCCGAGAAAAGCCAAGTATCTAAATTTTTGTCTGCCATAATATGCCACTTATAAAAATTGCACAGGCGTAACGTTACAATTTCCCAAATTATTATCTGTTTGTATTAGTGGTATAATACATCTATATAAAGAGTGGTGGGGTTTATAGGACTTCTTAGGAGTTTTAATTAGTGTTCTAAGCAGAGGATTATGGTTTCACTAAATAATGTGAGCCATTCAGTTAATCTTATAAGGTACCTATTGACTACACTGGGATCTCGTAGAGAATGCAGTTTAAAGATTAGGAGTAATAAGCTTAAAATGATCAGTGTTCCTCTTAAAATTACGAGAGAAAGTGGAGAAGAGGAAATGGGGGCAGCTGGTTTCTTTAAATAAGAAAAATGGCTGAAACACTTCAAAAGTACTACATTCCCTTTCCCACCCATTTCATATCAGCTTTTAGGAAACTCCTTTTTAAGAGGATTTAAATTCACATTAAGCTAAAAACTACCATATGCATTCCAAGACTTATTGAAAGTCTCTTTGAGTAGCTTACAACCCTTGGTACACTGCTGTTTCAGTGAGGAAAAGGAAAAACTTAGTGGAAACTAAGCAACATTATTTGCTAAACAACGTTTAGCAATTCTACAGCCCACAGTAAGGCTAGCAAAACCACAACTTTCAGGAGATTATCCATTAGCATCCTTCACCACTCTTCAAAGGTACAGTACTAACAAAAGCTTATTTTAGGGGTCTGTGCCAGCATCCCTTATAAAGAAAGGCATGTAATCTGAAAAATAAACTGAAACATTAATTTTATAGGCAGATTTTCCCACTTCCCCACCAGCCCCCGCCCACACACATTCACGTTCACCCTCTGTGGGTGTCCCATGAACACCCCTTAATTTATCATTAGTGGAGTCCCTACCATACAATTCAATCAAATTGTAATGGATTCCTTTCAAATCCAGACCCTTGTTTCCATACAGAAAACCTCATACATATCACCAATTAATGACTTGGGACAAAACTTCCTCATGGATAGAATTATGGTGGAACTACTACCGACTTCCAAGTGTCTTGGGGAAGAAATAATAAACATATTCTAAGGAGATTCTCTTCCTTAATTAGCACACCATGTACCTGTCAAGTCACACAACCAGAATTGAGTGACATGCCTTTATACTCCACTAGTGTTTTACTTTTAGTATTATCCAGTTTCCTATGCAGAAAGTGCTCAGGGTTTCAACAAGAGGTTTCCCTTTGTACTCAGGCACAATACTAAACTTCAGCATTTAACGAAGATTTGATTTAGAATTTTACTTTTGCCAATTAGCACCAAGAACAGAGGTGAAAAGGAGGAAGACACATTCCATAGTAAGAGTTCTGTAATGTACAAATTTGAATGGAACTAAGAACAAAGCCAAACCATTCAATTACTTTACCTACTTTTAGGAAGCTGTTCCTCTGCTAACATACATACGCTGGGAAAACAGGTTCCCATCGTACTATCAGACAACAATAACAATCTACTTTAATGTTAAGTCAGAATGTCTTATCCTAATGGAAGGAGATTCAATGAAGTTGACAATCAGCTGACAACACCATCGAAACACTCCAAAACTTTATGGTGGGAGAAAGGGGTATTTGTACTGTGTAGCATGAGCAACTCTCTCCAGATTTAGTGCTACATCAAAAGTAAACTATAGAAAAGCAGGTTAACAAATAGTTTACAGTAAGAATCGTAATCTACAACGCTACTGGTCATCAACAGTCACCACTAGTTCTTAGAAAAGAGAACAAGTTTTCATAGCCCTACAGATTTTGTCCACCAGAAGTAGCACAAGGAGATGTAAAAGTTACAGAGTACAAATGTATACGTAGCTAAACCTACTTCATGGTTACTACGCTTCTTACTTGCAAGTTGAATTTTTCACACTAAACCCCATCTTCATAAATCGCTTGAAGTAATACATGAAAAGGCTTCATGTTTAACAATCTTTAATTCAAATATGAAAGTTCAATACAAGCCATTTGTAGGGCTTGGGACTTGTTCTTTTAAAAACAAGAATGGAGGAATGCAACAAAATGATCTTTCCACTTTTTTCTTCAGAAACTTTCAAGGAAAGGATAGATCATAGGGCCATAAAGATCCATTTAGTCATACCCACTTTCTCCCCCTACCAAGTCTTTCACCCATTCCATAATCTTAATACACATTCCTGAAGGAAGAGTTACAGTTCAGCTTGCTTACATAACCATTTAAAAATACTTAGCACCAGCTTGCTTCCTATAATGCCAAACAAATCATGAAACTACTTCAATATGCATTTCTTCTTTTTAAAACAAGGGGGGGGGGGGGTACTTATTTGTAGAAAGCAATGCTTAGCCTACAGATACATTTCCCAGAAATGGCATATGCCATTCAAAGGCCTAGACACGCTCATGCTTTCGAAGTGGAATACCTAGCCTAATGTGCATAGAAGCATGAATGGCAAAGTTGAAGATCAATATTATAACTATTTTTTCTATTTATTTGAAGCACAGTAAAAAAAAAAATTGGTACACTTTGGAAATTCAGTGGCACAAGGTACACTGCCATAACTTGAGGGACATTATACAGTTAAAAAAAAAAAAAAAAAAAAAAGGAAATAAAAAGGAAAAAGAATTCCCCTGTTTGAAACACTGCATTACATAATTTTACCTGCCCAAACAGACCATTTACAAATATTAGGTCAATAAACTGCTAACATCCATAAAAAGGTAGCTTTCTTACTAAAATGCAAGAATTTAAAAGATTGGTATCTAAACAAGAAAAGACAAAAACAAACTGGAATGAAAACCTAGATATCACATCTAAAATCGGGGCTTTTTGTTTGGGCCTTCATACTCTTCTCTCCCTCTACCATATCCTGCTGGAGTTCCAGGCCCCATTCCTCTAGGACCCTGTCCACCCACAGGTCCCGCACCTCCCTGCCCAAAGCGCTCAGTACGCTATTGGAACAGTAATTAACAGTTCATTATATGTAGTTGATGTCCATGTGTGTTAAGTAAATATTTTAGAAGGTTCCGTAGTCAACGTTCGTCGATACAATCACCAATGAGTCGATCCACAGGTACCGGGAACATAGAAAGGAAAAAAGGGTAATTTGAAAATTAGTTTACGATAATACATGCCTTGTGGTATGTTCCCACTTGAGCCATTCTCATACACCTGTTTCAAAGAATAGGTCTTCCCTGTAGTGCTAAAAAATTTAAGAATTAGTGCAGATGTGAAAACCCATTCCAAAATGAGTTTTAAGAAATTTCACATCAGATTAACCCACTGCAAAAGCTTGCAAACTTCTCACTTTCAAGGTCTGAACAGGAAATTTAATTTCCAAGTAAGCCTAACAAGCCCAACCAGACAGATTCAATTCACTCAATGAAGTGACAAAGACCTACTCACCAGTTAGTGGCATGAGCTGCATAAGAAACCTTGTGCTTTTCAAGATCTTAAGACACATCTGCTAAGTTGCAGAATCTTAAAACGTTCAAAGTTTTAATAAAATGCTACCAGACTACAAAAAGAAAAAGCATAAAAGACTAACAGATTTAGTCACTTAACCGGCACAGTAACTTCATTAAAAGTGTTGCCATATTCTCACAGGTATACCACCTTCAGAACCATCACTAAATAAGCAGAGACAATTATGTTCACAGTAGTATAGTTGCAAATTGACTAAATATACAGCCCACCCCCACACCAGCCCAGCTTTTCCTTCGGGTCTTTGAAAGTCTACGGACACTTAGCTATGATTCCATGTTTTGGGGATCTCCCAAACAGCTTAACACCAAGCTTAAGTGACTGCAGTAAAGCAGGACTTCGTAATTCCATCTAGTTTTAAGTACTTTAATCTTAGAAACCTATGTTCCCAAACAGAAAAATCCTATTGATATGCAAAGCACAAAAGCCTTACAAATTCTATTCAAAATAAATCAGTTACAGAAAACATCACTCCAAAAGGGAGGGGAAAAAAGCAGTGTTTAACTTCCTATACATAGTTCAAACATGTTTTCTACTATATACTATAGGACTACTTAAACTAAATCTCAATTCTTTAAACTATTTCTCAAAAACCTAAAAATGTCAGGGTTTTAACGCATTGTACGGTGTTTCTCAAAAGCCATGAGAAAATTTGGGGGTTTCACGGTTATGTTATTACATCTTAGAACCCTACCTGTTACAGGAGACAGAAAAAATCTCAATTGTGGGAACATCATGCCAAATTATATTTTACAAATTTGATACAGACCTACAATCTGCCTTTTAGGAAGTGTATAAACCAAAATGTTACCCACGTTATTTTTTAAATTCATTCTGAAGAAAACAACACTACATTTACCCAACCAGCTATTTATGATTCTAATTCTCAAAAAACCTCAAGTAGGCTTTAAATGGATTAGACCCCATAATAAATCCTTACATTCCTATTTGTAAAATAAACCTAAAGAGCTATGTGTTGCAGCTTCCCTCTCCTTTGCCAAAAGCCTGTAGGTGAACCAATCATATTCAACTCAGTTATGAAAATGCACACTTCTCTAAACCCACCTCTAAATCCAATATTCAAATTTCCTATGGATTTGTAAAGCCCTAACACAGCCACTCAGACCAATTCACTTGGTTGTTTCTAAAGCATCCTGACAGACTACCTGTACAGTTAAAATATGAAAGCATCAAGAAGGTTCAGATCAAATGCACACAACTAGTATGCTTAAAATGGTCATGGATTGTTGCTATCCTGTAGCAATATAGAGATGTCAGTGTTTTAGAAGGTGCACCTATTGACAGGCCCAACAAGTGGGAAACGACGAGTCAAAACAGTAAACAACTCCCTTCTCATGGGTAGAAACCACACCAAATATAGGTCAAAGTCCTACACATCACTAAAACATGCCTAAAACTATAAACTGCAAGTCTGATTCATACTTATGGCAAATATCAGCTTAATGAATGACAGTTTGCCATTTGATTACTCTCACGTGGATGTAGAATAATCAGGTACATCATCTAACATTTAGAATTTGGATTTGCCATGTGCTAGAGTGCAAAAGTACACAAGCAATATAATGGAAAGCACCTATGTCTACTTATTGCCGAAGAGAACTCCAACATACTACTGACAGCATTGACTTCTTGTTGGCAACCGTTTCTGTTTAGGTTACCGCATACTGAGTTCTTCTATGTTGCCAAAGTTTTCCTCAATATTATGATTTACATGATACGGGAACTAAAAAGAGGTTCAGTTACCTACTTAAAAAAACAAAACAAAAGAAAAAAAAAACAGAAAACAAAACACACACACGTAAGTTGTGAAAAATGAGAATTTCCTTTGTACTACGTCACACAGGATACATTACCATGTCGCTTCCCATCATGGAACCACTCATGGTTGCTGGTGGAACTCCAGGATTAGCTTCATAACCTATGCCACCACCACCACCTAGAGGTGGAAATTTCTGGCCTCCTGAACCATAGGGATCTAGGAAACAAAAATGCTGGTTACAACTCAACCAGAATACAGCTCTTGAATGGTACTGCTAATATTATTTTCATGCTTACCTCCCATGTTCATTGCTCCTCCTCCACCCATTCTCATGTCTCTTTCTCTCTGAAAGAAAAAAATCCCTTTCATATGTCCATACCAAGAATTCTTAGACAAAAAAAAAATCTCCAAAACTCAAAGATGAAGACTATTTTTAAAATCAGTATCCTGAAACCACTTGTTGAAATTCAATTATCCAAAAACCGATAAAGCTTCTTCCTAACCAATGAAATCTTTAGGCCCAGCCAAGAAGATAAAACTCAAAGCGTATCATAATACACTTGTAAAAACAAAAACTATAAAGCGAAATGTTATATTTAACTTAGTAAGACTTCATATTTTTGGTACCTACAAGTTTTGTAGACAACTCCAACTAGACTGCAATAGAATTTTACTTACTGGATCCATGTAGCCCATCCGGCTATAACTTTCCTCTCTTTGGCGTCTCATTTGTTCTTCCATTTCACGTTGACGAATCATCATCTCTTCTTCCCTTCTACGTCGTTCTTCTTCTTGCCTGGAAATATTCATCAAGCACATGAACGGTCACCCACATCTTTTAAAAGTTAATTTGAAGGGGTGCCTGGGTGGCTCTGTCAGTTGGGCATGTGACTTCAGCTCAGGTCATGATCTCAGTTTGTGAGTTAGAGCCTGCTTGAGATTCTCTCTGCCCCTCCCTACCTGTGCTCTCCCATGCTATGCTATCTCAAAATTAATGAACTTTAAAATAAATAAGTCAACTTGGAAAAAGCTAGTGGTCTGCCTCAGAGCTTTACAAAGTCTAGGTTAGAGGAACACCTGGGTGGTTTAGCCGATTAGTCACCTGACTTCGGCTTCTCCAAGTTCATGGCAGTTCATGGGTTTGAGCCAGGCACTCTTCTGAGTAGAAAGCCCACTCTGGATTCTGTCTCCCTCCCTCTCTGCCGCCTCCCTAGCTCGCTCACCCTCTCTCTCAAAAATAAACATTAAAAAAGAATTACAAGGTCTAGATTAGAGCAAACACACAGGAAAGCCTAAAGAGAGTCTAGAACAGACCTAGAAGCATTCTGGCAAAGAAAATTGGTGTCCTAAATGAAAACCTTACACTCTACTCCGATTTAGTGTCAAACCAACACTGACATATGTCCGTATTTAACCTCTGTATGCCACACTCACCTGCAAGACTTAGGTGTATCTTTTCCTCTAAATGTTTATGCAGAAGAAAAGGCTTAATTTAGTTTAACAAAATTTTACCTTAGCTGCATTTCTTTACGTTTCTGCATTTCTTGATTATGAAGTTCTTCCATGCGTCTTAATTCTTCCTGGCGTCTCATCAGATCTAAACATTAGAAAATTTTGTTGTGAATTCACATTAGTGGGGTTCTAAAAAGTTCAAAAAGCAATTCAGCCTATCAGTGAAATTTACACAACAGGATCTTTTTTTTTTTTTTACCTTGACGCAAAAGATTTGCCTGATGTTCGTGATAAGCATCTTCCATTTCACTTTCCAATTTGTCCTTTGCATCTTTCATGTTTTTTTCAACTTGCTCCCTTTGCTGTTTCTCCATTTCATCCAGGGACTTCCATCGCTGAGAATATTCATACTCAAATGTGCCATGCTGGGCAAAACGAGGAGGGGTTTCTCTCTCCCTGACAATATTTCAACATGAACCGATTTGTGGATGCACATAAGAAAGACTACTCAATTACCCTAAAAACACTGATTTTGCCCCTGGCCTATCGACTCTAAGAAATACCCAAAGGCAGGGGATGGCAGGGGCGCCAGGGTGGCTCAGCCGGTTAATCGTCCAACTTCTGGTTTTGGCTCAGGTCATCTCAGTGTCATGAGATCAAGCCCTGAGTTGGGCTCTGCACATCATGACAACATGGAGACTGCTTGGGTTCTCTCTTTCTGCTCCTCCCCACTTGCATTCTTTCTCAAAATAAATAAATTTTAAAAAATAGCTTTACATCAAAAATAATACATGTCCCAAGATGCCTGGCTGGCTCAGTCAGAAGCACATGACTCTTGATTTTGCGGTTGTGCATTTGAGCCTTATGAATTTGAGCCCCGTATTGGGTGTAGAGATTACTTAAAAATAAAATCTTTGGGTCACCTGAGTGGCTCAGTCAGTTAAGCGCCCAACTTCACTTCAGGTTGTTATCTTGCAGTTTGTGCTGACAGCTCAGAGCCTGGAGCCTGCTTCAGATCCCGTGTCTCCCTCTCTCTCTGCCCCTCCCCACCCTCTCAAAAATGAGTAAAAATTTAAAAATTTTTAAACCTTTATGTAAAAAAGTAATACATGTCCCAGAATTGTATGGTAACAGAAAATAATGGGCACTGAAAAGCAATCCTACCTTCCTCATTTCCTAATTCTGTTTCCTCTAACCAAATGCCTAATCAAGGAGTATTTTTTTTTCCATTCTTAAAAAAGAAAATACCTATTCACACAACTGTTCTAAAGACAAAACAAAATTCCATGTAAACTATGCCTATCTCAACAATGAATACTAGGCATTTGAAGATCTCTGCTTCAAAACCTCTAAACTTCCTGAGCCTTAGATTTCTATCAAGCATATATGCATTTGAAGAATTTTGCATTTTCTAGGCAAAAGTGAAAAGTTACTGCAAATTGTTTGGACTTAAATAAGAAAAATGCTTAAAATTTAAATCAATCTTACTTTTGATACATTGGATTCTTCTGTGCAAGTTTTTCAGGAAGGCCATCTTCATCATCTAATTGTTCAAGTGGTTCCACAATGACTGGACGAGGAGTTCTAATAACAAAAATGGTTCCGTCTTAACTTCGTTTCAACTTCCTCATCCAAGTTAATAAATAAAAATTAGGATAAGCACAAGAACTTACGTTGTTAGTAAGAAAACACCTTCACTGCATCTTTCAAATGCTTTCCTTGCTGCTGGTTTGGAAGCAAACTCAACAATGCCTTTCCCTGTAGATCTCCCGCGATCATCCACAATTACAACAGCCCTTTCAATAGGACCAAACTGGCTAAAAGCTTCTTCCAACAGTTCATTGGAAACATAAGGTGAAAGGTTTCGAACAGAAAGGGCGGCAGCATGTGTGGCAAAGCGAACCCGAAGCTGTCTACCTCTCATCGGTGTATCATCAAGTTCAGCTTTGGCAATTTCAGCCAGTGCTCTAGATTCCTGAAAGTTATCAGACATGCTCATGTTAATAACCTCCTATTGGCTAATGTCCACTCTGAAACTGTTAAAAGCTTAACTCCCACTCCTATTCTTCCTCAGGCTCAGTTCAAGCAGCCCTCCCAGACACCACTCAGAGTAGGTAGTTAAATGTCTTATCCACCCACTCTCCTCTTTTCTTAGGTACCGACAATTATTCGCCATGTAAGTGGCATCTTGTTTGTAAAAAAGGTGAAAAATTTAAAAACCAACTTATTGCTGTTGGTTTCAACACTAGCGTCTGCAGTAGCAAAAAATGAAAACACTCTTCTAAATCCACATTAAATTAAAAAAAACTCACAAGTTTAATAAATCCAAATCCTTTGCCTTTGTTGATAAAAACTTCTCCTGGTTCTCCATATTTAGCAAATAGTCTTTTGAATTCATCCTCTGTGATATCAGCAGGTAGATTCCCAACAAATAACCGACAACGCTGAGTGTAAGTTTTCTCTCCAGGCCTCCTCAAGAGAGACAAGTTGGCTTTAAACCCCTAATGAAAAAGAAAGGAAATTTTTCAGACACCAGTCACCTCATCAACTAGGAAAATTCAGTAACAATGTTCGCTTTTCCCAGCCTGGGTAACACCACCAACGGAGTTATTCTTCAATGCCGTTTAAAATCAAAACAAAATTTCACTTATTTGCGGATTTCCAATGCAGTTAACTATCCGAACAAACAGCCCAAACCATCCAGAACACTCGAGAATAGACCTACAGCCCTCTCTAGACTCGACTCTACATGAGCAACCTCGTCAGCTGTATATGCTTAGTGTCGCTAACAAATCTATATCGTAGCAGACGTTAAGTCAAATCAAGTATTACATGAAAAAAATGACCAAAACCCTGCTGTCACCCACATGACTTGTGCCTGCTCCGGTAAGGCCGGAAGTTCCCAGATCTCTCCAACCCTACACAGCACGCTCTAGTCTGGTTCCCAGGACCCGCTAGCTTTAACATGGCCCAGGGCAGCTTGTCATCGCCTGCCTCCCCAGGCCAGCCTCCCTCGGGCCTCTTAGAGGCCCCACGCCGTCCGCCCCCTACTCCGGCAGCGGCCCCGCCCTCGGCCGCCCGCGCGCACGCGCTCTTTCCGGTCTCCGACAAAATGGAGGCCGGGAAAGGAAGGAGGAGGGGGCCGCCGCCATCTTAGGGAAACCGACGCGTACCTCCGGGAGACACTCACCTCCGAGTCGGAGATCTTCTCCTCGCTGCGGCCACCAGGCCCGCCGGGTGGGGGCCCCTGGTGGTGCTGCTGGTGGTAGGGTGGGTGGTGCTGCCGGCCTCCTCGGGGCTCCCCGCCGCCTCGATGTGGCGGCTTGGGGTGGCCGCCAGGAGTACTTAGGCCCGGGCCGCCGCCGGGCTTCGGCCCGCCTGGCATTTTGCCGCCTTTCGGGCCTCCGGGTCCTGGGCCCTGCTTAGGACCGGGCCCCGGGCCCCCTGCGGGTGGAGGCGGGGGGCCCCCGGCCTGAGGTGGGGTGGTGGGGACACCGCTGCTCGGCGGCGCGGGCGGGGGCGCCCCGGGGGGCGCCGAGGTGACAGCGGGCGGCGGGGTCGGGGTGGGGCCTGGGCCCGTGGGGGCCCCAGAGGTCGGGGGAGTGGCGGGCGGTGCCGAGCCGGAGGCCGGCGGAGCGCTGCCCACTCCGGGAGCCGGGCCGGGTCCCTGAGGAACGACGGGCTTGGACGAGTCCTGTGGCGGCGGCGGCGGCTGCTGATGCGGCGGCTGATGCGGCGGTGGCTGAAGTGGCGGCGGCTGCTGTGGTGGCGGCTGCTGCGGTGGTGGCTGCTGCTGTTGCTGGTGCGGAGGCGGTGGTGGGATTGGGGGCTTGGGGCCACCCTGGCCCGGGCCGGGCCCCATGGGTCCGCGGTTCTGATTGAGGCCCATGCCGGGCGGCGGGGAGCGGAAGTCGTGGAGGCCGCCGCGGCCGCCGCCTCCTCCGCGCCGGTGGAAGCCGCCACCGCCACCGCCACGGCTCCGGAACCGATCCCGAGACATGTCTGTAATCAAGGGGCGGTCGAGGCAGAAGCGGAGAAGACGCTCTGGGAACGTGGAGGCCACCTTGCTTCGCACAAGATGGCGGATGACACAGGCGGCGCGCCGCCTTTGTCCTCCTCTTATATAGGCCAGCTGGCTTGGCCCCGCCTACTTCTCGATCTGTAGCTCCAATAGCCAATTGCAAGTACGGTACTTGATGACACAAAGTTACGGAACGCTAATCTTTCCGATTGGCTTCCGGATGAGAGGAGGGAGGCATGGAGGGGCTGAAGTTTCCAGTTGGCCAATGAGCAGAAAAGGAGTTGGCTGCAGGCCACTGTGATTTGCTGTGAGAAATTTGAATGGGTTCGCCAGAGCAGTTTTCCCTGATAAGCCACGGCCCTATCAGCTCCTGGGGAGAGATGTTAGAGGACCCTTTTCTTTGTTGATTACTCCCAAGAGTTGCCTCCGGGTATCCTTGCCCTGAAAGAACAGCTGTTCTCCGTTCTCTGGTTCAAAAGCATAAATTACGTGTATCTACTATCTACTCTACCTTGTTCTGGGCCAATTAAACTTGAGAACTAAAATCTTACCGATTTCACACACCCAAGCTTACTGATTTCATTTTGGAACCTCAGCGGAGTACAGGTTTGTTCTAGCAGTATAAATTTGGGAATAGGCTTAAGTTAGTGAACTCTTTGTTAAAAAAGGAAGTTTTGACTGTGTGTGAGCGTGTGTGTAAACTAGTAATTTACAAGCACAAGTCACAGGAGGAATATAACATTTTCCTTAATTCCTAGCACTCAATACTTTGTGGACAGATTAAGATACTTCCAAATTACAACGTTAAAATATCTGTATGGAATCAACCAATGGGCACCATCCTTCTTCCTTCGTACAGCATCTTCTAACCGTATCCCTTAACACCCTTCCTAGTTACTGTCATCTATGGACCTTTTGATGGATCGATCATTCCTCCCTCAATTAATACTAGGCCATGGCTCATTGTCCTCCTCTCCATCTCTATTTCTGCTCATCATTCAACATCTAGGTGGATGAATACCCAATACTCTGTCAATTCTTTACCTCCAACAATCTTCTATCCTATAGTAGCTACCCAACCCCCATCATAGTCGCCCTGTGTTTGTTATTGCCAGTAACTACACCATCTCTAAAATCTCCTTTTCAAGAATCTCAATTGTCTGATCAGTAACTGTAACTGTCCAATCAGTACCTCTTGATTCTTTGACTTCCTCAAAACCTCCAAATCATTAAATGTACTGCTTTTTCACTATCTCTCACGTTCTTACGGTCATAACTTGTGTCACCAGGTTTAGATGTCATGATTGTCTTGTTTTCCTCTTTCTCCATTACACTAATCCCAATCCTCACCTTCTTAATGAGAGCTGAGGCTTTCAATTTAAGTTCTTGACCACAAACCTCAAAAGGGCATTAGACTTTTTCTGGCATCTTACTGAATTTCACTAGTAAATTTACTTTCTCACTTCCCTTCTTTCAGAGATAGAGTATTTCGTGCTTTCTCTCTTCAAACTCCTACACATTCTTCTCTCACTCCACCATAATGAATTCTCCTATTTTTGGGGAAAATAAAAATCATCAGAGAGCAACATTCTCATCCAGCTGGAAAGCCTCAAGCCTACTTGCATTTCTTTTTTTTTTTTAATGTTTATTTATTTTTAAGAGAGCGAGAGACAGAGCATGAGCAGGGGAGGGGCAGAGAGAGTGGGAGACACAATCCGAAGCAGGCTCCAGGTTCCAAGCTGACACCAGCAAGCCCAACTCGGAGCTCAAACTCACAAACCATGAGATAATGACCTGATCTGAAGTCAGACACTTAACCAACTGAGCCACCCAAGGCCTACTTGCATTTATACCCATCTTTTCTGTCTTCCTTCCTGATACCATGAAAGATGTGTCTTTGCCCCTATCAAAGGGCAGACTCCCCCTTCTAGTATATGGATCCCACCCCCTCATGCCTTCTCAAGGATTTTTCCTTGCTGTATCATTACTTCTATTGGAATATTACCACCTTTAAAATTTTTTAAATTAATTTTTTTATTTTTTGAGAGAGAGAGCTAGAGCATGAGTGAGGGAGGGGCAGAGGGAGAGAGAGACAATCTTCAGCAGGCTCCACTCCCAGCACAGAGCCCGATGCCAGGCTCAATGTCACCAATAGGAGATCATGACCTGAGCCAAAATCAACTCAGACATTTAACCAACTGAGCCACCCAAGCGCCCCTGGAACATTGCCATTTTCAAAATAAACAAAACCTTCCTTTTAGTCTATCATCTCATTACTTCATTCCTCTTTACAACAAAACTAAAACAAATCTACACTAGAGGTCTCCAGTTCCTCACCTCAGTTTCCTCTTAAATCCACCCCAATCGGCCCACTCTTCTCCTTTAAGGATTCCTTGCCAAGGATGCCAGTGATCCACATGTTGCAAAATCCAATAAACACTTCTCTATACTAATCTCGGGGCACCTGGGTGGCTCAGTCGATTGGACATCTGACTCTTGATTTTGGCTCAGGTCATGATCTCGTGGTTCGTGGGTTCAAGCCCTGAGTTGGGTTCTGCGCTGGCAGCACAGAGCCTACTTGGGATTCTCTCTCTCTTTCCCTCTCTGTCTTTCCCCTGCTCGCTCACTCTCTCAAAACAAATAAACATTTTTAAAAATCTATACTGGGGCACCTGGGCGGCTCTGTCGGTTGAGTGTCTGACTCCTGACTTCGGCTCAGGTCATGATCTTATGGTTTGTGGGTTCGAGCCCCACGTCAGACTCTGCATTGACAGCACAGAGCCTGTTTAGGATTCTCTCTCTCTCTCTCTCTCTCTCTCTCTCTGCCCCTCCCTCCCTCCTCTATAAATAAATAAATACATAAATAATAAATAAATAAACTTTAAAAAAAATCTAGGGGCACCTGGGTGGCTCAGTTGGTTAAGCATCCAACTTTGGTTCAGGTCATGATCTCACAGTTTGTGAGTTCAAGCCCCATGACGAGCTCTGTGCTGACAGCTCAGAGCCTGGAGTCTGCTTTGGATTCTTTGTCTCCCTCTCTGTCCCCCTCCCCTGCCCACACTCTGTCTCTCTCTTTCAAAAATAAACATTAAAAATTTTTTAAATAAAAATTAAAAAAATCTGTACTCATCTCTTCTTACCTATTAGCAACCTTCCACATAGATGGCCCTCTGTCTTTCGTGAAACACCTCTCACTGGCCTCTGTGACACCACACTCATGATTTTTCTCCTGCTTCAGTGATCCCTCTCCGTTGCTGACTCCTCACTCATAGGACTTCTAAATGCTGAGATATTTTGGCGTTCATTTCTGGGTACTCTTTAACAACTGTTCTCTACTTATGTAGATAACCTTTTCAAGACCAAATACCATCCAAATTTATATTTCCATAGCAGAGTAGATCTGTCCTCTGAGTTCCCAAGTCAGATAGTCAACTTGGAGGTGTTGCTGGCATGTCCGATTTAGTATATGTAAGCTGGAGCTCTTGATTTTATCAACCTAACCTGTTCCTCACCACAATCTTCCCCAGCATAGTAATTAGCATCGCCTAGTTGTTAAAAAACAACAAGTATTCATCCTCTTCATAAAACCCCCAAATCTGTTCTACCTACAAAGTATATCTTGAATCCATTTACCTCTCTCCATCTCTACCACTACAACCTAATTTTTTTCATCTCCATCTCATACCTAAAATTAACTCAACCACTTTTCAACTTGTCTTCTTCCTCTCTTTCTGGGTGCTCTCTGATCCATTTTCTTCTTCTTCTTTTTTATAATGTTTATTTTATTTTGAGAGAGAGAGAAAGTGGGGAAGGGGTAGAGAGAAAGAGGGAGAGAATCCCAAGTAGGCTTTGTGCTGTCAGCACAGAGCCTGACTTGGGGCTCTATCTTACACATAAAATCATGACCTGAGCTGAAATCAAGAGCTGAACGCTTAACTGACTAAGCCACCTAGGCGCCCCCTCTAATCCATTTTCCATGTGGCAGCTAGGGTGATCTTTTAAAAAACATAATTCAGATGTCATTTTCCTCCCTTAAAGGCCCTCCAGTGGTTTCCATTGCTCTTAGAATAAAATCTAAACACCTTACCAAGATTACAAGGCCTGACTTGGTCTGACCCCTGTTTGCTTTCCCAGTTTTGTTTTTTTTTTTAATATTTTTTAAAATTAAATTCTACCCCCAACATTGGTAGGGATCAAGAACTCACAACCCTAAGATCAAGAGTTGCATTCTGTACTCACTGAGCCAGCCAGTGACTGCCCCAACCCAGTCTTATCTCTCTAGTTCTCTGACTCCTTTCACTTGTTGTTCTTAGGATTTATCAAGTTACTTCGTCTTTATGCTTTTTGCCCCAGGATATTTGGACTTGCTGCTTACTCAGCCTGAAGCACTGTTCCCCCACAACTTCCTGCAGTTACAGCTTTCTTCATTCTTCTATCTCAGCTTGAACGTCACCTCAAAAAGCCTTCACTGCCAATCACCACATCTGAGATAAGCCTCTGTTATGCCATCCTGTACATCGGTGTAATGTATAGAATAGATCTCTTCACACATTGTACTTGTGTATTTCTTCACTTGTTTACTGTCGATCTCCTGTTAGACTGGGATTCTGAGTCTGAGTTCTTTAAGACTGTACCACTGGTAGCTAACACAGACACTAACACAGAAATGCTTCATAAATATGTGTTGAATGAATGAATGAAAGCATAACTCTGAAGAATGGGCTTTGGTTCCATCTCAAGGGCTGCATACCAAGGTCCTTTACTTTTCTAACACACTCCCTAAGGTGTACATACTCCTTAGGGAATTTGTGAGGATTATGCAAAGTGCTTTGTAGTTTCCAAGTGCTCAGTAAACACCAGCTATTGTTATGAGAAAATCAAAAACCCCTAAAGGCGCTTGAGTATTGAAGACAAATGGAGTTCAGTACAAAAAAGTCTGGTTAGTGTATTATTTAAAAAGGCAAGGAAATTTGTAATACATTTTTATTTGAACTGTATTTATTTACTCATTCATTCATTTTAAAGCAAGCTGTACACACCCAAAATGGGGCTTGAGCTCATGACCCTGAGGTCAAGAGTTGCATGCTCTACTGACTGAGACAGCCAGGACCCCTGTAATATATTTTTGAAGAAAGTCTATTCCTGAGTTTAATAGTAGATTAAAAGAATGATCCACTGCAACTAAGTAGTTTTTCTTAGGAATAGTGGGATGTCTTAACATTAAGGTATTAGAAGAAAAGTACTGGGGTGCCTGGGTGGCTCAGTCAGTTAAGCGTCTGACTTTGGGTCAAGTCATGATCTCATGGCTCATGAGTTTGAGCCCTGTGCCGGGCCCTGTGCTGACAGGTCAGAGCCTGGAGCCTGCTTCACATTCTGTGTCTCCCTCTCTCTCTCTGCCCCTCCCGTGCTCATGCTCTGTGTCTCTCTGTCTCTCTCTCAAAAATAAACATTAAAAAAATTTTTTAATGAAGTATTAATTATTAAGGTAATGTATCTCATCAATAAATGAAAAGTGCATGGATGCTGAAAGGCAGTTAATAAAATTCCACACTCTGAGTTTTACATTTTTTTAAAATTTTGAAACAGGAGGATGATTATTCTAAAAAAATCTTTATTATATTGGATGAAAAAATTTTCAGATTATACCAAACACATTAGGAAATGGAAAAGTGGTCATTTCCTCCATTCCATATAATGGGAATAGCTGCCACTTAGTGACCATTAGCTTTACACTGGGCATTCTATTATCTCCATTAATCTTAACAACAATGCTATAATCTTGATACTAGGATTATTTCCATTTTACAGATGAGGAGACTGGGGCTTACAGAAGTTTAGTAACTTTCCCAGCATTACACAGCTAATACATGAGCTGGGATTTGAATCCAGCTCTCTCTAATTAAACATTTCAAACTCTTCACCTTCTGCTAGACATCCTCCTTTCATTCCAGATGTTGATGCTTAGGTTCGATTATAGCCTTAGTTATCAGTTTTTTAAAATTACACGAATAGTACACTACACATGTGTTAACCGTAAAAGATTCAGGTAATGAATACACTTCTAGAATAAATTCTGACCCTCATTCACTCACTCCCACTCTAATGTCAAAAGTTTTATTTTCCCAGAGGAAAATCTTTTATTCTTTTCTTTTTAAGGAAAATACTTTAATATAGTAGGAAAGAGCTGCCTCAAATAATAGCCAATATCATAACAATAGCCAAACTTAATTGATCATTTTATATGCCAGACACTGTTATAAATCCTTAATATTAAATTTTCATTACAACTATGAGATTGATGGTATTGTTTCCTTCATTTTACAGATTAAAACACCACCACCACCACCACTGTAACTTCAGCGAATACACTAACCTGATTTCTCACCTAGACCTTTGCAAAAGCTTCTTAAATGGTGCCACAATTGCCCTCCTTCTTCCTATTTTCCAGGCAGCAGCCAAAATTTATCTTTAAAAAAAGCAAATCTGATACTTCTTATGCTCCTCTTTATTTTTTTTTTTTAACGTTTATTTATTTTTGAGACAGAGAAAGACAGAGCATGAACGGGGGAGGGTCAGAGAGAGGGAGACACAGAAATGGTGCTATAATTGCCCTCCTTCTTCCTATTTTCCAGGCAGCAGCCAAAATTTATCTTTAAAAAAAGCAAATCTGATACTTCTTATGCTCCTCTTTATTTTATTTTTTTTTTTTAACGTTTATTTATTTTTGAGACAGAGAAAGACAGAGGATGAACGGGGGAGGGTCAGAGAGAGGGAGACACAGAATCTGAAACAGGCTCCAGGCTCTGAGCTGTAGCACAGAGCCCAACGCGGGGCTTGAACTCACAAACTGTGAGATCGTGACCTGAGCCGAAGTCAGACGCTTAACCTACTGAGCCACCCAGGCCCCCCTTACGCTCCTCTTTAAAACTCCTTATTGTCTTCACATTGCCCTTAGGAGAAACACACAAATCCAAAATTCCTGAGGTGGCCCTCCGTCCCCCAGCCATCTCATTCTTTTTCCCTTATCTCTCCCTCTTCTGTTCTTTGCTGTAGTCACACTGACCACTTTGAGTTCTTTAATTTATCATGTTCTCACCTGAAATAGTCTCCCTCTGGCCACTCTCTTCCCACTTTTTGAGTAGCTCCCACCTGTCTTTCAGGACTTAAACTAATACCTGCCCTTCTCTGAAGGCTTTCTGTGACCCCAGAGACCAAGTTGCATCACTTGATTGTCACCCTGTACTTTATTCTCCTAACATCGTTTCACTGATTGTGGAGACTTTCTGAATTGTACCCTCTAGGTTGTAAGATCATGAGGGCAATGACCTAGATTCTCTTTTAATCATCATAGCCCCAGAGCCTAGTGCTGGGACACTCAATATGTATTTGAATGAATTAAGAGATGAGTGAATGAATCAATCCATTAATCTTTCCTTTTCAGAATCATTGAAGAATGCCCCCAGTCATAAATGACTAATTTCAGATATTAGGCACAATTCCATAGTTCAAATGTAAATTATCCTGGATGGCATGTGGAACAATCGTCACCTTGTAATACTCTGGATGTGGGTGAACTTACAATTCAAAATTATAACTACAATAAATAACAAGTATAATTATCCTCTGGTTCAACTTTTTGTGAGCCTAGAAGGGTAGGAGATGGAGATAATATGCTTGCTGAAATGCTTTGCTGCTCCCTAATGAATATTAATTGAATTGACTAAATTTACATCTTAAACTGTATCCCAGGGCCTGAGAAGCCATGTTGGTCAGCTTAATTTGGGTTAATTAGCTTGATGGTTTCAACCTTGCAGAGGCTATTCAGTTTCTGGATCTTTTGGGACTTGTCTCTATAGCTTCATGCATGCAACAGAGGCCTCAAATTATGTTGTTGGGGAGGAGGAAAGAGGGCACCTAAGCTCCTCAAATGCACACTCCCCTGGAATAAGTGGCTTCTAGATGGGTCCAACTGGCAAACTCTAACGGTGCAGTAAAGATCCTCACCACTAGGTGTCTCAGTGGCCGTGCCACTTCCTCCATCTCCTTGGAAAGCAGCTAGCTGCACACACTCCATTACTCTATTGTTATTGAGCCTCCAAGCAAAGAAATTTCCGAAGGGTTGATTTCAATACTTGGTAAAATCTCCAGCAGATCTCATAAGCAACTAGATCGCCTCTCTCAATAATAGAAATACTGGATTAATCGCAGTGCCTCACTCTTCTTTCTTTCCTTTGTTTAGGGGTGACAGGCTGTGTTGGTAGTACATTTATTTATTTAATTATTTTTCTATTTATTTATTTATTTGGAGAAGAGTCTTAGCCTGAAATGATTATTATGTTCTACCTGATCTTGATCACCTCTCACTCCCATAGTGAGCTAAATGTCCTTCCAGGCTTCCTCCACACAGGTACTATATATAGCCTCGAAGACATTTGTCACTCTTTGTGGCTAAATTGACCACGTGGACTGATTTTAAAAATGAAAAAAGAATTTAAAGAATCACTAAATGGAGGAAGATAACATAGAGACAGAGCCCATATATATGAATATGTACCATAAGATGACATCAGAAATTGATGAAAAACGAAAGAAATATTCAACAAATGGTATTGGAACAACTTGTGCATAAAAAAATGAATAAAATTACCAAACTAGCTAACCAAACTATTTTATAAGCCAAGATTCCAATAAACAGCCAAAATAAATGAACAAACATATGGAAAATATTTAACTTCACTGATAATTACAGAAATGCAAATTAAATTGGGATACCGTTTTTCATCTAGGTTAACACAAATTGAAACAGCCGCTACTGATACAGCACTTTTGGAAACTCATTTAGCATTCCTTTCAGCAAATTCATTCTCTCTGTCTCCTCCCTCCCCCTCAGTCTCTGTCTCCTTCCAGCTGCCTCCCCCATCCCCCCGCCCTTCATTCATTCATTTTTATTCAACAAATACCCTCTGTATGCCTGCTTGCTAGGTGCTGGAACCTAGCCTAAATTCTAAATACAGGAAAAACTTTATATACAAATTTATTTGTCTCAACATTATCAGTAATAGGCTCAAATCGAAAACATCCTACATTGTCATCTACAGACAAGGCGACAAAATGTCTTATTTTGCTCAGGACAATCTTGGTTCATGCCTGATGTCTCCGTGTAATGCATAAATGGTGCCCCCTATTAAGACAACTTTCTGATTTGATAGCAGTCAAGTATCTTGAGGCAGGGTCAACATTTCTAATTTGTATAAAATCGCTACTGAGATTAGCTGCTGCTCAAGTTACTGAGGTTGGGTGATTTCTGATTTTATATCTATTTTTCTATAATTTCCAGATTTTCTAAAATAGACTTTATATGCTTATGGGCTTTACATCCATTAATTCATTTCATTTTCACAACCTTATGTTCTTTTTTCTAATGTCACTGCTTTTTTTTTTTTAATTGGGAAATTGGAATACGGAGAGATTAAGTTACGTAACTAGAGTCACAGTTATTAGGTGGTGGAACCAGGAATTATATGCAGTCTATCTCCATACCTTTATTTTTAAGTTTACTTATTATTTTTAGAGACAGAGCGTGCACAAGCAGGGGAGGGGTAGAGACCAGGAGAGACAGAAGCCCAAGCAGGCACTGGGCCATCAGCACAGAGCCCAATGCGGGGCTTGAACTCATGAACTGAGATTATACTCTAAGCCCAGATCAAGAGTCAGATGCTTACCTGACTGAGCCGCCCAGGTGCCTTATCTTCATACATTTAAACACCAAGGTATCCTGCCCATAGTGATAACTATATCCAATTGTGCTTGTAATTCATTCATGGGGGAATAAAGACAACCTATGCTCATAAATGTTATTTGAAAAGTGCTTACAAATGATACCTAAAAAGGTCTCTATCTCATAGAAACAAAATGTTTTAAATCCACCAATTAGAAACACATTACAAAGAATTGATTTTTAAGAAACGTGAGGCAAAATGTTCATAAGGAATTAAGTAAACTGTAGGAATCCCAAGCACCACATTATGAATGTCTCTTTTTGATATATGTTTATATTTATGTTTAAATTTCAACGTACATTAAATACACATGATAAAAATATCTGTTTTGGGGTGCTTGGCTGGCTCAGTCAGAAGAGCATGTAACTCTTGACCTCTGAGGTGTGAGTTTAAGACCCACATTGGGTGTAGAGATTACTTAAATAAATAAAATAAAATAAAAAAATTAGAGGGCCACCTGGCTGGCTCAGTTGGTGGGGCATGCAACTCTTGATCTCAGGGTGGTGAGTTCGAGCCCCACATTGGGCTTAGAGCTTACTTGAAAAAGTATATTAAAAATAGCTGTTTTAAGGGTGCCTGAGTGGCTCAGTCAGTTGAATGTCTGACTCGATTTCAGCCAGGGTCATGATCCCAGTGTTGTGGGATCCAGCTCCAAGTCGGGCTTCATGGTGAGTGTGGGGTCTGCTTAGGATTCTCTCTCTCTCTTTCTCTCTCTCTCTCTCCCTCTGCCTCTCTCCCCCACATGTGCTCTCTCTCTTACTCTCTGTAAAATTAAAAAAAAAAAAAAAAAGCTGTTTTAGGCATGCCTGGCTGGCATGTTGGTGGAGCATGCAGCTCTTGATCTTGGGATTGTAGGTTTGAGTCCCATGTTGGGTGTAGTGATTACTTAAAAACAAAATCTTTAAAAAAATATTATAAATGTATTGGTATAACATTTTTCTTATATCATTCATTTAAAGTGAAGTAATATGCATTACTATTTAAGTAAGGAAGTGTAAAAAATCATGTATACTTTATGAGTGTTATTAAAGATTTATAAGAATAACTGTAGGGGCACCTGGGTGGCTTAGTCGGTTGAGCGTCCAACTTCAGCTCAGGTCATGATCTCGCGGTTTGTGAGTTTGAGCCCTGTATCAAGCTCACTGTATCAAGCACAGAGCCTGCTTCTGATCATCTGTCCCCCTCTTTCTCTGCCCCTCCCCTGCTCATACTCTCTCTCTCTCTCAAAAATAAAACATTAAGGGGCGCCTGGGTGGCTCAGTCGGTTAAGCGTCCGACTTCGGCTCAGGTCATGATCTCACGGTCTGTGAGTTCGAGCCCCGCGTCGGGCTCTGTGCTGACAGCTCGGAGCCTGAAGCCTGCTTCCAATTCTGTGTCTCCCTCTCTCTCTGACCCTCCACTGTTCATGCTCTGTCTCTCTGTGTCTCAAAAATAAATAACCATTAAAAAAAAATAAAACATTAAAAAAAGAATAACTGTATAATTCTATTTTTAGTTATATGTCAATCTAAAATACATTATTTAACTTAAAAATCTCTTTTTGTAAATCATGCATTACAGAAGGGCAAAGTTTAAAGTATTTCCCTAAAGGAGATCCTGGTATATTTCAGTATCACCTTACCTATCTGAATCATACTATGCTGGTCCCTTTCATGGGTTTCACAAGCCTCCTTGGTTATAGATTCACAGATCATGTTGAAGGTTGGCTATAAATGTCTCATCCATTACATGTTGACATCTCTGAGTTTCAGTCTCAGAAACAGCATAGGTTGGCTATTGGAATGAAACAGATTCAGGTTCCCATCCAACTCCATCTCAGACTGTCCTTGGGCAAGTTTCTGAACCTCTCTGAGCTTCAACTTTCTCATTTGTAAAATGATAAGGCTAATAATATCTCCTGGTGTTGGCTTGAGGATTAAGTGAAATGGGTTGGTTATACTAAGCACCTAACATAGGGTGTGGCTTCTAGTAAGTTCTCAGTTAACGTTAGTTATTATTGTCATTATGACAGTCAAGTTCTGGGAACCCAACTAGGGCTCTTATGTGGTGACTCTGGTTGGATGGGATCAGGTTTAAAATAACTTCACTGGCTTCAGCAAGGAAGGACACATGGAAATACAGTTTGAGTGACATTTCCCAAGAGAACATAGGGAACAAACTAGAAGGGTAGGGGAAAACAGGCAAGATCATCAAGGCTGGTTGGTTTTTGGCAGGCATGCTAGGCACTGCAGTGGGAGTATCTGGGGGCAAGCTGGGTTGAATTTAAATTTTTTTTAATGTTTTATTTATTATTGAGAGAGAGAGAGACAGAGACAGAGACAGAGTATGATCGGGAGAGAGGCAAAGAGAAAGGGAGACACAGAATCCACGAAGCAGATTCCAGGTCTGAACTGTCAGCACAGAGCCCGACGTGGGGCTCAAACATGTGAACCACAAGATCATGACCTGAGCCAAAGTCAGACGTTTAACTGACTGAGCCACCCAGGCACCCCAAGCTGGGTTGAATTTTAATATCCTTTGGACCACAAAGGGGATAGGCTTCCTGTCCTCCTGACACTGCAGTGAAAACCAGTTTGGGTGCTGTCCTCCCTCCTAGTTAGTGGGACTGCAGCAAAAACAGCAAAGAGCCTTTGTCACATCTACCTCTCCTCAGACATGCCCAGCATGGGGTCTTAGCTCCAGGTTAAGTGCTAGCACTCAAGGTTCTCATGATCATTGCACAACATGGCTAGAGACTCCATGAACACAGTACCACACACCGGTGGGGGAACAGGAACAACACAGGAGGCAGCATGCCTGGAAACCCCTTTTCCATCTTTTCAAAGTCCAACTTAGGATCAAGGTTGTAAGGATTGAATGGGATAAGGCATATTTAGTACAGCACCCACCACACAATGTGGGCTGTTAGTCCTCTTTACCTTCATGCTCCACACAACCTGGAATGCAGTGGGCACAGTTGATTAACGATCATCCTCCCAGATGATCTTCCCTCCTTACACAAGTCCTGCCACTACCTTGTCTGGGCTTCAAAACACCCTCTTCTTGGTCTGTCATCGTACTTACCACCCTGCATTTCATTTCTATTGTCTCCTGACTTGCATGTCTCCTCCATAAGGCTGGGAATTCTTCGAAGGCATACACCACAGCCTTCATCTGTGAATTCATATCTTCGTTGCTTGGGGAATGTTCAATGACTGTTAAATAAAGCAAAATATATCGAAAGCAGTATGCATTTTGGAATTTTTATAGACCCAACTTGAATCCCAACCTCATCATTATAGCTGCATGTCCCTAGTAGGTTACTTCAGAGTCTTTGTTTCCTCACTGAAAACAGGGATGATAAGAACTCCCCCCTAACATTGCTGTGAGAAATGTTAAATAGGATAATGTAGGAAAGCATGACCCCCCACCCCCCATCAGTTTTAGGTGCTCAGTAAATTAGTTCCCTTCCTCCTCTCAGAACTTCTAATAAGCTAAAAAAATGAAAATACAAATCTCCTGGACTCTGACTTTTCTTCATTTATGAATTCTCATGGAGTAAGAATACATGAGGTAAATGTCAAGTACTCACATGTCTTTGGCTAAGCAATGGGTTATCTTAGCTGAAGGAAAAGTTTAATGTGTTATTCTTACTGGGTGTAATTTTTAAAAATAATTTCTTTTTAATGTTTATTTTTGAGAGAGAGAAAGAGAGCAAGTGGGGAGGTGCAGAGAGAGAGGGAGAAAGAATCCGAAGCAATGTCTAGGCTCTGAGCTGTCAGCACAGAAACTGACTTGGAGCTTGAACTCACGAACTGTGAAATCATGGCCTGAGCTGAAGTTGGACGCTTAAACGACTCAGCCACTCAGGTGCCCCTATTCTAGGTTTGTTTTTGCTGTCTGATATGAAATAAGCAATTGTGGTTTATGATGCTGTATGTGGATGTAGGCGCCTCCTTGGGCGCCCCTGTATATAATTTTCATTTAGATGTTTACCTACCTTTTTTTTTTTTTTTTTTTAACGTTTATTTATTTTTGAGACAGAGAGAGACAGAGCATGAATGGGGGAGGGTCAGAGAGAGAGGGAGACACAGAATCTGAAACAGGCTCCAGGCTCTGAGCTGTCAGCACAGAGCCCGACGCGGGGCTCGAACTCACGGACTGCGAGATCATGACCGGAGCTGAAGTTGGACGCTCAACCAACTGAGCCACCCAGGCGCCCCTACCTACCTATTTTTGAGAGAGATAGAATATGTATGCTAGCGGGGGGGGGGGGGGCAGAGAGAGAGGGAGAGAGAATCCCAAGGAGGCTTCACACTATTAATGCATAACCCCACTCGGAGCTCAAACTCACGATCTGTAAGACCATGACCTGAGCCGAATTCAAGAGTTGGATGCTTAACCCACTGAGCCACCCAGGTGCCCCATTCCTGGGTATAAATTAAGTCTTCCTTGACATTCTACCATAATGGAAGAAAACACATTGTCCTTGGGGTTAATTCAAGGAACACTACTCACAGGAGGGCAAGTCTGGGGTAGGAGGGTGCAGGAGTCATCAGGGGCCCCGGCTCCATACCCCCACCTCAGTCAGAAGCATTTCTTCCGAAGCCTCTTCACAGACACTGATGACAGAGGCCCTGGTAAGTGAGTCCTCCTGCTCCTCTGGGGCCACTTTGTAAATCACCCAAGGCCTCAGGATTCATCAGACCTCATGGATGACTGACGGGGTGGGGGAGGGAGGGCTGAGTCTGACAGAGAGGGTAGGATTTTAAAAAACACAAATCTGACTGGAACATGGAAAGAGATGATGACGGGGGAGGTAAACCAAAGGGGTAAATGAAGAGATTTTCCAGGAATGCCCACATAAGCCAGATTCCGAGGTTGTACGGTAGTAGCTCCTCCTCCAGGTCCTGCATTACCCACCCACCCCACCCCTCCCGCACTGCCTTTTTGCCACTGGCTGAATTTAGACCACAAACCACGGGCCTGCTGCCTCTTCAGAGCCTTCCTGGGAGTGAGAATCTGATGCTTGTGAAGCAGCCCAGTGATCCAGGGCACTAAGTCAAACAGCCCGTTCCTTCTGTTTTCCACAGTTGGCCCCAGTTATTTGGGAGGAAACACAATAGATGACTCTAGGAGTCAATGGCCTAAAATTCTGAACAGCATATTCACAAAACTGAATGAAAACCATCATCTGTCCACAGCCCTTTTGAGTTACCATTTTACCATCCACCCACCACTGTTCACTGCCTCCTATCGTTTCTACGTTGCCTTACCGCTTTGGCCTATTCAGTGCACAATGGCCTCTTCTGCCCCCACTTCTTCCCTGAGTTAAAAACTTTTTTCAGTAGGGGCAGCTGGGTGGCTCAGTCAGTTGAGGGTCCGATTTCAGCTCAGGTCATGATCTCACAGTTGGTGGTTTGAGCCCCAAGTCGGGGTCTGTGCTGACAGCACAGAGCATAGAACCTGCTTTAGAATCTGTGTCTCCTTCTTGCTCTACCTCTCCCCAGCTTGTGTTCTCCCTCTCTCAAAAATAAATTAAAAAAACTAAAAAAAATGGTTTTGAAAAATTACCTCAGGCTCACAAGCCTGAAACAATGATTTTGAAAAAAACTTCTGGCGGCTCCCGGGTGGCTCAGTCGGTTAAGCGTCCGACTTCGGCTCAGGTCATGATCTCATGGTTCCTGAGTTTCACCCTGGCATCAGGCTCTGTGCTGATAGCTCAGAGCCTAGAGTCTGCTTCGGATTCTGTGTCTCCCTCTTTCTCTGCTCCTCCTCCGCACATGCTTTGTTTCTCTCTCTCAAAAATAAATAAACATTAAAAAAAAATTTTTTTTATTTTTTTAAAAATTTTTTTAATGTTTATTTATTTTTGAGACAGAGAGAGACACAGCATGAGCAGGGAAGGGGCAGAGAGAGAGGGAGACACAGAATGTGAAGCAGGCTCCAGGCTCTGAACTGTCAACACAGAGCCCGATGTGGGGCTCGAACTCACAAACTGAGATCATGACCTGAGCCGAAGTCGGACGCTTAACCGACTGAGCCACCCAGGCGCCCCCCCCCCCCAAAAAAATTTTTTTTTAAAGCCCCTTACTTCTGAAACATTAACACCTCCAACCTCTTTTTTTGGTATATTTTATCCAATTCCATAAGAAAATTGCCTTATGCTATGTTTCCCATCCTTTCAAAATTCTCAAGGAGTTGTCTACCCCTAGATGTCTTGAATTAGTTTCTTTTTTATAAAACAAAAACAACAAAAGCAAAAATGTTTCACAAAGTAGAAACAAACTTATTCCCGAGAGGTAGCATGCATAGTTTTTAAAAAGTCCACTGTCTAGGTTTGAATCCTGGGTCTGCTACTTACTAGTTATATATGGCTTTGTCAATTCTGGTAACATCTCTGGGCCTTCAGAGAAGTTTCCTCACCCTTAATATGGGGATGATACTAATAGTACTTACTAGTAGCATTAGGAAGATTAAATGACTAAAGCACATGTAGGGGCACCTGGTTGACTCAGTCAGTTAAGCATCTCTTGACTTCAGCTCAGCTTTTGACATCACTGTTCATGAGATGGAGCCCCACATCAGGCTCTGTGCTGACATCGTGGAATCTGCTTCAGATTCTCTCTCTCTCTCTCTCTCTCTCTGCCCCTACCCTGCTCATGCATGCTAGAGCGCATGCTCTCTCTCTCTCTCTCAAAATAAATAAACTTAAAAAAATTAAGCATATATAACAACATTCAGCACATGAGACATGCTATAAAAATATATACTTTTGGGGTGTTCCTGGCTGGCTCAGTCATTAGAACATGAGACTCTTGATCGATCTTGGGATTGTGGGTTTGAGCCCCATGTTGAGTAGAGATTACTAAAAAAATAAACTTAAAAAATGAACTATTTATATAAATAACATATATAATAGTAATAATACAATAGCAATAATATAATAATAATTTATGATGTTAAAAATTAATATATATACTATTAAATTACTAGAATGCAGATTTGAATGCCACTATGTAGATAGCAACTAGAACTTATATCCTAGGTCTTTATTTTATTTATTTTTTTAACCGTTATTTATTTATTTATTTATTTATTTATTTATTTTTAACATCTTATTTATTTTTGAGACAGAGAGAGACAGAGCATGAACAGGGGAGGGTCAGAGAGAGGGAGACACAGAATCTGAAACAGGCTCCAGGCTCTGAGCTGTCAGCACAGAGCCCGACGCGGGGCTCGAACTCACGGACCACGAGATCATGACCTGAGCCGAAGTCGGCCGCTTAACCGACTGAGCCACCCAGGTGCCCCAACCGTTATTTATTTTTGAGAGACAGAACACAAGTGGGGGGTGAGGCAGGAGGGTTCAGAGAGGGAGGGAGACACAGAATCTGAAGCAGGCTCCAGGCCCTGAGCTGTCAGCACAGAGCCCAACGTGAGGCTTGAACTCACGAACTATGATATCGTGGCCTGAACTGAAGTTGGACGCTTAACCGACTGAGTCACCAAGGCACCCCTATCCTAGGTCTTTAATAGCTCAGCTACTCTGGTACATGTTGACAAACCACCATTCCCAGTCCATTTAAACCCTGCTCCAACCTTCTACCATTCCCCTACTTGGCCCTCTGAATGCTTGTTCTGACAAGGATAAACTCCTATCCTTAAGAGAATGAACCCACCTGGTCAGAAGTTCTGCTTTGGTGAAACTGTAGTGGCTCAATTTCGAGGTTGAAGAGATTTCAACTCATGGAAACAAGGCTGCAGAGTTGAGTGGAAGAAGAGCAGCCCCCAAAAGGAGACCCAGGACTCCACGAGTTAAAAGGATCAGCCCAGTCCATAATCATAGACAATAGAAGATGAATTTCAATGCCTTGAAATGCAGCTCCTGTCACAACCACAGGACTACAGCTATACTCTGAAAGGTCACTGATATCTCTTTTGAGCCAGTCCAGGTCTTTCTTCAGTTCTCATCCTTCTTGAGTCTTTATAATTCCTTCTTGGCTCTGCACCAAAGCCTTCATGTTCCTAGAGGAATGCACATCGGAACAGTGGCAAGGACACTGTCAAAAGATTACAATTCCCATCACAAGTAAAAAGATTGTCACTGTGTGGTTGATGATCACTTCACATTTTATACAAAAATACAATTGTTATGTTGTACACCAGAAACAATATAAACGGTGCCTGGGTGGCCCAGTGGGTTAAGCCTGCAACTCTTGATTTCAGATCAGATCATGATCTCATGGTTCATGAGTTCCAGCCCCAAGTCAGGCTCTGCACTGCTTGGGATTCTCTCTCTCTCCCTCTCTCTCTGCCCCTCCCCTTTTCTTTCTTTCTTTCTTTCTTTCTTTCTTTCTTTCTTTCTCTCTCTCTCTCAAATAATAAACTAAAAAAAAAGTTAAAAAATTAATATTATACATAAATTTTATCTCTGTGAAAAATTACCAGAAAAAAGTTTATGAGGAAACTGCACTAAAACAGAATGGTGCAAATACATAGGCCAGAAAAGTCGGATGCTTAATCCACTGAGCCACCTAGGCACCCCAATCTGGGACAATTTAAAAATTAATACTCATGGGGGTAACTGGGTGGCTCAGTCCATTAAGCGTCCAACTCTTGATTTTGGCTCAGGTCATGATCTCACAGTTTGTGAGACCGAGCCCAGCATTGGACTCTGCACTGACAGTGCAGAGCCTGCTTGGGATCCTTTCTTTCCCTCTTTCTGCCCCTCCCCCGCCTTTCTATCTCAAAATAAAAATAAACATTAAAATTTTTTTTTAATTGTCCCAGATTTGACCAGAGGACACTCCTTCAAACTGGCACATGTGTCCTTTTGACATGTTCCATAGTTCTTTGAGCACTGCTTACTTTCTGGCACAACAAAATATTTTCAGGTTCATTCTATCCCAGCCCTGTAATCAGTCATTTCTCTAAGGGGCCCTGGCTCCTTATAGAAAACAAGTGTATTCAATGTTATTATACATGTATATAATATGTCACTTATTAATTATTTAATCATTAATATAATGTATCTATATGTTACAATAAGTGTCATTTCTTTTAGGTTCTCTTGAAGGGCTAGAAAATGTATGTAAAAATGCTTAATGATAAATGTTAAGTAAAATAATCAAGACAAAATTTACATATAGTATGGCAGTTTTCATAAAAAACACACAGACAGGGGTGCCTGGGTGGCTCAGTCAGTTAAGCATCTGACTTCAGCTCAGGTCATGATCTCACAGTCTGTGAGTTTGAACCCCGCATCAGGCTCTGTACTGACAGCTCAGAGCCTGGAGCCTCAGATTCTGTGTCTCCCTCTCTCTCTGCTCTCCCCTTCTCATGCTCTGTCTCTGTCTCAAAAATAAAAACATAAATAAATAAATAAATAAATAAATAAAACCACACAGACAATTTGCAACAACGTGAATGGAACTAGAGGGTATTATACTAGGCGAAATTAATCAGAGAAAGACAAATATCATATGACTTCACTCATATGAGGACTTTAAGACACAGAACAGAACATAAGGAAGGGAAGCAAAAATAATATAAAAACAGGGAGGGGGACAAAACATAACAGACTCTCAAATATGGAGAACCAACAGAGGGTTACTGGAGGGAGTGTGGAAGGGGGGATGGGCTAAATGGGTAAGGGGCACTAAGGAATCTACTCCTGAAATCATTGTTGCACTATATGCTAACTAATTTGGATGTAAATTAAACACACACACACATGCACGCACACACATGCACATACACACGCACACACATGCACACACACACACAGATACAGCAAAAGGTTGAATTATGACATTTGGGGTGATTTTTAAAATTTCAATTTGTATTTCAAATTTTCTGAAATGATTATTTCTTATTACCTTTTAGGCAAACTTTTATTTTCGATTTTAGAAAAGTTGTAAACAAAGAACAGAGAGCTTCCTTATTCCCCACACTTGGTTTCCTCTATTATTAGCATCTTTTATCACAATTAATGAATCAATATCAGTCATTATTATGAATGAAAGTCTGTACTTATTCAGATTTCCCTAGTTTTTGCCTAATGTCCTTTTTCTGTGACAGGATCCCATCCAAAATACTGTATACATTTAGTCGTTAGTCTCCTTAGGCTCTTCCTCTTGGTTGTGAAAGTTTCTCAGGCTCTCCTTACTTTTAATGGCTTTGATTGTTTGGGGGAGCACTGGTCAGGTATTTTGTAGGATACCCTTCAAGTGATTTGTCTGATGTCTTTCTCATGATTGAACTGGAGTTACAGGTTTTTGGTATGAAGACCACAGAAATAGAGTACCATTCTTATCACATCATATCAAGAGTACTCATTTCACTTGTTGGCATTTTAATTTTAAAATGAAAAAATAAATGTGTTATTTATTTATTTATTTATTTAACATTTATTTATTTTTGAGACAGAGAGAGACAGAGCATGAACGGGGTAGGGGCAGAGAGAGAGGGAGACAGAGAATCGGAAGCAGGCTCCAGGCTCTGAGCCATCAGCCCAGAGCCTGACGCGGGGCTCGAACTCACGGACCGCGAGGTCGTGACCTGAGCTGAAGTCGGACGCTCAACTGACTGAGCCACCCAGGCGCCCCTAAATGTGTTTTTTAAAGTTTTTTTTTTTTAAGTTTATTTTGAGGAAGAGTGCATGTGTCCGAGTGGGGGAGGGGCAGAGAGAGAGGGAGAGAGAGAGAGAATCCCAGGCAGGCTCCTCACTGTCAGCACAGAGCCTGATGAACCATGAGATCATGACCTGAGCTAGAGTTGGATGCTTAACTGACTGAGCCACCCAGGCGCCCCTTAAAGTTCTGACTAAGAACAAGTGTAATGTATTTTCTTTTACGTTAGTTTAGGATGTAAGTTTGGCTGCTATAACAGAAAGAAACAAAAATATTAAAACATGATAGAAATTAATTTCTTTCTCTCAAAAGATCTAGACAAAGCAATCCAGAGCTACTAGGGCAATATGTTTAACAAGGTTGGTAAAAGACGTGGTTTCCTTCTTTTTTTTTTTTTAAATGTTCATTTATTTTCGAGACAGAGAGAGACAGAGCATGAACGGGGGAGGAGCAGAGAGAGAGAGGGAGACACAGAATCCAAAGCAGGCTCCAGGCTCTGAGCTGTCAGCACAGAGCCCGACACAGGGCTCGAACTCATGGACCATGAGATCGTGACCTGAGCTGAAGTCAGACGCTTAACCGACTGAGCCACCCAGGGGTCCTGACACAGTTTCCTTCTATCTCATGGTTCTGTCTTCCTTAACAAACAGATTCCAGGGCTACAATGGAAGCTTCCCTGGTTGCATGGCTATGGTGGGTGCTCTAGAGCCTGCCATCACATCAACATCATGTGGGAAGGAGACAATATACTGTTTTATTTACTAACTATTATTATTCTTAAATGTTTTATTTTTAAGTTATTTCTATACCCAACATGGGGTTTGAACTCACAACCCTAAGATCAAGAGTTGCACGTTCCACAGACTGAGCCAGCCAGGTGCCTCTGCACTCTTTTCAAGATGCACCTGGAAGTTGCACATTTCATTATTTTGCTCATATTCCATTGGCCAGAACATAGTCACATGGCCATACCCAGCTGCAAGGGGGACTGGGAAGTGTAGTCTTTTAGTGGGCAGCTCTGTACTCAGCCAGATCTTCTATAATGATTAAAGAAAGGGAGGCTGGTTTTGGGGGGAAGCAATCAGCAGTCTCTGTCAAAGCTGGAAAGCAAGCATACTAAGGGCAAAAGATGGGTATGGAAAATCCAACACTTTATTAGCTATTATTCATTACCTTTGTTACATTGCCACCAAAAATTTCAATGTGAACATAAGACATTTTTTTCCAATGTCATTTAGCTATTGTCACTCCACATGGTGCCCAAGCTCATGCTACCTCCACAATTCTCTGTCCCATGCCATTCTCCTTTCCTCTCCTTCTCAGAAGCAAAACCAAACTCTTCAGTTGAAGTTGTTTATCCAGCCACAGTCACGACCATATGGTTTCTCCTTCTACTTCAAGAGGATTTGCAAGATATTTTCCCAGGGTGCCTGGGTGGCTCAGTCAGTCGAGTCTCTGACTTTTGATTTCAGCTCAGGTCATGGTCTCACAGTTCATGAGATTGAGCCCTGCATCAAGTTCCATGCTGAGTATGGAGATTGCTTGGGAGTGTCTCTCTCTCTCTCTCTCTCTCTCTCTCTCTCTCTCTCAAAATAAATACATAAACTTAAAAAAAAACATGTTTTCCCAAGACCTACTCTTCTGAAAAAAATTAAAACTTCAGCACCTTTATGCTAAGACATCTTTCCCACCTATAGGTGAGGTAAAATTCCCTTATGTCTGGCTCTACCTGAACATTTCTTCATATGGCAACCAGGACTATAACCTGAAAATCACTGTTCACAGCAAACTCCCTGGCCCCATGTAGGACTATAATGCTGAAAAATTTTGCTCTCCAGTGACTTCAGTCTTTCCCTATACTCTTCCCCTTTCCCTTAGTTTCTCCTCTCCTTCCTTCCCCTTCATATCTCTCTCAAGCCTTCCTCCTGCCTTTGGTTTTTCAAAAAAGTTCATGAACCACATTTGACTAAGGTATAAATAACAGTGAGGTATCTAATTACTAATTCCAGGGCCGTTTACATTTTAACAGAAACTAAAAGCTGAAGCCTAAGCAGCAAATGTGTAAATGATAGAATTTCAAGTATCTCATAGTGTACAAGGGAAACTCTTTATCCTTGATATCATTCAGGCAAAAGAATGAGATAAAAACAAACTTTTATTATTTTTTTTTAATGTTTATTTTTGAGAGACAAAGAGACAGAGTGCGAGCAGGGGAGGGGCAGAGAGAGAGGGAGACACAGAATCCGAAGCAGGCTCCAGGCTCTGAGCTGTCAGCACAGAGCCCGACATGGGGCTTGAACCCACAGACCGTGAGATCATGCATGACCTGAGCCGAAGTCGGACACTCAACCGACTGAGGCACCCAGGCGCTCCAAAACAAACTTTTATGGAACAGCTAGTTTGTACTAGGCATTGTATACAACTCTTCCACATAAGTCAGTGTGTTTAATCCACACAGTAATCATGAGTGGCATTATTATCCATATTTCACAGATAAATTGAGGTTCAGAGAGATGTAACCATTTGAACCCAGATCTGTCCCATTTCCCAAATCTATGTGGTCTCTAATATAGCAGTTGTGACTATTTTCCTGAAGAAGACAAATGAAGGATTGCCCAATCTCAAGGGGCCAAAATCTTCTCTGGAATTACCCTCAAACAGATCTTGGACCAGAATCAGCAACATAGGGAGTGGTTGTAAAAGATGAGTAAATTGTATACCCAGCCAGACCAAGTCCCTTTTGTGGTGTTTCTCAAGGACTGGCTTGCATTGGAATCACCAAAGGCCCTTATAAAAATGTGGCCTTCTGAATCCCTTCCTAAATTACTGATTCTAACCTCTAGGGACATAGCTTTGGGATCGGCATTTTAAATAAGAGTCTCCAAAGTGCACTAAGGTTGCAAATCACTGGTTTAGTGAATAAACAGAAAAGAAGAGCTGTCGTCCTCCTTCCAAGACTGCCCATATTTTTGTAATTTTATAGCTTGTTAGCATTCTTGAGAGGCTGGGAACCAGAAAGTCTAGAATTCATTCTTCTAAATTATTCATTTAACAATTATTTATTGCATGCTTTTAAATATGCCAGGCATAGGAAAGCAAACACATTGCTTTTGAAATGTTTTAGAAACGTGGGCAAAACACTGGGGCGAGGGGTGAGGGAGGGGTGTGAGAGCAATGGTCAAGAAGAAATTGCGAAATTATTTGATTGGTTGATCACTCACACAGACTTTTGGTGTCCCCAAAGAGGTGGCTGCAATAATCGGGGACTATTACACAGGAGTTGGTGGTTACCTGTGTGTTGAGGTGGCTGCAATAATCGGGGACTATTACACAGGAGTTGGTGGTTACCTGTGTGTTCTCATGTTACAGGACTGAAGCATGCCTGTCCAGATATGCTGGTCAAACAGTCTCCACCGTTTCTAGTGGAGAAGCCAGATGGTTAGCTTTTATCTAGCTGGGAAGGTATTCATTTCCATATATGCAGCAGATTCAGATTTTGTAGGACCCGAGCTTTTAAATTCTGGAGGCCCTCTCCGAGAAAAAGAATGATGAGTGCAATATTAAGTATGAACATAAACATTTGTTTAGAATGAGAAAAGAAATCAAGACAGATTATAAAAGGCTAAGATTCTGATCCGTCTTTTCTGAGACCTTTAGGCAATTTTATAGAAATGCTTCTTGATTGCAAACTGCTTCCTCTCAACTACCAGACTACAACTCCCAGCAGCCCCTAGCCCTCCCAAGGGCCCCTGCGAATGAGGGGCCCTGAAATTTAATCCTCACCGACTTCACAATAAATTCTTCTTCCTTCCTTCTTTCCTTATAAGGCAAAGTGCTAATCTTCACTCCAGTGGCCTTTGCTGTAGGCTAACTCCAGCAAATATGCACAAGGCCAGTTAAACTGATTTAGCTGGGAGTAATCTTCACAGAATAAATTCTGATGTGGTGAAGGTACAGGTAGAAAAAATGGATTATTGGATCTGAGTTATACCCTCTTCATTCTTCCTAGGGAATCTGAAAACAGCAAAGGGGACCTGCGGACATCCCAACATAGCTTAGGTATTTACTTCAGCTAGGCTGTGCAAGCTGGTTAATAAAATCCTTTGGACTTGAATTTATTAATTCACTTAGGTTGCAAGAGGTATTTCTTCCCCGCTATTTAGAAATCCTCACTGACTCTCCCCTGGTATGCGTAATACACACTGGGAAAGAGAATCAATAATTTCTTAGCAAATGCAATTTGTTTGATGGATAAATACATGGTGTTCAAAGGAAGGGCTTTAATGATAAAAATGAGGAGCACCATTCTGTTCCAAATCCTCCCTTTACAGATGCTAAAACTGAGTCCAGAAAGTGCAAGAGATGTATTAAAAACCATAGTCAGGCAGTAGCAGAGCCAGAATAGAATTTCCGGTCTGGGCTTCTCTTTGACTGAAATCTGTTTCTAACAGAAGGCAGAGGAATGACCCAGAAGGCAAATAACACGAACCTGTTAAATTGGGTTTGGAGCAGCTGACAACCTGGTGAGGAGATGGTGGGCCAGGCTGGCTCTCTGATGGGAGGTGTACAAACCAGCCTGGGACAGCTGCAGGGTTATTTGGCAGACAGTGTCAAGAGCCTTGAATATATACATGTCCCAGTCCCTGCTCCTGGAATTCTACCTCTCAGAATTAATTACAAGGGTATAATCAGAAGTAAGTGCAAATATATATATATACATATATATATATATATATATACACACACATACACATATATATACACTTACTGCAGCATCATTTATAACTTAAGAAATTAACATAGGGACGCCTGGGTGTCTCAGTTGGTTAAGTGTCTGACTTCAACTTGAGTGGTGATCTCACCTTTCGTGGGTTTGAGCCCTGCTGGTGCTCTGTGATGACAGCTCAGAGCCTGGAGACTTCTTCGGATTCTAGGTCTCCCTCGCTCTCTCTGCCCCTCCCCCACTTGTGTGCTCTCTTGCTCTCTCTTTTTCTCAAAAATAAATAAATAAACATTAAAAAAAGAAATTAATATAAAATTTGATACATACACATAATTAAAATTTCAGTAGGAACAGTCTTATCATGAAACATAATGATCCCTTTCCTATCATTCCCTCTACTCGTTATTTCCACTGGCCAGACTGTGGCCTACGTTGCCTGTATTTTTTTCCTAGTATCTACCTTCATGTCTCAACCATATGCTCATACTGCTATTTCTTGACTTTTCAATTTCAGACATTATTCATTGATTCCTTATTATGGTAAGTGAGGATTTAGCTCCTCACACTCTCCTTTCCCACTTGTTCTCTTCATTTTTCCAGTATCACAATTGTTTGCTCCATCAATAATCCATTCTTGTGATTTTACAAGAGTTACTCACTTCTGTACTGTGTGGAACACTCTGATTGCAATTGAGTTTCTATCCTTCTGTTGTTGTTATTGTTGTTTTTCCTGTGGCTCTTGCCTCATTTTTCCATTTGCTTAGTTTTCAGTATTCATAAAATTAGCTTTCCTTGTGTGTTCTGTGGGGTCTGCTACATGTCTATTATTTTTCTGCTTCCTTTTTTTAAACTAAAATATGTTGATTTTCTTTTTCTCAGGAATAGAATTTTGTGATTCATCACTTACATATAACACCAAGCACTCATCCTAACCAGTGTCCTCCTTACCCCTTTAGCTCTTGCCCCCACTCAACACCCTGCCAGCAACCCTGCTTGTTCTCTGTATTTAAGAGTCTCTTATGGTATCTCTCCCTCTCTAGGTTTTTATATTATTTTGCTTCCCTTCCCTTATGTTCATTTGTTTTATATCTTAAATTCCACATACGAGTGAAGCCATATGATATTTGTCTTTCTCTAACTGACTAATTTTGCTTGGCATAATACACTCTAGTTCCATCCATGTTGTTGCTATTGGCAAGATTTCATTCTTTGTGATCATTGAGTAATATTCCATTGAATATATATACCACATCTTTTTTTATCCATTCATCTGTCAATGGACATTTGGACTCTTTCCATACTTTGGCTATTGTTGATAGTGTTGTTATAAACATTGAGGTGCATGTGTCCCTTCGAAACAGCACACCTGTATCCCTTGGATAAATACCTAGTAGTACAATTGCTGGGTCATAGGGTAGTTCTATTTTTAATTTTTTGAGGAATCTCCATACTGTTTTCCAGAGTGGCTGCACCACTTTGCATTCCACCAGCAGTGCAAAAGAGATCCTCTCCCTGCATCCTCCCCAACTTCTGTTGTTGCCAGAGTTGTTAATTTTAGCCTTTCTGAGAGGTGTGAGGTGGTATCTCATAGTGGTTTTGAGCTGTATTCCCCTGATGACAGGTAATAGTGAGCATTTTTTCCTGTGTCCGATAGCCATCTGGATGTCTTCTTTGGAAAAGTGTCTATTGATATCTTTTGCCTGTGCATTCATTTCTTCACTGGATTATTTGGGGGTTTTTTGGTGTTGAATTTGATAAGTTCTTATAGATTTTGGATACTAACCCTTTATCTGATATGTTATTTGCCAATATCTTCTCCCATTCCATTGGTTGCCTTTTAGTTTTGCTGAGTGTTTCCTTTGCTGTGAAGAAGATTTTATCTTGATGAAGTCCCAATAGTTCATTTTTGTTTTTGTTTACCTTGTCCCTGGAGACATGTCAAGTAAGAAGTTGCTGCAGCTGAGGTCAAAGAGGTTGTTGCTTGTTTCCTCCTCTAGGATCTTGATGCTTTCTGTCTTATGGTTAGGTCTTTCATCCATTTTATTTTTGTGTATGGTGTAAGAAAGTGGCCCAGGTTCATTCTTCTGCATGTCGCTGTCCAGTTTTCCCAACATCATTTGCTGAAGAGACTGTCTTTTTTCCATTGGATACTCTTTCCTGCTTTGTCAAAGATTAGTTGGCTATACATTTGTGGGTCCATTTCTGGGTTCTTTATTCTGTCCCATTGATCTATGTGTCTGTTTTTGTGCCAGTACCATACTGTCTTGATGGTTACAGCTTTGTAAGACAGCTTGAAGTCCAGAATTGTGATGCCTCCAGCTTTGGTTTTCTTTTTCAAGATTTCTTTGGCTATTCGGGGTCTTTTCTTATTCCATACAAATTTTAGGATTGTTTGTTCTAGCTCTGTGAAGAATGCTTGTGTTATTTTGATAGGGATTGCTTGTTTTTATTTATTTATTTATTTATTTATTTATTATTATTTTTAGAGGCTCCATGCCCAATGTGGGGCTTGAACGCATGGCACTGAGATTAAGAGTCACATGCTGTACTGACTGAGCCAGTCAGATGCCCCTATCAATATTGTTTTTCAAATGGCCAGATATAGCAGATGTTCTATCAATTTCATTAAAATTTTTTTAAATAAAATTTTTTTTAATGTTTATATTTTTGAGAGAGAGAGAGAGAGTACAAATGGGAGAGGCGCAGAGAGAGAGGGAGACACAGGATCTGAAGCAGGCTGCAGACTCTGAGCTGTCAGGGCAGAGCCCGATGCAAGGCCTGAACTCATGAACCGAGGGATCATGACATGAGCTGAGGTTGGACGCTTAACCAGGCGCCCCCTATCAATTTCATTTTTTTCCCCAGACATCTCTGTTCCAGAGCCTTTTGTTTCTCCATTTTGGAGTGTCAGCTAGATTTCTGGATCTGCCACAAGCTAATACCATCTAACATCTTTTCACCATTTTCCTGTGTTGTGTCTTCTGTCTCCTTCATCTTATTTCTTTCTCTTTCTAGGCTTATTCCCTTATTTAACTGGAGAACATCCTCCAGAAGTTTCTCTATTAAGGGGGCCTGTTAGGTAAATCTACTGAATCTTTGAGGCGCCTGGGTGGTTTAGTCGGTTAAGCATCTGACGTCGGCCAGGTCATGATCTAACAATCCATGAGTTCAAGCCCTACGTTGGGTTCACTGCTGTTAGCACGGAGCCTGCTTTAGATCCTCTGTCTCCCTCTCTCTCTCTGCCCCTCCCATGCTAACTCTCTCTCTCTTAAAAATAAATAAACATTTTTTTTAAAAAACTAATGAATCCTTGTGGGTCAGAAACATGTTAATTCTACCCTTACATGTAATATTGTGTTGAAGTGAACAAAACTAGGTTGATATCCCATTTTTCTCCCCTCAGAATTTAGAAAGTCTTACTTAGTTGTTCTAGCTTCTAGTGTTACATTCTGATTTCAGAATGTCATCAGTTTTTCCCTTCTCTGGAAACTTCCAAGAATTTCTTTTTATAGCTTGTAATCTGAAATTTTAAGATAATTTTATTCTTTTTATTCTTCGTGCTGGGCATGTTGGTAGGCTTTTTCCATCTGGAGACAATTTCTCTTAATATAAAAGTATGTCAAATATCAATTGTGCATGGATTCATTCTTAAAACACAAACAGTAATAATATAGTTTGATTCTCTTCAATTTTTCTGTATTAAATTCTCAAACTCCCCAGAGTTATAAGATGCAGACCAGAAAGGGAGACATTTACTGAGATTATGAATGGCCACAGACATACTGAACCCTCTTTAAACTTATTATATCAATGACTCATTAACTTCAAGTGGAGGACGAAAATCCAGCCCATGTTAAATATACACACTTCTTTTTTTTCTTAAGATTAAAAAAAATTTTTTTTAATGTTTATTTATTATTGAGAGACAGAGTGACAGAGCATGAGCAGGGGAGGGGGGCAGAGAGAGGAGGAATCCGAAGCAGGCTCCAGGCTCTGAGCTGTCAGCACAGAGCCCGATGCAGGGCTCAAACCCACAGACCGTGAGATCATGACCTGAGCTGAAGTTGGACGCTCAACTGACTGAGCCACCCAGGTGCCCCTTAAGATTTTATTTTTAAGTAATCTCTATGCCCAATGTGGGGCTCAGATTCACAACCCTGAAATTAAGAGTCGCACACTCTTCTGACTGAACAATCCAGGTGCCCCATTTATACACATTACCTAACTTTTCCTTCTCACATTCTACTCAATTTGGGTTGATAGAATTTTGCATTTCTTTGGTTCTTGAGATATGAATATGTCATTGATTCCTAATTCTTTTTTTTAAATTTATTTTTTTAAGCAATCTCTGCACCAAACATGGGGTATGAATCCTGAGATTGAACCTTGAGATTGAGTGACATGTTCTCCCAACTGAGCCAGCCAGGCACCCCCATTTCTTCCTAATTCCTAAAACCACTGAATTAAAAAAAATTTTTTTTAATGTTTATTTATTTTTGAGACAATGCAAGAGACAGAGTGCAAGCAGTGCAGGGGCAGACAGAGGCAGACACAGAATCTGAAGTGGGATCCAGGCTCTGAGCTGTCAGCACAGAGCCCGAAGTGGGGCTTGAACTCATGAACCGTGAGATCATGACCTGAGCCGAAGATGGACGCTTAACTAACTGAGCCACCCAGGTGCCGCAAAATTTTATTTTTAAGTAATCTCTGCACCTGATATGGGGTTCAAACTCACAACCCCAAGATCAAGAGTCCCATGTTCTATCAACTGAGCCAGCCAGGTCCCCCAGGTGTCTTTCTTTCTTTCTTTCTTCCTGTTTAAAACATTTTTTTTTAACATTTATTCATTCTTGAGAAACAGAGAGACACAGTGTGAGTGGGGGAGGGGCAGAGACAGGGAGGCACAGAATCTGAAGCAGGCCTCAGGCTCTGAGCTGCCAGCACAGAGCCTGACATGGGGCTCGAACCCACAAACCGTGAGATCATGACCTGAGCTGAAGTCGGATGCTCAACCAACTGAGACACTCAGGTGCCCCTGGGTGTCATTATTTCTATTTTACCGATAAGGAAACTGAAGTTAGGAGGACAGGTAACTTGCCCAGGTTCACCCAAGAAGGCTCTGTGCTGAATATGTCGTGAGGGAAACAAATTCTTACTCTGGAAGTTTTACAGTCTAATGGCAAAACAGAAACACAAATGACTATGATATAAAATAATGCAAATAAATGGGAATGTAAAGGTACAAGTAATGGGTGTATCGGTGGCTCAGTCAGTTAAGTGTCTTACTTAGGCTCAGGCCATGATCTTACAGTTCATGAGTTTGAACCCCACGTTGGGCTCTCTTCTGTCAGCACACAGCCTGCTTGGGATTCTCTGTCCCGCCTTCTCTCTGTCCCTCCCCCATTCTTGCTCTCTCCCTCTCTCAATAATAAATAAACATGCAAACAAAAAAGGTAGGGCACCAGGGTAGCCCAGTTGGTTAACTTCTGCTCAGATCATGATCTCACAGTTTGTGAGTTCGAGCCCTGCATCAGGTTCAGGGCTGACAGCTTAGAGCCTGGAGCCTGGTTAGGATTCTGTGTCTCCCTCTCTCTCTCTCTGCCCCTTCCCCACTCGCACTCTCTCTCTCTCAAAAATAAACATTAAAAAATTATTTAAAAAAAAGTTGCAAGTAAAATGTTCAGAGAGCACATAAGAAGGAGAATTTTGTTCTAATCTGGCAGTGAGTGACAGGTGTTTGGGCTAGGCCCTGAAAGATAATTAGGATTTTTTTTTTTTTTTTTTAAGTAAGCTCTACTGCTGTATGTGGGGCTTGAACTCACCACCCAACCCCCCAACCCCACCGAGATAAAAAGTTGCACACTCAATTGACTGAGCCAGCCAGGCATCATAATAGGATTTTTTTTAAGTTAATTTATTTATTTTGAGAGAGAGAGAGAGAGAGAGAGAGAGAGTGAGTGTGTGTCATTGGGAGAGGGGCAGAGAGAGAGGGAAAAAGAGGGAATTCCAAGCAGACTGTGCACTGTCAGCAAGGAGCCCAAAATGGGGCTCCAGCTCACTAACCTTGAGATCATGACCTGAGCTGAAGTGGATGCTTAACCTACTGAGCCACCCAGGGACCGACCCCCCCGACCCCCTCCCCCCCCCCCCACCGCCAGGAGTCACACGGTCTTCTGACCGAGCCAGCCAGGTGCCCTAGCTGTCCTTCTTTTTTTTTTTTTTAAGTGTTTATTTATTTTTGAGATAGAACGCGCGCGCATGCGGGCGTGCAAGTGGGGGAGGGGCAGAGAGGTAGACGAGGAATCCAAGGAAAGCTCCAGGCTCTGAGCTGTCAGCACAGAGCTGGCCACGGGCCTCAAACCCAGGAACGGTGAGACTGTGACCTGAGCCAAAGACAGACGCTTAACCGACTGAACCACCCAGGCTCCCCAGGTGCCCTAGCTGTTTTAACCATTTTTTTTTTTCTGAGAGAGAGAGGGCATAAGTGAGCGAGGGGCAGAGAGAGAGAATCCCACAAGAGGCAGAGTGAGAGAAAAGAGAGAGAGAATCCCATGTAGGTTTTGCAGTGTCAGCATGGGGCCTCAAGTGGGGAGGGGCAGAGAGAGAGAGAAAGAGGGAATCCCAAGCAGACTCTGCACTGTCAGCGAGGAGCCCAAAGTGGGGCTCCAGCTCACTAACCTTGAGATCATGACCTGGGCTGAAGTTGGATGCTTAACCTTCTGAGACATTCAGGCGCCCCATGTCTTAACCATTTTTAAGTGTACAGTTCAATAGTGCTAAGCACATTCACATTATTGTGCTGCCATCATCGTGATCCATTTCCAGAACTTTTTCATCATGCAAAACTGAAACCATATACCAATTAAACAATAGCTCGCCTACTCACCCTTCCAATAGCCCCTGCCAACCACTATTCCACTTCCTGTTGCTATGAATTGGACAACTTTAGATACCTCACATAAATGGAAACATATAGCATTTGTCTTTCTGTGACTGGCCTGTTTCACTTAGCATCATTCTTCGTAGTTGATCCATGTCACAGTGTGTGTCAGAATTCCCTTCCTTTTTAATGTTTAATAATATTCCACTGTATATATGGGCCACACTTTGTTTATCCATTCATCCGTTGATGGACACTTGGGTTGCTTCTACCTCTTAGCTATTGTGAATAATGCTACGAACATGGGTGTGCAAATATCTCTTTGAGAGCCTGCTTTTGATTCTTTCAGATATATACCCAAAAGTGGTGTTGCTAGATCATATTGTAATTCTATTAATTTTTTGATGAACTGTCATACTGTTTTGCATGATGGCGGTACCATTCATTGTACATTCTGTTATTTGCCTTTCTAACTGTGTTGATATTTGCACTGATGTTACAAATCCCTGGTAGGTTGATCTGCTATCCCCATAGCACAGTGGCCCCAAATTGCAAATGTATTCTCTACTGCCCCACAATCACAGTAAAACAAATGTTCTTGAAGCAGTAAAAATTATTAGTTTTAATTTTACAAAATCTCAATCTTGAGTACATATCTTTTTAATATTCTGTGTGATGAAATGTGGTGAAATCATAAAGCCTTTAAACTGCACATCAAAGTATGAGGTTTATTCCAAGGGAAGGCACCTGTGCAGTCATTTAAGTTTGGAGCAAATCTAGCTGCTTTTATTAGGGGATGTCATTTTTACTTGAAAGAATGATTGACAAATGATGGTTATACAGACTTGGGTATTTGGCAGGCATTTTCTCAAAAGTGAATGAAATGAGACTATTACTTCAAGGAAAACAATGGACGGTATTTGTTGCCAATAATAAAACTCAAGCTTTCACATGAAACTAGAATTTTGGAAAACTTGCATCTGTCATTAGGACCTTGACAGTTTTGAAATACTTCAAATCTTTTATGATGAGATGGGTGGTGACATTCATGAATGAGATTTTTGATGTTTTCTAATGAAACATGTGAGTATTTGGAAGATCAGCATAATGTAGTGAATCAATATTTTCCAAACAACCAATGCATGGTGTCCTAAAATTATTTATGAATTAGGGTCCTGGCTGGCTCAGTCAGTGGAGTGTGTGACTCTTAATCTTGGGGTTGTGAGTTGAAGCCCCATGTTGGATATAGAGATTAAAAAAAAAAGTTTTAACTCTTCATGGGTAGAACATCTATTTAAGATACAAGGGAGACCAATGGATTTTAATGTAACAGAATAAAAAATTCACTGAAACTAACCTTTAATAAACTCCACACTGAAACTAAACTTTAATAAACTCCTATGTGTTGATTATTAATATAATACCAAAGAATATCTACATCCAGAAAGGCTTTTAAAATACTTGGGGTGTCTGAGTGGCTCAGTTCATTGAGCATCCAACTCTTGATTTCAGCTCAGGTCATGATCTTGCAGTTTGTGAGTTTGAATCCCACATTGGGCTCTGTGCTGACAGTGTGGAACCTGCTTGGAATTCTCTCTCCTCTCTGTCACTCCCCCACTCATGCACTCTCTCTCTCAAAATAAATAAATAAGCTTAAAAAGTTAACTAATTAATTAAAAATAGTTGTAACACATATTCTTTAATCTCAATGCAAAAGATGTAACAAAAGTACAGACAAGAGGTTTCAATACAGTGGAGACTTTAAGGATACTTAAAACCAGGGGCGCCTGGGTGATCAGTTGGTTTCAGTGTCCAACTTCGGCTCAGGTCATGATCTCACAGTTCATGAGTTTGAGCCGTGAATCGGGCTTTCTGCTGTCATGCAGAGACTGTTTCAAATACCCTGTCGCCCCTGTCTCTCTGGCCCTCCCCTACTCCCCTACTGCTTGCTCTCTCAAAAAAATAAATATACATTAAAAAAAAAAGAGTGCTTAAAACTACAAGCTACTAGGGCACCTGGGTGGCTCCCTGGGGAAAGGATCAGTGGAGAGGGGCAGAGAGAGAGGAAGAGTGAGGGAGAAAGAGGGAGAGGGAGGTAGAGAGAGAGAATCCCAAGTAGCCTCTGCAATGTCAGCTCAGGGCTCAAACCCAAGAACCAGGCAATTGTGAACTGAACTGAAATCAAGTGTCAAGACACTTGGGGCACCTAAGTGATTCAATTGGTTAAACCTTGGACTTCAGCTCAGGTTATGATCTCACGGTTCACGGTTCCAGCCCTGCATCGAGCTCTGTGCATGCAAAGCCTGCCTGGGATTCTCTCTCTCTCTGCCGCCCCCCTACCCTGCCCAAAATAAATAAATAAATTAACTTTAAAAAAAGGAAAAAGCACTACAAGATACCATTTTTCATCTAATTAATCCGCAATGCTTAAGAAGTCTAGTAAAGATGCTTAGTTGGTACAGAGAAAAGGTACAAAGAAACAGTCACTTTGACACATAGCTTCTGAAGGAACAGACTTTTATAAAACATTAATATCTATTCATATTTAAAATATATGTGTATGGGGCACCTGGCTGGCTCAGTTGGTAGAGTATGCAACTCTTGATCTTGAGGTTGTGAGTTTAAGTGCCATGTTGGGTGTAGAGATACATAGAAGGAAGGAAGGAAGGGAGAAATGAAGAAAGGGAGAGAAGAAGGAAGGAAGAAAGAAAGAAAGTTGGTTAAAATAAAATAAAATAAAATAAAATATATGTGTATGTTGACCCAGAAATTCCACTTTTAGGAATTTATACTACAAACATATGCAAATTTGTTTAAAATTACATATACAGGGAATGGAAAGACTCTAAGTGCCCATAGAGGATGGTTAAATAAATTAAGCTATCCATATAATGGCATAGTATGAAGCCATTGAAAAGGATCAGTTTTATGGGCTTAGTACATAATTATCTCTAAAATATGTTGTTAATGAAAAAACAAGGTTGAGAACAATATACACAGTTTGCTGTCATCTATGAAAAATGTGTGTGTGTTTGGGGGGGGGGGGCTTGTGGATATGCAGCCTCTGAAAACATATACAAGAAACTTACATAAACTTGTTGGATCACTATGTTGTACACCTGAAACTAATGTCACATTGAGTGTCAACTATACTCAAATATATATACATATATATTTATATATATGTATATATATATATGTATATATATTATATATATAATAAAGTAGAGTAAGTGAAGTTTGAACAAACAATTGTGTTTAAATAATAAAAATTTAAAAATAAAGAAAGGGGTGCCTGGGTGACTCAGTTGGTTAAGCATCCGTCTGTTGATTTCAGCTCAGGTTATGGTCTCACGTTTTTGTGAGTTTGAGCCTTGCATGGGCTTTGTACTGGTGGCACAGAACTCCTTGAGATTCTCCCTCTTTCTCTGCCCCTCCCCTGCTCATGCTCTCCCTGTTTCTCTCAAAATAAATAAATTAGCTTTAAAAAAAAAATTTTTTTAACGTTTATTTATCTTTGAGACAGAGAGAGACAGAGCATGAACAGGGGAGGGTCAGAGAGAGGGAGAAAAAGAATCTGAAACAGGCTCCAGGCCCCGAGCTGTCAGCACAGAGCCCGACGTGGGGCTCGAACTCACAGACCGCGAGATCATGACCCGAGCCGGTAGGCCGCCCAACCGACTGAGCCACCCAGGCGCCCCTAAATTAGCTTTAAAAAAATAAAGAAAAAAAAAAAGAAACTTGTAACAGTGGCTGCCTCTGAGGTGGAGAATTAGGTTGCTGGAAGACAATCATGGAAGGGAGACTTACTTTTCACTATATGACCTTTTATGTCCTTTTTTTCTTTTTACTTTGTCTTTTAAAAAATTCACATCAGCCTGGGTGGCTTAGTGGGTTAAGCATTAGACTTTGGCTCAGGTCGTGATCTCGCAGTTTGTGAATTCAAGCCTTGCGTCAGGTTCTGCACTGACAGCTCAGAGCCTGGAGACTGCTTTGGATTCTGAGTCTCCCTCTCTCTCTGACCCTACCACACTCACACTCTGTCTGTCTCTCTCCCTCAAAAATAAAATAAGCATTAAAAAAAATTTTTTTAATAAAAAATTCACATTAGGATTAGGTTTTATTGTTCATAATTTTTACATAAGTAATTTAAAAAGTAAAATAGTTCCAACAACAATTGGTGAGGATCTTACAGCAAAATGGACGAATAAGATAAATATTGCCAAAGTGGAATCAATTGGTCTTGATAATTGATTTGATTTTGAGGGTTTGGGTGGTGATAGGGCTAAAAGGAAAGACAAAGAAGAATTAAAGATGATATAGGGGCACCTGGGTGGCTCAGTCAATTGTGTCCCACTCTTGATTTCCACCAGGGTCATGGTCCCAGGGTCATGGTTTGAACCCAACGTCGGGCTCTATGCTGAGCGTGGAACCTGCTTGAGATTCTCTTTCTTTCCCTCTGGCCCTGTCCCCTGCTTGCTCACTCTCTCTATCTCAAATAAAATTTGAAAATTAAGAAAAAAATTTTTAAAAAGATGATTTGGTTTCCCAGACAGAATGATTGGTGGTGCCATAACCCTGAAGAAAAGCAAAAGGAGAGGTTTATGGGTGGCAGTGGGGAGAGGGGTAAGAGACAGTGAGTGTTAGGCCTAGATGCTCCTATCATTTATGGGAGATGCACTTATAATTTACTAAAAGCTGCTAAATATATTTTCACAAACATAGTCTCTTGAATTCAAACAAACAACAAACAAACAAAACTATAAGAGGTAGGAATTACTATCCCTATTTTATAGTAATAAAATAGCCTATTGAAGTGATGAATCTTGCATAACCCTGAACAGCTCTGAAGTGGCAGAGGCTGGACTTGAATGAAAGCTGGTCTTGTACTCCAAGAACGTTTTTCCCCTCATATACCAAATGCCAGGCTTTGACTGGCAGAGGAAGCAGCTAAGAGAACAGGCTTTGGACTTGAACAAACTTGGATTCAAATACCAACTCTGTTAATTCCTAGCCGTATGACCTTGAGCAAGTTACTTCACCTTTCAAACATCACTTTCTCCCTCAGTATCTAGTAATGAGATTTAAATTAGATGATATATCTACAGCCTTCGTCAGACACACAGTTGTTTACACTAGGGCAGCTCAACTGTCATATTGATTAGACATGAGACACATCAGTCAGCAAATTGCCAATAAGGACTTTAGCTCTGGAGTTAAGGAAGGAGTACGGATTTACCTCATGTAATGATCATTCACTTAGTGAGCGTTTGCCATAAAAACTGTTCTACTTTTTCTTCAGTATGACAAGTTTTTCACTTAAAAAATAGTAAAAATATAATCTATTTTTATACCATAATTTTTCAATGCTGTAGTTTTGGGCAAAGACACCACTTTACTTGGCACAATAGATTTACTCAGAGAATATCATTTGAAAAAATTTGAATTGTGCTCCAGATTTAGATGAACACAAATTTTTTTTTCTTTTGCATATGGATACCAAGTGAGAAAAATGAGGTATCTTTTAGGATCCTGCAGTAGTTGTTTGTATATGTCATCTACATTTTTCTTTTTTTCCCCAGTATGTATGTGTGTATGTATGTATGTATTTACTTATTTTTTTCTTAAAGCATATTTATTTACTTTGAAAGAGAGATCATGGGGGGAGGAGAGAGAGAGAGAGAGAGAGAAAGAGAGAGAGAGAGAGAAAGAGAGAGAACCCCAAGCAGGCTCTGCACTGTCAGCACAGAGCTCAAATGCAGGGCTCGAACTTATGAACTGTGAGATCATGACCTGAGCTGAAATCAAGAGTCTGACACTCAACCTACTGAGCCACCCAGGCACTCCATATTTAAAAATTTTTTTTAAGTTTATTTATTTATTTTGAGGGTGGGAAAGGCAGAGACAGAATGAGAGAGAGAATCCCAAGCAGGCTCCGCACCTGCAGCATAGAGCCCAATGCGAGGCTCAAACTCACAAATGGTGAGGTCATGACCTGAGCCGAAACCAAGAGTCAGACACTTAACCCACTGAGCTACCCAGGCACTTTTCAAGTTTTTATTTAAATTCCAGTTAGTTAACATATAATGTAATATTAGTTTCAGGAATAGAATTTAGTAATTCAACACTTAACGTATAACACCTAGTGCTTATCACAAGAAGTGCCCTCCCTAATCCCCATCACCCATTTAACCCATCCACCTGTCCTCCTCCCTCCTGCAGCCCTCTGTGTGTTCTCTATTGTTAAGTCATTTTCATTTTTCAAAGCACTTTTGTATGTAGCCTTTATTTTACTCTAGGAGTGTTTTTCCATGTTATAAATTTATTTTTAAGCTCAATTTAAGTGCAAGATAACCATGAGCCTGAAAAGGTGGAAAAACTGGTGAAAATGGTCAACAAGAGAATGTACCTCCTAAAAAGTAACTTCCTTGCTCCCTTACTCCACTAACCACATCAAGTCTTCTTTCTTTGATGAGTTGAATATAATTACTTGAATATTGAATACAATTAATTACATTTTATGGACAAAGATATTAACCTTCTAAGAGCTGCTTATTTGAAAGTTAGTATGGTATATTACATAGTACACATTATATACACAAACCATTATATATAATGGTATATATTATATGCTCTTATATATTATAATATATAAGACATATAATGTAATATACCATATAATGGTATATATTTATATTATATTATGGCATATAAATCTCCTTACTGCTGCTGTATAAAATAACTTAAAAAAATTTTTTTTTGAAGTTTCTATTTATTTTTGAGAGACAGAGAGAGACAGAGCACAAGCGGGGGAAGAGCAGAGAGAGAGGGAGACCCAGAATCCAAAACAGGCTCCAGGCTCTGAGCTGACAGCACAGAGCCCGATGTGGGGCTTGAACTCATGAACCACGAGATCATGACCTGAGCTGAAGTCAGACGCTTAACCGACTGAGCCACCCAGGCGCCCCTGCTGTATAAAATAACTTAATTACAAAACTATATCCCATCATATTTATGGGTCCCACCTATAACTTAATTGATACTATAGAGTGTGTAAACAGGAGGATGGAAAACTTGAGAGCCAACTTAGACCTCAAGTATACAAATAATTTTTAAACGTAAAGAAATCTATTTATTAAGCAATGAAAATAAATGTTAAGCAATGAAACAGATTCGTATATTCACATATATTATATACTATATATTATAATGTATAACATTATATGATATATAATTACAATTATACAATATGATCTATAACATTATGATTATAATATATACCATATTATGATTTTATTTTTACTATTATATAATGATATATGTTATATATTATAATCTCTTATTATATATTATAACCTATTATAAATTATAAATTATTGAGGTGCCTGGATGCCTCCATCAGAGGAGCATGCAACTCCTGATCTCAGGGTCATGAGTTTGAGCTCCCCTTTCAGTGTAGAGATTACTTAAATAAATAAACTTAAGAAAATAATAACTTATAAATTATTATGTAAGTTATATCATTATATAATACATGAATCTATTTCATTGCTTAATATTTATTTTAATTGCTTAATAAATAGATTTTTTTACCTTTAAAAATGATTTATATATCTTGGGTTCTAAATTGGCTCACAAGATTTCCATCCCCTGGTGTACACACTCTATAAGATCCCATCCCCTTAAGTTATAGGTGGGACCTGTAATATGATAGGATATAGTTTTGTGATTAAGTTATTTTATACAGCAGCAGTAAGGACATTTTAGAGATATAATGAGGTCCCTAATCAGTTGACTTTAAGGTAATCAAAAGGGAGATAGCCTTGGGTGGGCCTGATTAATCAGCTTGACTTTTTATGAAGGGGCCTAGATGTCACAGATAGAAGAAGTCACAGAGATTTGAAACATCAGATGCTCATCTGTTGACCTTGAAGAAGAAAACTGCCAGGTCTTAGAGAGAGCCATGTGGTAGGAAATGGTGGATGGCCTCTACAAACCAAGGGCCTCAGTCCTATGACAAAGGAATTGAAATTCAGCCAATAACCAATGAGCTTGGAAGAGGATTCCAAGCCAAAGATGAGACTGAAGTTCTAGATGATACCTTGATTTCAGCTTGATAAGAACAGAACAGAGGACCCAGCTAACCCATGCCCAGATTTCTGACCTACAGAAACTATGAGATATTAAATTTGTGTTTAGTCCACACAATTTATTATGCAGCAGTAGAAAACTGGTACTAATGTGTGTAAATTAGCTATTACCACAAGAATTCTATTTAATAAACCTTTCCAAAACTCAGTGGTTTAAAGGAACCACCGTTTATTTGTTATGACTCTGTTGGCCACCTGGGCAGTTCTTCAACCTGGGCTGGGCAAGGCTAATCTCACCTGAACTTGTTCATGAATCCATAAATACTTGCTGGGTTTGCTGGGGGTTGGTTAGTCTAGAATGGACTTGGCTCCACTCCACACGGTCTCTCATCTCCCAGCAGGCTAGCTGTGTTTGTTGTCACGGTAGTGTCAATGTTAAAGAGAAGAAGAGAGGGGCGCCTGGGTGGCTCAGTCGGTTAAGCGGCCGACTTCGGCTCAGGTCATGATCTCGCAGTCCATGAGTTCGAGCCCTGCGTCGGGCTCTGTGCTGACAGCTCAGAGCCTGGAGCCTGTTTCGGATTCTGTGTCTCCCTCTCTCTCTGACCCTCCCCCGTTCATGCTTGCTCTCTCTCTGTCTCAAAAATAAATAAATAAACGTTAAAAAAATTTAAAAAAAATAAAATAAAAAGAGAAGAAGAGAAACCACATAAGCAATTGTTCAATTGGTTGAATGAAGTTTTTTACTGTCTTATTGACTGAAGTAAATCACATGAGATGAGAAATGAAAATATGCCCACACAAAGACGTGTGAAAAAGTGTTCATAGTAGTTTTATTTGTAAGAGTCAACAACTGGAAACAATTGAAATGTTCATCAATAATAGAAAGAATAAACAAATTGTGGCATTCTCACAAATGGAATGTAATTCAGCAATAGAAGAGTGAATTACTGACGTAAGCAACAGTGTAGATGAACATCAAAACCATTGTGTTGAGGGGTGCCTGGGTGGCTCAGCCATTTGAGTGTCTGCCTTTGGCTCTGGTCATGATCTCACAGTTTGTCAATTTGAGCCCCGCATCAGGCTCTCTGCTGTCAGCACAGAGCCTGCCTCAGATCCTCTGTCCCCTTCTCTTTCTCTTCCTCTCCTGCTCTTACTCTCTGTCTCTCTCAAAAAATAAACATAAAAAAAAAAAAAAACCATTGTGTTGAGCCAAAGCGTGAGACACAAAAGAGTGTATCTGAATAATTCCATTTATAAGACATTGAAAAACAAAGATAAAGCTAATCCATGGTGATAGAAATCAAAATAATGGTTGTCTAAAGGGGATAGGAGTTGAGTGGAAGGGGGCATGAGGGCACTCTCTAGGGGAAATGTGCTTTATCTTGATTGGGGTGGTGGTTACACAGGTATATGAATTTATCAAAATTCATTAAATTGGGGCACCTGCGTGGCTCAGTTGGTTAAGCTGCGGACTTCGGCTCAGGTCATGATCTCAGAGTTCGTGAGTTTGAGCCCTGCATCAGGCTCTGTGCTAACAGCTCAGAGCCTTGAACCTGCTCCGGATTCTCTGTGTGTGTGTCTCTCTCTCTGCCCCTCCTCAGCTTGCTGTCTCTCTGTCTTTCAAAAAAATGAATAAACATTAAAAAAAAATTTAAAAAACCAAAATTTGTTAAATTGTACACTTTAGATCTATGCGTTTATTCCTAAATTTATTATATTTATTATATTTAATATACCTATATTTATTATACCTAAATTTTACCTTAAAAACAAAACAAACAAAGATTTAGTGGAAAGAATATAAGTGTTGATGTTAAAAAGTCTTGAATTTATTTATTTATTTATTTATTTATTTATTTATTTATTTATTTATTTTAGAGAGAGAACAAGCAGGGGAGAGGGGCAGAGGGGGAGAGAGAGAGAGAGAGATGCTTGAGCAGGCTTCACATGTGCAGAGCCTGACGCAGGGCTCAATCCCAGGACTCTGGGGTCAGGACCTGAGCTGAAATCAAGAGTCAGATGGTCAAACAACTGAGCTACCCAGATGCCCAATCTTCGAATTTAAATACCATTTTTACTTCCCAGCTGTGTAAAGTCACTTACTTTTGATAGAGCTTAATTTTTCTCATGTACAAAATGCAAAAGTTGTATACCTTGTTGTTGTGGTGGTGGTGGTGGTAAAATATACATAACATAAATTTATCATTTTACAGATTTTTTAAAAAGATTGTATTTTTTAGTAATCTCTACACCCAATGTGGGGCTTGAGCTCACAACTCCCAAGTTCGACAGTTGCAGTGGTACACTGACTGAGCCAGCCAGGTGCTCCTCATTTTAAAATTTTTATTTATTGGGGTGCCTGGGTGGCTCAGTCGGTTAAGGGTCTGACTTTGGGTCAGGTCATGATCTCGCGGTTCGTGAGTTCAAGCCCCGCGTTGGGCTCTGTGCTGACAGCTCAGAGCCTGGAGCCTGTTTCAGATTCTGTGTCTCCCTCTCTCTCTCTGACCCTCCCCCATTCATGCTCTGTCTCTCTCTGTCTCAAAAATAAATAAACTTTAAAAAAATTATTTATTTATTTATTTATTTATTTATTTATTTATTTATTAAGTGCATTTATTTTTTGAGAGAGAGAGAGCATGAGCAGGGGAGGGGCAGAGAGAGAGGGAGAGAAAAAGAATCCCAAGCAAGCTCCCCACCATCATCAAGGAGCCCAATGCAGGGCTCAAACTCACAAATCGTGAAATCATGACCTGAGTTGAAATCAAGAGTTGCACGCTTAACTGACTGAGACACCCAGGCTCAGCTTAATGATTTTAAAGTGTACAGTTTTATAGCATTAAATACATCTAAAACTGTTCTGCAACCATCACCATCATCCAGCTCCATAACTTTTTTTTATCTTTCCCAACCAAAGCATTGTACCCATTAAATACTAAGTGTTGGTTCTCTTCTCCCCTAGCCTCTTGCATCTACACTTCTATTTCCTGTTTGTATGAATGGGCCTATTCTTGATATCTTATATAGGTAGAATCATACAATATTTGTCCTTCGGTGAATGGCTTTTTTTCACATAGTATTGTTCTTCAAGATTCATCCATGTTGTGATGTGTGTCAAAATTTCCTTCCTTTTAAAGGCTGATGACTATTCCATTATGTGGATGTACTACATGTTTTTTATCTGTTGATGGACACTTAGGTTGCTTTCACTTTTTTGGTATTATGAATAATGTTCTGAACGCAGGTATACAAATATCTGTTTAAGCCCCTGCTTTCACTTCTTTTGGGTATATATACAGAAGCATATATGCTGGATCATATGGTAATTCTATGTTTAATTTTTTGAGGAATTACCTGCCAAACACTTTTCCACAATGGCTGCATCATTTACATTCTCACCAGCAATGTACAGGTGTTCCATTTTCTCCATATCCTCACCAATATTCATTTTCTGTTTTGTTTTGTTTTGTTTTTATAATAGCCATCCTAATGTGGGTAAAGTGGTATTTTATTGCGTTTTTGATTTACATATTCCAATGACTAGTGATGCTGAGCACCTGTTCTTAAGCTTATTGGCCATTTATCTTCTTTGGAGAATTGTCTGTTCAAGACCTTTGCTCATTTTTTATTGGTTGTTTTTTGTTGTTGTTGTTGTTGAGTTGTAAGAGTTCTTTATATATTCTGGATATCCATCACTTATCAGATATATGATTTGCAAATATTTTATCCCATTCTGTGGGTTGCCTTTTCAGTCTGTTGATAGCCTTTGATGCACAAGGTTTTTTGTTTGTTTGATTTTGATTTTGATTTTGTTTTTTTAAATTTTTTAAGTTTTATTATTTATTTTTATTTACTTAAAAAATGTTTTTAATGTTTATTTTTGAGATAGAGAGAGAGAGAGATCACATGTGAGTGGAGGAGGGGCAGAAAGAGAGGGGGACAGAGGATCCTAAGTGGGCTCCATGCTGACAACAGAAAACCTGATGTGGTGCTTAAATTCACCAAATTCAGATCATGACCTGAGCCAAAGCTGGACACTTAACTGATTGAGCCACCCAGGTGTCCCAAGTTTTATTTTTTTATTTTTTCAGAGAAACAGAGAATGTGAGAGAGAAAGGGGCAGAGAGAAAGAGAGAGAGAGAGAATCACAAGCAGACTCCATGCTGCCAGTGCTGAGCCCATCTTGGGGCTTGATCTCATGAACAGTGATATCATGACCTGAGCTGAGATCAAGAGTTGGACTCTTAACTAACTGAAACACCCAGGCTCCCCCACAAGTCTTAATTTTGATGAACTCCAACTTAGCTATTTTTTTCTTTTGTTGGCTATCCTTTTGGTGTCATATCTAAAAAATGATTCCAAATCTATTGTCATGAAAAATTTCCCTTACGTTTTATTCTAAGAGTTTTATAGTTTTAGTTCTTGCATTTAGATCTTTGGTCCATTTTGATCCAAATTTGTGTATATGGTTATAAGGTAAGGGTCCAACTTCATTCCTCTGTGTGTAGTTATACAGGTTTCTCAACACCATTTGTTGAAAAGACTGTCCTTTTCCCATTGAACGGTCTTGGCACACCCTCAATCATATATGGAGGTTTCTTTCTGAGCTCTCCAATCTATTTCATTGTTCTATATGTCTGATTTGTCCCAGTACCCCACTATTTTAATTATTGTAGCTTCATAATAAGTTTTAAAACCAGACAGTATGAGTCCTCCAGGTTTGATTTACTTTTTCAAGTCTCTTTTGGCTATTTGGGGTCCCTTGAAGATGCTATATGAATTTTAGGTTGGATTATTCTAGTTCTGCATACTAACTATGTATGAAACTTTTGATAGGGATTGCACTGAATCTGTACATCACTTTGGATAATATTGACATCTTAACAATATTAAGACATTAAATCCATGAATGTGGGATGTGTGTCCATTTATTTGTGTCTTATTTAATTTCTTTCAGAAATGTTTTGTAGTTTTCATTGTACAAGTCTTTTACTTCCTTGGTTAAATTGATTTTTAGGTATTATATTCTTTTTGATGCTATTTTAAATGGAATTATATGTATAATGTAATTTCCTTTTCATATTGTCCAGTATTAGTATATAGAAATGCAACTTATTTTTGCATGTTGACTTTGTATCCTGTTACTTTGCTAAATTGACTCATTTGTCTAACAATTATTTGTGGAATCTTTAGGGTTTTCTACAAATAAGATCATATCATCTGTGAACAAAGAACTTCCTTTCCAATTTGGATGCTTTTGATTTTTTTTCTTGCCTAATTGCTCTATGATTTCCATCACTACATTGTATATAAGTAGTAAAAGTGGGGATGCTTGCTATGTTTCTGATCTTTGAGGAAAATGTTTTAGTCTTTTACCATTGAGTATGATGTTTGCTGTGGGTTTTCATATGCAGCCTTTGTTATGTTGGGATAGTGTCCTTCTATTCTTAGATTGTTGAGTGTTTTTATCATGAAAGGGTATTTTATTTGTCAAATGCTTTTTCTGTATCAGTTGATATGATCACGTGGTTCTTTTTCCTTCATTCTATTAATGTGATCTATTACATTGATTGATTTCATACGTTGAACCATCGCTGCATTTCAGAAATAAATCTCACTTGGTCATACACATAATCCTGTTAACATGCAGTTGAATTCAGTTTACTTGTATTTTTGTTGAGGATTTTTGCTTCAGTGTTCATAAGGGATAATGATCTATAGCTTTCTTTTTTTGTAGTGTCTTTGGCTTGGGAATCAGGGCAATGCTAACCTAATACAATGAGTTAGGAAGTAGTCTTTCCTTTTCAATTTTTTGGAAGAATTTGAACAGAACAGATATTAGTTCTTAAATGTTTGGTGGAATTCACCAGTGATGACATCAGGTCCTGGGCCTTTCTTTGTTTCTATTCTTTTTAAGTTTATTCATTTGTTTTGAGAGACAGAGAGAGCACAAGCAGGGGGAGGGAGGGGCCGAGAAAGAGAGGGGGAGAGAGAATCTTAAGCAGGTTCTGTACTGTCAGCACAGAGCCTGACTTGGGGCTTGATCTCACAGACTGTGAAATAATGACCTGAGCCAAAATCAAGAGTTGGACGCCAAACTGACTGAGCCACTCAGGTGCCTGTATTTCATTTACTTATTTTTAAAAACTGTTTATTTCTTTATTTCAAGAGAGAGCTTGTGAGCAGGCGAGGGGCAGAAAGAGAGGGAGAGAGCTAATCCCAAGTGGGCTCCATGATGTCAGCCCAGAGCCCTACATGGGGCTTAAACTCATGAACCATGAGATCATGACCTGGGCTGAAACCAAGAGTCCGACTTTTAACCAACTGAGCCATCAAGGCACCCCTAAATATTTTATTTTTAAGTAATGTCCACACCCAACACAGGGCTTGAACCCATACTTGAGATCAAGAGTCACACGCCCTACTGACTGAGTCCAGGCAGGCATTCTATCAGATTTTCTATTCATTATTTAGTCTTGGTAGCAATTTGTCCATTTCAGCTAGATTATCCAATTTGTTGGCAGATAATTGTTCACTCTTTTATGATCCTTTTTATTCCTGTAGAATTGGTAGTTATGTCTCCACATTCATTTCTGATTTTAGTTGTTTGAGCCTAATCTTGTTTTTCTTGGTCAATCTAGCTAAAGGTTTGTCAATTTTGTTGATCTTTTCCAAGAACTAACTCTTGGCTTTGTTGATTTTATCTCACCAGGTTTTTGTGAGGATTAAATAAGATGATGTGATACCAATTCCTAAAGAAGAAATACAAATGGTCAAGAGTCATATTTTAAAGAGTTCAGCTTCTTCAAATAATTCAAAAAAATTAAGTTAACAGTAAGGCACCATTTTATCAAATCATCATAGTTAGAAACAGAACCCAGCCAGAAGTCAACACCTTGTGTGTGGGTTTAGTTACTAAAAGGAGACACTTAGGGGGGCTTCAGGGACATTGGTAATATTTTATTTATTGACCTTGGAGCTGGTTTGATGTTTTAAAAATTCATCAAGCAATGAGGAGTTATTGTTTATAGGGTATAGCATCTTCTGTACCCAATAAAGAATTTCCTATACTCAATAAAGAATTCCTGAATTGGATGGTGTTGATGGTTTCAGAACTATTTGAACGTCCTTAATGTCAATGAATTGTACACTTAAAAATGGTAAGATGGGGGTGACTGGGTGACTCAGAAGGTTAAGCATTTGACTTGCAATCTCAGCTCAGGTCTTGCTCTCAGAGTCATGAGTTCAAGCCCCACATTGGGCTCTGCGCTGGGCATGAAGCCTACTTAAAAAAATGATAAGATGATAAATTTTAGGCATGCCTGGGTGGCTCGGTCAGTTAAGCGTCGGACTCTGGATTTCAGCTCAGGTCATGATCTCATGGTTTGTGAGTTCAAGCTCCACATTTGGCTATGTGCTGGGAGTGTGGAGCCTGCTTGTGATTCTCTCTCACTCCCTCTCTCTCTCTGCCCCTACCCTGCTCACTCTCTCTCTCTCTCTCAAGATAAATAAACTTTTAAAAAAAGATGAAAAATTTTATACTGTGTGTATTTCACTACAATTTTAAAAGTTTATTCAGCTATATATTTATAATTTGTGCACTTTTATGTATATTACTTATATTTTAATTATGAAAAAAATATAGTAATAGGATGGGAGTCTGCAGTAAGCAATCACTGCTGGTGAAAGTGTAACTGATAATTTCTGGAAGACAATCTAGCTACATGGCTATAAAGCTATAACCTTTGTCTCAGGAATTCTACATCTAGGAACTTATCCTGGGGCACCTGTGTGGCTCAGTCAGTTTAGTGTCCGACTTTGGCTCAGGTCGTGATCTTGGGGTCCATGAGTTCAAGCCCTGCATCAGACTCTGTGCTGACAGCTTAGAGTCTGGAGCCTGCTTCAGATTCTGTGTCTCCTTTTCTCTCTCACCACTTCTACTCTGTCTCTCTCTCTCAAAAATAAAGATAAACATTAAAAAAAATTAAAAAACACAGTGAAATTAAATTGGGATAGTTCTCAATAGCAGTCATAAAAGATGACAGAAGCAAATAAATCTAGAATTGGACATAATAGATTTAGCCAAGGGATGGCATGATGCGTGATATAGCTTCTACACCTCATCTGTGTTAGATACCACTAATAAGTTATTGAACCTACATGTGATTCAATGGATGTTTTCTATACAATGCCCCCAGCAGCCATTACCAGGTAATTGGAGCTGCCAATGAGGCCCTACCTAAGGTATTCTAATCATTTAACATTGTGAGAACACTGAGGACCATAAATGTAAGGGGACTGGCCAAAGGTCATTCAGTGGCTGTCAGAGAACACCTATTCTGTATAATGTAAAATCTGTTTTCTTTTGAGTTTTGAATCAGTTAACAATGCCCCAGAAACCAGCAAGGGCACATGAAAATCTATATAGGGTGGATCATTTCTATCTAGGAAGACAGTTTCCTATGGCATTAAGAAATCCAAGGGGGCAGCAAGGGACAGAGAGCAGAACATTGATGTTCCTCCTCCTACCCCAGGGAGAAGGCAGAGGTTAATGAGGAGGAAAATGAAGATCCTTCCATAAGCCTCATAATTGTGTAATTCTTGAAAGTATCCCACCAGGTAGTAGGGAAAGAAGGATGATGTTCCTCTACAAGTAGCATCCCACAAGAGGGGACACTCAACTCTATTTGTTCTATTTGTTCAGGTTCTCACAACCAGAGTTTAAGAGTTCTTCAGAAACTAACCAGCCAACTAACTAACTAACCAACCAACCAACTAAAGTAGTCCTCCTCCACTTTTTGTCCCAACTCCCTGTCTTACTTTCTTCTGAACATCCTCAGATTTTACCTAATAGATATAAATGTCTGATTTTCATTAAAACATATTTGAATCTAATGGATAGAATTCCTCTAGGTAATAACTTCTTTGGGGAAGAAACTCCAAGTCTTTTATAGCTGCTCTTTGCACATATCCCTAAGATGGCGTCCACATGTATGAAGTGTTAATGTGTTGAGGAAGCCTGAAACCTTGGATCTATTTGGTGTCCTTGTGCTATACTTTGACTTGTCTAGATGTTCAGCAACCTATTGGTCAGTGAGTGGTGTATCTTGTAGCCTGGCCTCTCTAAGCTTGCTAATTGTCTGGAGGAACCACAACTCTTTCTGAAGTCTGGTTGTTACTACTTTTTGTTCTAGGTCCAGTGAGCTCTACAGAGCTACTTCCCCCTAGAGTTGTCAGTTAGTCTCTTGGCTATCTTCCCTATGTCTCCACAGGATATGTGGGAACTTCTATTTACATTCTATACCTCAGTGGGGATAAGGGCCACTCACTTGTAGAACTTCTTCCAAGATTCTGTGTCTAATTTTGTATATGGAAGAAGTTGTGTTCTAGTTCTTTAAAAATTTCCTCCCTGTCCTCATCACATAAGCTTTAATACCCACAAAATATGGATTCACCCCTAACTAAAAGGCACTCTGAGGGGCTAAATGCAGGCTTTCTTTCTCTTCCCAACTACACAAGGCCATTACTTTTACTAAAGTAATGTAGCTGCTTGCCTGTGGGTGTGGATATAGTCTGCAAATCATCTTTACCTGGAATTCCAAACAGAAGCAAAGCAAAAATGCTTTCTATTCGGAAATGCTAGAGTAGAAAGACAGAGGTGTGTGTCTTTCAATCACTGCCTCTCTTTTCCTTCTTATTCCTTCTGCCATTTAACTAAGAGCCAGGCTTTTCTTTTACTTTCGTATGTCACATTTTCATGGCTTAGCTGTCCTAGATGAAAGGAGCATCTCCTCTGGAGTCTGGGGAGAAATGAGATTCTTACTATATACCAAATTTTATAAGTTAAATGGAATTAAGGAAATTTAGCAAATTCTTTTTCTCTCCACTAAGCCTATTCTACTCTCTCCTGATTATGGAAATAAGTCTCAGAGCTCTACTTCAGGCCAGAGTCTAGGATAGAACATGATTTAAAGAAAAAAATTAAAATGAATCAGCTTGATATTTGTTAAAGTATTATACTATTATATTTTACTTTTTTTTTTGAGAAGTCAGAAGATTGGATTTGTACATGACATAATCCCATTTTAAATGTTGGCAAATAATTAAAAAATTTAAAAATGTAGAATGTATAAAATAATATACTCTTCTAGTGCTAGGAACCAAAGGGTTCTAAGAGATTTAAAGATATTAACTAATTCTCCCAACAATGCATTTTACAGAGGAGGATACTGAGGCATAGAGCAAGTTACTTGACCAAGATCACATAGCTATATGTGATGCAAACCAAATACATGTCTATGGGGAAGATTTGTCTGCAAGGCAACCAATATGCAACCTCTAGTTCATGATATATTGGAATAAGCTAGAAAGAAAAAACCTTTGGATTCTGGCTTGGCTTCTCTGATGAATGACCATGTAGTGGTCACTTAACCTCTGTAAATCCCTCTGTAAAATAAGCATGATATGATTAACTTTGCAGTGCTCACTAAGTGTTGGTTTTCTCTTTTCTCCTCCTATATGGATGCTAGCACTGAACATTCATGATATGCTTGTATATTATCTGCAATGCACAAATCTTGTCTATGGTTCAAGACCCAATATATTCCCAATACTTCCAGAAATAATCTGATATGATAGACAGTGCTAGACTTGAGGTCAAGATGCTTGTTCCAGTCCTGACGCTGTTATGAATCGTTTGTGTGATCTCACACAAGTTTCTGAACCTCAGTGACTCCATCTTTAAAATGTGGTGTTGGACTGAATCAGATGGCCTTCAGATGTGTCTTGAGAAATGCCACATTTCTCTAATGGTGGGAAGTGTCATGAAAGAAGAAGAGAGAGGGCAAGGGGAAGGATGGGTGAGTGGTTTATGGGTTCCCCATCTCCACTTCAAATTTAGCAACTCCATTTTAAGCTCAGATTTTATTAGAAGGGAATATTCTACTGCCAATAAAACAGGTGGAAACCACCAGACCTTTCATGTACCCATATTCTCTAAAACAATCTCTTTTTGTGGTTTCTCTTTTGATTTCCTTTTTGTTCTAAACATGGAACTAAAAGATCTGACATGTTTTAAAAATTCCATCTGAAATATACATTCTTTTGTCCTTTCCTCTTTCCTACGCAGAAGTGAAGAGGCCTAAGCAAGGACAAACATGGATACTTCCAGCGATTCCACAGTTTTCAGCAAAATGTGACAGATTAAGAAACTTCTCAGTTTCAAAACAGCTACCAAGTGACATGCAAAAGTCACAAATGGTCTCTTTTTATCCTATGACTTTAGGAATTGCTCATTTGCATTTCAATGTTTCTTGCTGGGTGGGAATGACCTTCAGGAGGCAACTTCTTTGTATTTGCCTGATTGTCTCTCAGCTATCATGAACTCCATTAGAGCAATTTTTCTCCACCTGAGGCTAGGGAACTGTATGAAGGGGACTAAATCAAGCCTCCATTCTCTTCAGTCTTCCTCAGTTTCTGTTTTAGGGCAAGATAGACCCAAATCTACTTCACAGCTTTCTGCTTGGAAATAAGATGAGCACCCTTTAAGTCAGATCCTCAAAGCTCCTTCAATGGAGGTGAATGAGGACATACAATACCTGCAAATCATCACCCATCTTCAGAGAAGAATTACAGTATTCTTGAAACATCATGAACTTTCATTTCTGATCTTCTAGATGAAAGCTGATTTATCTTTTGCTTTGAAAACAAGTTTGGTGCATTGAAAAGCCTGGGAGGCTGTCACTCAAATCTTGATTCTAATTTCACACCAGCATTTAGGTGCCTTGGGGCAAATTACTTTCTGGACTAGGCTGCTATTTTACTACTGGGAGTATTGGAGTAGATGCTTTCTGAGATCCTTCTCGATTTAGATATTCTAAGGACAAATTACTATAGAGGAAATTATCTCCAGTTGTTGGTTCGGTCTTCAAAATCACTATAGGATCTAATTTTGAGGTTAGGCTGTCAGAGTTGGCCCTTAATAGTCTATGCTCTGGGCTTCAGATCTGGCTGTCTAAAGGAAGGAAAGCTGGGTCTCTTTGGGATGACTGGCTTGTTTCCTCATTGGTTGGGATTCTTCATGTTCAGAGGTCCACTGGGAACTTCAGTTCACCATCATTTCCCCTATACAATGGTATCTCCGCAGTCAGGTGTAAGATGGTGATCTGGACCCCTCACTGACATTTCACCCAATTCTCCAGACAGTCCTTTCATTAATTTCTTTCATTCCTCCTTCATCACTGCATCATGGTCCCTTTAAGGCAGCGGCCATAGTTGAGTGGTGGGAGCAGCTGCTGGCAGCAAAGAGACTTGCAGGATTTGGCCTACCCTTGGCCACTCACAGCGCACGCTCAGGACCGGGGGCTTGGTGGGAAAGGAAGGAGGGGCTTAAGGTGCGCCTGCGCAACTGGGGCGCGCGCAAGGGGCTGGTTTGGTGATCCCTTTAAGAAACCGCAGGCGGAGGAATTTCTCTGAGAGAAAATAATCCTACTCACGGGGCCCCTTGGAGGCCATTAACCCCCCGAGTCCCGGCCCCCCCTTTTCCCGGGCAGGCCCTACCGCCCACGCGCGCACCCGTGGGATCTCAGGATCTCAGACCCGGCGCGCGGCATCCGCCCCCTCCCCACTCTCAGCGCCGGGCCCGGTTGGGTCCGGGGAAGCTGCCGCGAGGCGGCCGTGCCTGCAGTGTGGGCGGGGGCCGGGGGCCCGAGAGGTTCCGCCGCCACCGCGCCGGGAGCCGCAGCGGTTCCGAGCGGGGCCCAACATGGCGGAGAGAGAGGTGGAGTCCGGCCCCCGAAAGAGGGTAGGTGAGGTGAGGCAGAACTCGGGCGGCGGGCGGCGGGGGGCGGGGCGGGAGCCGCGTCCCGGGGCCGGGAATGGGCCAAGCGCAGGCTCGTGGAGGGGTCGCGGAGGCCCCGTTGGAGAGAGGCTGCGGGCAGGACTGAGGCAACCTTGGGTCTGGAGCGCGCTGGAGAGTGGTCCTTCGGCAGGTGGGACAAAGATTTGCTGCTGGTTAGGAGGGGGAGGGGCGGGGGGTTGTTTGCTTTTTTAATTTTTCCTGCATTGGGGGTGGCTTATCTGGGCCAGGGGAGGGAAGGTGTCAGATTGTTAAGTGCATCTTTAGTAAATCAGAGTCTGGAAGTTTAACTGGGGAGAGGTCAGGTGGGGGTGGTGGTGGCGGGAATAAGTCGTGGACGGGTCTCAAGAGGAATAACCTGGAGGGTTCTTCAGTAACACCGTTGCGAATTCATGCTCCTGCCTCCTTTCCCCTCCTCCCCCCCCCCCCCCATAACCGTTATCAAGACTAAGGTGGAGGTGGTGCTCCTACCTGTGAAGAAGTGGGGTCGTTGGCATGTCCTGATTTAGGAGAAAGATTTTGGCAACTCTAAATGTCATGTTCTAGTCTAGCCTCTTTACCAACAATTAGGAACGTGGAAGAGTATGACAAGTTTTGTCATAACAGGAATGCATCCAACCAACCTGCAGAGGTGAAGCCAGTTCTGCATAGGAGTTGTTGAGTGCTTTTAAAGTTTGTCTTGAAACTTTTCTTATTTAATTCTGAATGTTTTTTTTTTTCAGACGGAGAACAATACTGTACTATCGATTGAGCAATATTTTTCAGATTTTTTTTTTTACTTCCTCCCCCCCCCCCCCGCCCCCCCTTAGCATGTTGAGCAGTAAGTTTCTTATCAGGAATCTTGCTTTTGGGAATGATCACAAAATGATCAAATTAGTGTTAAGTCAATTACGTAAAAAATTACTAGATTTTTACTGATAGTGCCTTTTTTGATTTAGCAGAGTTAGCGATCTCTTGATGATATTAGGGATAGTCATTTGAGTGCTTACTATGTGTCTGGCATTGTGCTTTTTAGGAAGAATTTACCTTTCCATTAGCTATGTAAAACCCATTTTGCAGGTGAGGAAATATAGGCTTATAGAGATATATAGAGAGGTTAAGTAATTAAGATCAGATAGCTATTTAAGAGGTTGAGTTTGGATTTGAATTCAGGTTTTTCCCAACTACAGTACTTGTGTAGGTTGCCAATCTATGTTTCTTTCCTTAAAAGCTTAAATTATAAATAGCCAAACAAGTGTCGAATAGTTTTTTTCCAACAATTTATCAGGAAATATTTTCAACTACACAGCAAAATTGAAAAAATTTACAGGTGGCATTCATATACCCACTACTTAGATTGTTCTATTGACATTTTACTGGTTTTATTACATATTTATTCATCTATTTAGTCCTTTATCTTTATATCAGCTATTTTAATGCATTTCATTGTCGTATTTGGAGTAATTAAAATTTAATGTTGACAGTCTTAGGTTTATAAAAGTTTAGCTCTTCATGCAATAATTAGTCATAGCTAGAGAACAAGTTAAGCTGTATAATGATAGTGTACCAAGTAGTACGTTTAATGGAAATATTGGGTATGGAATGCATGTCTTGAAATCTTAAATTACTCTTCCAGTTGTGAGTCAATTTTAAAGTCGATCCTCATATTTGAGTGAAGGCAGATGGCATGTGATCCACCATTAAAATATATAGGGTAAATTACTTGAGTTGTGTAATGTTCTTTCAAGGAGATTGCTGAATCCAGTTGCTATTTTTGCTGTTGTCATTCACCTTATAAGATGGAATGTTCTAGAAAAACATCTGCGCGCTTTGGTAACAATTTCAACTGGATTTTAAATACTTCTTGCTCTTCTAATACACTTAAACGGTGCTGCACTGGTGGTAATCTAAATTATTATTTTTTAATATGTCATACATGTAGCGCTTCCACAGGTTTTACCATTATTTTACCAATTTCATTGTGGAGGAAGGTTACATTCATTATTTTTTAGATTCCATAATCCATTTTAAAGTTGTTATTTAATTTTTTTTTTTTTTTTTTAAGTAATCTCTACACCCAATGTGGGGCTCAAAATCATGGCCCTTGAGATCAAGAGTCACATGCTCTACCGACTGAGCCGGCCAGGTGCCCATCCATTTTGTTTTGATATCAAAACAAAATGTTCAGTAGGGTTATCCCGAACTATACACATGGTATATGCACTTTTTTTTTTTCCACTCACTTTTTGGTGTATGCTAAACTCCATATGGATTCCATATGTATATTCTAAACAGGTTAGTGAGGACTATGTGCAAAAGTACAAGATCTTTTTAAATAATTTGGTTGTTTGCTTTGAGGTAGCTAAAAAAATTGCACAGGCCTAAGTAATAAATTTAGGTTATTTCATCTCAAATTGCATTGATATGACATGGTATTATATTTATGATACTGCTTTGACTTTTATAATCCTAAGTCACAAGTTGTTGAGCACCTATGTTAGTTGATGTACCTTATGCTATGCATTATGCTATGGTATTTATGATCAGCTAGAATAATACATTCTGGCTCTCCTGCTAAATTGCCAACTCCTTTAGAGGAGGGCCCATTGTACAGCATTTTGCATCTCCAACACCTAAGACTTCCACATAATAGAACTCAAAAGACTTGGTTTTTGGTAAGAAAGTTCAGTTGTTACAGTACAGTGTGTATGGCGTGGGTACCAAGTTATCTGTTTTGTAATTTTGGAAGCTTTTGTAAATGTTTCATACCATCTTTATACTCAGAAATTCTCTCATGGATCCAGATTTAGGGATCTTCTGATTGTTCGGGATTTTGGTTAGATGGAAGAGTGTAAACAACCTTAAGTTTTGTGTAGGCCTGCCTGGTGTCTTTTATGCTTGTGGGCAAATAGAACAATAGGTATTCATTAGATAAGGTTGATTTGATTGTATTCTGACTATATTGGAATGCCAGTCTCTCAATTTGTGAACTTGGGGAAGCTGAATATGTGGGTGTGTCAGCACTATATCCATCTATCATCTGTGCTAAGAACAAGTTCACATGATGGCCAGTATTATATACACATACACTCTTTCTCATTTTAAAGTTAGGATATTTTTGAGATAATGTTTATGAATTTTTTTTAAGATTGCAAAATTTTTATTTTCTTAAATAAGTTTTAAAATTCATTAGTTAGGTTTGTTGTAAATAGTGGAATTATTTTATATGTGGCTATTATAGTAAACCTATGAAGCAGGCAATCTAAATCTGGTGGCCATATTTTTTTTGTGAAATCCCTGTATCTTTTTTTTTTTTATGTTTATCTTGAAGGAGAGAGACGGAGTGTGAGTGGGGGAGGGGCAGAGAGAGAGGGAGACAGAATCAGAAGCAGGCTCCAGGCTCTGAGCTGTCAGCACAGAGCCCGTCGCAGGGGTTGCGGGGCTTGAACTCACAAGCTGTGAGATCATGACCTGAGCTGAAGTCGGATGTTCAACTGACTGAGCCACCCAGGTGCCCCGCTATATCTTTTCAGAGTTTGCATACAGAATGATGATTTTTGTAAATGTATACGTTATTAAGTGGTCTAGTAAGTTGTATCCGTTCTTAAACTTCTCTGTATATTAAATTTGGGACGTATATGTTTGGTGTACTTAAAGATAAACATATGTAGAAGTAGTATGCTTCAATTTTTGTAAAAACTGACCATTTTCCCCTCCCTACATATATGTGTATATATGTATGAACTTGGAGAAAGTTGTGGAGGATACATTTCAGGCTACATGTTACCGTTGATTATCTTCAAGGTTTGAGATAAGGGAAAGGGAGAATAGGGGAAGACTTTTGCAAAATGGAAAATACTCATGGTATAATATTAAGTGAAAATGTAGACTGTAAAATGTTATCCATATTATTATTGTAAATATGTAAACACTGAACATGTGTATAGACAAGGAATAGAAAATAATATGAACAAATGAAAACATTGATTTTATCACGTGATGGGATTATGGAGTTTTGTTTTGGATTTCTGTTATTTTAATATTTTATTAAATATTTGCAATAATTGCAAAAGGTTGATCCTTCTTAGTTCCTTGATGAACTTTTTATCTTTTGTCTTTTTGCTAAATGTTTTACTTAAAAGCACAAAAGCATGATGTCACAGGAGAGCCTGGTGGCTCAGTCAGTTAAGCGTCTGACTTTGGTTCAAGTCATGAACTCCCAGTTTGTGGGTTTGAGCCCCATGTCGGGCTCTTTGCTCTCAGCACGGCGCATGCTTTGGATTCTCTGTTTCCCTCCATCTCTGCCCCTTTTCCCGCTTGCACTTGCTTGCTTGCTCTCTTTGTCAAAAATAAATAAACATTAAAAGAAAAAAATCACAGCGGTACATATTATTAAAAATATTTGCAGTTCACGTGTCCAGAATGTAAAGCATCTGCTTGAAGAATGCATTGGTTCTGTATAGAGAGCATTTGAAGAGCCCAATCTAGTGAATTGTTTTCACAGTGCCCATCTTATAACTAGCAGAGGTTTCTATAAATAATACTTGATATTTATAGACATTTAAGTTCTAGTCATTATTCTGATTATTTTATATGTAATATATCCTCCAGTCCTTATCAATTCCAATTCCATAAACAGTGGTCACTGTTACTGTCCCATTTTATAAATGAAGAAACTGGGGCAAAGAGGAGTTTTTTGTTTTCTGGGTTTTTTTTGCTCAGGGTCCTAATATAATAAGTTAAACCAGTATCAAATACTACGTGAAAAATTATACTGTTTGATAAAGTTTAGGTTAGAATTTATTATAACAACATGTAAGAGTTAATATGTCCACTAATTAAATGTAATATATGTAACATAGAATACATGTATATAATAATATGTGTAAAATGGTCTAGGTCCCGAATTCATTATGTGGAATTTTTGATGATTAAAATCAATTGAATTATATTTAAATTGATGTATAAACTACTTCTCAGGAAGCATCGAAATACATTCCAGTTTGAGGTAACCTTAAAACATATCTTCACAACTCACAAGTTTAATAAAGTAGACACTAAATATTTTAAAACTATGATATATTTTAAAGTTTGTGCTTCCTTTTAATATGGACTTATTTTCTTATTTGCTAAAGACAGTATAAGGAGATAAATGTAAAATTGCAATTTCTATGGTATTTAGTGGATATTTTTGAATTCTACATTAGATCAACCACTCTTTAAAGAAGAATAACATTTCCTTTAAATATTCTGATTATTTTACTGTGCATTAACTATGTAATTATTTTAGTAAAGGAAAGAGAAAGGAGAGCATTATAGTATTAGGTTGAACTATATGAAATTGCTAATATTTGACCACTTGACTTACAAAAACACATTTTCTTTTTTTTTTTTTTCAAACAACGAATAATCACTTTATTAAAAAGGTTGATTTAAGCATCTACAATGGTGACTTCAACCTCACCACCTGGTTTAATACTGATGCAAGTAATCTTAATCTGCTTTAATAATCTCAGAAGCACTGTGTGCAAATCAGTGAGTCGCTTGTGGATCCTCATTTGAAAACAGACACAAGTCTTTTTTTTTTTGATGTTTGTTTATTTTATTTTATTTATTTATTTAAAAAAAAATTTTTTTTAACGTTTATTCATTTTTGAGACAGAGAGAGACAGAGCATGAACAGGGGAGGAGCAGAGAGAGAGGGAGACACAGAATCTGAAATAGGCTCCAGGCTCTGAGCTGTCAGCACAGAGCCCGACGCGGGGCTCGAACTCACGGACCGTGAGATCATGACCTGAGCCGAAGTCAGACGCTTAACCGACCAAGCCACCCAGGCGCCCCAATGTTTGTTTATTTTTGAGAGAGACAGAGACAGAATGTGAGTGGGTTAGGGGCAGAGAAAGAGGGAGACACAGAAGCAGAAGCAGGCTCCAGGCTCTGAGCTGTCAGCACAGAGCCCGATGACGGGCTCCAACTCACGAGCTGTGAGATCATGACCTGAGCCGAAGTTGGATGCTCAACTGACTGAGCCACCCAGGCGCTCCCAGACACAAGTCTTAGAACCTTTACTACAAAGAGTTTTTCTTGTAGTGATTCTCAGGGTCTTGGTAGGCATCCAAACTTGTCCTTTCACTTTTAGATTCTTTTCCTTTGCACCTCTAATCAAGTCAGCACATACCTTCTCCAAAGATTTTACATTGCAGCTGGTTAGAGTGATTCTGATTCAGTGAATTGCCACTTCTGGTTCCACGTGTCTTCCCGGTGTCTTGAAAAGCCATGGCTGTGGCGTAGCTTCCTGACTGACTTGTTCTTGGGCAGAAGTGAGCAGTGGTGAGTCAGGAACAGGAGCTGGGTGCCTGGAGCTCCGTTGTAGCTGTGACCATGTCTTTCTCAAAGAGCCAAAAATGCATTTTCATATGCCTCAATCTAATAGAGCATGGGCTTCTCAAAGTCAGGTTATGGTACAATCTCTGGTGTTGAGCAATATTGGGATAATAACACCCACACACATTTATACTTAGGGAATATGCATAGTAGTATTTTAATTTCATTCTTATTATTTTTCTGGCCTCCTGGAAGCTTAAGTTATCTACCTTCCCTTGACCAAAGATAGTACCTGAGCAACCCTTTTCTATCGAACATGGACTACCCAATACTCTTGGAGGCCAAGGATCATATGTGTTTATCTTTCTTTACATCTCTCAACGTGTTGGTTTGAAATGTTTTAAGTTATATATATATACACACATATACATATATATATACACATACATGTATGCACACATATATGTATATACACACACATATATATATGCCCTCACATGCATACTGCACATTTATAGGCAAAAAAACAAAACAAAACAAAAAACCAAACAAAAAACAAAAACAAAACCCTTTTATTCTGTTTCATAATTTGATATTAATATAGAATATAAAATATAGATTGGTACAATGAAACCCCATATTCCTATTACTCAGCTTTGACAACTGAACAGTTATCAACATTTTGCTATTCCTGTGTCATCCAACTTTTTTTTAATGTGTATTTTTGAGAGAGAGAAAGCATAAATGGGGGAAGAGCAGAGAGAGGGGGACAGAGGGTCTCATGAACCGTGAGATCATTAACTGAGCTGAAGTTGGTTGCTAAACTGACTGAGCCACCCATGTGCCCCTGCCTCTTTTTTTATTGAGATAATTTAATTTAATTTTTATTAAATTTTTAAAAATTATTTTTAATATTTTAATTTTTCAAATTTATTCATTTTGTGAGAGAGCAGGGTAGGGGCAGAGAGAGAGGGGAGAGAGAGAATCCCAAGCAGGCTCTACACTGTCAGTGCAGAGCCCTGTGTTGGGCTTAAACCCATGAACTGTGAGATCATGACCTGAGCTGAAATCAAGAGTCAGATGCTTAACTGACTGAGCCACCCAGGTGCCCTAGTTGAAATATTTTTAAAGAAATCTCAAGAATCACATCGTTTAATCTATACATACTTACGTATGTATATTTAATAAGTAAGAATTTAACATGAAACAACTCCAATACTACCATACCTAGTAAAGTTAAGAGTTCCTTAATCCAGTCTGTTCAGATTTCTTTGATTCTCTAAATGTTTTCTTATAGTTGGTTTGTTTTTAAATCACTATCCATATAAGATTTACCATTTTATTTGGTTTATCTGCCTCTTAAATTTCTCTTAACTTCAACCATCTTCCTCCCTACTGTATACACCCTGAACTTTTCCCCATGCTATTTCTTTGTTGTAAAAACTAGGTCATTTGTTCAGGAGAATTTCCCACATTCTGGATTTGGCTGCTTGAATTCTTGTGGTGTCTTAACATGTTCAATTACCCTTCATATTTCCCACAAATTAGTAGTTACATATGGAGCAGTAGTTCTCAACTTTGGCTGAAACTTGAGAATTACCTGGAGAGCTTTTAAATACCCTGATTCTCAGGTTACATCTCAGATGAATTAAATCAGAATTCATGGGTGGATTCTAGGCATCAATATTTTAAAAAATTTTCCCAAGTGATTCAGTCTGTAGCCAGAATTGAGAACTTGAATTGGTAGAGCTTTATTAGATTTAGATTCAGTTTTTTTGGAAAGAAAAATTCATAGAGTAATTATATAATTTATTTCCAATAAGTTTTAGAAATAAAGGGTGTGCTGTTTTATAATTATAGTGGGACAATAGCCATAAACAGGGAGTATCCTGGACAAATTAGGATATATAGTCACCCTGTTAGATGGTTACATCATTCTAGGAGGCATCTAAATGGTTGTCACACTTTAGTGGTACTAATATTGATCCGTTTACATTCTTTCTGTCAGTGGAGTCCAAACATTACAACTTCTTAACCTTTCACCTAATGAATTTGTCAGCCATAGATGATTGTTGCCTAGATCCATGATTTCCTTTGAGGAATGATTTTTTTTTTTAAAAATCATTTCTTCTGTATTTATTCACTGGAATTTTTCCATGAAGAATTCCTTCATTGGTTGAATTCCTTCAACCAATAATTTGGTTATTATTCACCAAATAACCATTATTTGGTTACCTTATAATATTTATACAGGAAAAGCACAGAGTAAATGCTTATTTTTTTTCCCCTTTATTTGCCAACTTTCAGAAGAATGAATTGATGTCCCTACAAATCCTAAAGGTGAGACTTGAGAGGTGATATCATTATGAACACATGGATTTTAATATATTTAATATATTTAAATTTACTGTGGTCAGTATTCTTTTTGATGTTTAAATTTGGTATATATTTTATTAATGACTATTTGTAATGGTATCCTAAGGCTGCCATAACAAATTATTACCAACTTGGTGGCTTAAAATGGCAGAAATTTTATTCTCTCTCAGTTCTGGAGGCTAGATGTCTGAAGTCAGAGTGTCAGCAAGGCCATGTTCTCTTTGAAGACTCTAGGGAAGAATCCTTTCTCAGTTCCAGCTTTTGGAAGAATTCTGGAAGCTTCTGGTGGATTGATTTGTGTTCCTTGATTTGTGGCAGTATGATTCCAGTCCACCTCCCTCTTCACCTGTCATTCTCTGTGTGTTCTGTCTTTTCTAAGGATACTGTTTATTGGATTTAGGGTCCATCCTAACCCAGGATGATCTCATTTCAAGATCTTTACCTTAATTACATATGCAAAAACCTGTTCTGCTCACTATCTGAGGTTCTGGGTGCACATATATTTTAGGGGTCACAATTCACATCACTACAGTCCCCCCTCTTGTCCTTCAAGACCATCCCATATGCAACTTAACCATCCCATATGCAAAAAACATTCATCCCTATCTCATCATTCCCCAAAGTTTCAACCCATTACAACATGAATTCTTAAGACTTAATAAATCTCTTCTAAATATCGTTAGCTCAGACCAGCCAAATCTCAGCATCTAAATCATCTGCATGAGGTATGAGTGTGATTCCATCTGGGGTAAAATTCCTCTTTATCTGTGGCCCTGCGAAACCAGAAAACAAATGTTTTGCTTCTAACATACAATTGTGAGACAGACATAGGGTAGACATTCCCATTCCAAAAGGAAGGAAATGGAAGGAATAAAGGGATCACTTGCCCCAGTCAAGTTCAAAACCCAGCAGGACCAGTTTTATTAGATTTCAAGGCCTGAGAATAATTCTCTGTGGCTTGATCCCCTGCCCTCTGGGTTTATGGAGACACTGTAGACTCTTGCTTTGAGCCTACTTCTCTGGTTTCCACTTCTGTGTACCTTTCTTTTTCTTGAAGGGTAGCACAAGTTCACACATGAGTAGCTTTACTAGCTTTTTCTTGACCATAGAATTCCAGAAGTCAGACAGCTTTTTAAAATTTTTGTCTAGTTTCTGTTCTTTGAAGTATAGGCTGGCAGTGTTTTTGTTGGTATAATATGTTCACAAACCTTGTGAGTCTTCTCTGTGTGTAAAGGGGATCCACACAATTAGACAAGAAGGTTCTTCATAAATCTTTGATAACCCCATTTGTATTCCTGACTTAAATTGAGGTGGTAGATTGGACCCATGAGTCATATATCTGATATCTTCAGCTAGTAGTTGTCCAGCCATACCCTTGGCCCTTTCTTTAGAGAGCACATTTTTATAATAGTGAATTCCCTAATTTTAGCATCCTCTGCCATCTGGATGGGCTGAGAATCTCCCAGACCATCAAGAGTTACTTCCTTTTTGCTTAATATTTCCTCAGTTTATCTCTTTTCCCTCATTTTTTACTCTTAGCAACAAGAAGAAACCAGGTTGCGCTTTCAATGCTTTGCTTAGAAATCTCCTTAGTAAATAAATAAGTTCATCGCTTCCAAGTTGTGCCTCCTATCCAATAGTAGAACACAATTCAGTCAAGTTTTCTGCTATTTTATAACAAAGATCACTTTCTAGTTCCCAATAACAGATTCTTCATTTCCTTTTGAGATCTCACCAGAAGCACCTTTAACATTCATATTTTCCCCAACATTTTGTTTATGGTATACTTATTCTTTAAGATGTTATAAGCTTTTTCTTCTCTGTTCCTCACTTTCTTCTGAACCTTCACCAGAACTGCCTTTATTTTATTTTTTTATTTTTATTTTTTATAATTTATTTATTGTTTAATTTACATCCAAGTTAGTTACCATATGGTGCAACAATGATTTCAGGAGTAGGTGCCTTTTTGCCCCTTACCCATTTAGACCATCCCCCCTCCCACAATCACTCCAGCAACCCTCTGTCCTCTGTATTTAAGAGTCTTTTATGTTTTGTCCCCCTATGTGTTTTTATATTATTTTTGCTTCCCTTCCCTTATGTTCATCTGTTTTGTCTCTTAAATTACTCATATGAGTGAAGTCATATGGTATTTGTCTTTCTCTGACTAATTTCTCTTACCATAATACCCTACAGTTCCATCCACGTAGTTGCAAATGGCAAGATTTCATTCTTTTTGATTGCTGAGTAATACTCCATTGTGTGTATATATGTTCTCCACATCTTCTTTATCCATTCATCAGTTGATGGACATTTGGGCTCTTTTCATACTTTGGCTGTTGTCGATAGTGCTCCTATAAACATTGGAGTGCATGTGCCCCTTTGAAAGAGCACACCTGTTTCCCTTGAATACACCTGGTAGTGCAATTGCTGGGTCGTAGAGTAGTTCTATTTTTAATTTTTTGAGGAACCTCCATACTGTTTTCTAGAGTGACTGCACCAATTGCATTCCCACCAGCAGTGCAAAAGAGATACTCTTTGTCTGCATCCTCGCCAGCACCTGTTGTTGCCTGAGTTGTTAATGTTAGCCATTCTGAAAGGTATGAGGTGGTGTCTCATTGTGGGTTTGATAGAACTGCCTTTTGTATCCATGTTTGTACCAACCATCTCTTGAAGGTAATCTAGATTTTTTTTCTATCATGCTTCTTAAAATTCATCCAGCATCTGTCCGTTATCCAATTCCAAAACTGTTTGCACGTATTTAGATATTTATTACAGCAACATACCACTTCGCTATACTAAAATATATATAAGTTTCCTAGGTTTGCCGTAAGAAATCACCACAAACTTGGTGGCTTAAAACAACAAATTTATTCTTTTATAGTTCTGGAGGCTAGAAGTCCAAAATCAAGGGGTCAGCAGGGCCATCCTCTCTCTGAAGGCTCTAGAGAAGAACCTTCTTTGTCTCTTCCTGCTTCTGGTGGCCTTAGGTACTCCTTAATTTGTTTTTGTTTTTGTTTTTGTTTTTTAATATATGAAATTTATTGTCAAATTGGTTTCCATACAACACCCAGTGCTCATCCCAAAAGGTGCCCTCCTCAATACCCATCACCCACCCTCCCCTCCCTCCCACCCCCCATCAACCCTCAGTTCGTTCTCAGTTTTTAACAGTCTCTTATGCTTTGGCTCTCTCCCACTCTAACCTCTTTTTTTTTTTTTTTTCCCTTCCCCTCCCCCATGGGTTTCTGTTAAGTTTCTCAGGATCCACACAAGGAGTGAAACCATATGGTATCTGTCTTTCTCTGTATGGCTTATTTCACTTAGCATCACACTCTCCAGTTCCATCCACGTTGCTACAAAAGGCCATATTTCATTCTTTCTCATTGCCACGTAGTGTTCCATTGTGTATATAAACCACAATTTCTTTTTTTTTTTTCTTTTTTTTTTTTAACGTTTATTTATTTTTGAGACGGAGAGAGACAGAGCGTGAATGGGGGAGGGTCAGAGAGAGAGGGAGACACAGAATCCGAAACGGGCTCCAGGCTCTGAGCTGTCAGCACAGAGCCCGCCGCGGGGCTCGAACTCACGGACCGTGAGATCATGACCTCAGCCGAAGTCGGACGCTTAACCGACTGAGCCACCCAGGTGCCCCCACAATTTCTTTATCCATTCATCAGTTGATGGACATTTAGGCTCTTTCCATAATTTGGCTATTGTTGAGAGTGCTGCTATAAACATTGGGGTACAAGTGCCCCTATGCATCAGTACTCCTGTATCCCTTGGATAAATTCCTAGCAGTGCTATTGCTGGGTCATAGGGTAGGTCTATTTTTAATTTTCTGAGGAACCTCCACACTGCTTTCCAGAGTGGCTGCACCAATTTGCATTCCCACCAACAGTGCAAGAGGGTTCCCGTTTCTCCACATCCTCTCCAGCATCTATAGTCTCCTGATTTGTTCATTTTGGCCACTCTGACTGGCGTGAGGTGATATCTGAGTGTGGTTTTGGTTTGTATTTCCCTGATAAGGAGCGACGTTGAACATCTTTTCATGTGCCTGTTGGCCATCCGGATGTCTTCTTTAGAGAAGTGTCTATTCATGTTTTCTGCCCATTTCTTCACTGGGTTATTTGTTTTTCGGGTGTGGAGTTTGGTGAGCTCTTTATAGATTTTGGATACTAGTCCTTTGTCCGATATGTCATTTGCAAATATCTTTTCCCATTCCGTTGGTTGCCTTTTAGTTTTGTTGGTTGTTTCCTTTGCTGTGCAGAAGCTTTTTATCTTCATAAGGTCCCAGTAATTCACTTTTGCTTTTAATTCCCTTGCCTTTGGGGATGTGTCGAGTAAGAGATTGCTACGGCTGAGGTCAGAGAGGTCTTTTCCTGCTTTCTCCTCTAAGGTTTTGATGGTTTCCTGTCTCACATTCAGGTCCTTTATCCATTTTGAGTTTGTTTTTGTGAATGGTGTGAGAAAGTGGTCTAGTTTCAACCTTCTGCATGTTGCTGTCCAGTTCTCCCAGCACCATTTGTTAAAGAGACTGTCTTTTTTCCATTGGATGTTCTTTCCTGCTTTGTCAAAGATTAGTTGGCCATACGTTTGTGGGTTTAGTTCTGGGGTTTCTATTCTATTCCATTGGTCTATGTGTCTTGTTTTTGTGCCAAGGTACTCCTTAATTTGTGGCAGCATTAACTCCTCTCTTTACCTCCACCTTCACATGGCCTTCTTTCTGTGTTTCTGTCTCTTTTAAGGACAGTCTTCATTGGATTTATGGCCCACCCTAATTCAGGGTCATTTCGTTTCAAGATCCTTATACTAATTACATCTGCAAAGGTTATTCCAGAAAGCTCACATTCTGAATGTCTGGGAGGACATATCTTTGGGGGCCACAGTTCAGCCTGCAGCAAGGTCTTTAAGGTTTGCATTTCAATTCTTTTAAAAAAATTATTATATTAAAAGTTACCTTAAATTTTTATTAGAAGTGTATATTTGAATGGCATTAAGTACATTTTAATAGTGTTGTGCAACTATTACCATTGTCTTTTTCATGCCAGACAGAAGACTGTACACATTAAGGAATAACTCCCCATTGCAGTTCCTTCCAGTCTTTGTTATGCTTTAATTTACTTTATGTCTCAATGAATTTGCCTATTCTGAATATTTCATGTAAGCAGAATCATAACAGTATTTGACCTTTGATGTCTGGCTTATTTCATTCAGCATAATATATCAGAACTTCATTCTATTTTATGGCTGAATAATAATCTTATTTGTGTGTATATAACACATTTGTCCATTCATCTGTTGATGGACACAAATTTTTGTCTTTTGGCTGTTGTGAAAAATGCTGTTATAAATAGTGCTGTACAATATCTGTTTGAGTCTGTGTTTTCACTTCTTTTGGGTATATGCCTAGAAATGGATTTGTTGGGACAAATAGAAATTTTATGTTTTATCTTTTTTGAGGAATCACCAAACTTTTCCACAGAGGTGCACTAGCAATGCAAGAGGATTCTGATTTCTCCTGTCCTCTCCAACATTTGTTCTGTTCTCCTCCTCCTCTTTCTTCCTCCTCCTCCTCTTCTTCTTCTTCTTCTTCTTCTTCTTCTTCTTCTTCTTCTGATTTCTCCTATCCTCTCCAACATTTGTTCTGTTCTCCTCCTCCTCCTTTTTCTTCTTCTTCTTCTTCTTTTTTTTTTTTTTTTTTTTTTTTTTTGATAAAGCTGTCCTAGTGGATGTGAAGCAGTATCTTGTGGTTTGGATTTGGATTCTTTTTTTTTATAAATTAATTTTTAATGTTTATTTGCTTTTGAGAGAGAGAGAGACAGACAGAGTGTGAGCTGGGGAAGGGGCAGAGAGAGGGAGACACAGAATCTGAAGCAGGCTCCAGGCTCTGAGCTGTCTGCACAGAGTCCAATGCGGGGCTCGAACCCATGAACCATGAGATCATGACCTGAGCCGAAGTCGGACACTTAATCGACTGAGCCACCCAGGCGCCCCTTGAATTCTTTTGAGAGGGCGAGAGCGGGCGTGAGAGCGGGGAGGGGTAGAGGAAGAGGGAGAGAGAGAATCTTAAGCAGGTTTGATGCCCAGTACAGAGCCCGACATGACTTGGGGCTCCATCTCCCCTGAGCTGAAATCAAGAGTCAGATGCTTAACCGACTGAGCAACCCAGGTGCCCCTTGATTGATATTTTTTTTAATGACTAATGACGTTGAGTATCTGTTCTTGTGTTTATTGGCCATTTGTTGATCTTCCTTGGAGAAATGTGTGTTTAAATCCTTAGCCCATTTTTAATTGGGTAGTTTGTCTTTTTGTTGTTGAGTTGTAGGAGTTCTACATACTGGATGTTAAACTGATCAGATACGTGATTTGGAAATATATTCTCTCATTCTGGGGGTTTTCTTCTCATTCTTGACAGTGTCCCTTGATCCACAAAAGTTGTCAGTTTTGATGAGGTCTAATTTATGTTTTCCTTTTGTAGCTTGTGCTTTTGTTGTCATATTTAAGAAATCATTGCCAAATCTAATCATATAGTTTTTCCCATATGTTTTCTTCTAAGAGTTTTGTAGTTATCTCTTTTTTTAAATAGAGTCTGTTGTTTTTTTAATGTTTATTTATTTTTGAGAGAGAGAGAGAGAGAGAGAGGGAGAGAGAGAGAGAGAGAGAGAGAGGGAGGGAGGGAGAGAGGGAGAGAGAGAATCCAAGCAGGCTCCTTGCTCCACACAGAGACTGATAGAGGGCCCCTGTCTCATAACAGCGAGGATAGGACCTGAGCCAAAATCAAGAGTCAGATGCTTAGTCGACTGAGCCACCCAGGCACTCCTAGTTTACCTCTTTAAGTTAGGTCTTTAATTAATTTTAAGTTAGTTTTTGTTTGTGGCATAAGGTATGTGTACAATTTTGTTCTTTTGCATGTGGATATCTAGTTTTTCCAGCACCATATTTGAAGTCTGTTCTTTTCCCATTGAATGATCTTGGCACCCTTGTCCAAAATCATTTGGCCTTTGTGTTAATCAGTTTGGGCTGCTGTAACAAAATAGCATAGTTTGGATGATATACACCACAGAAATTTATTTCTCACAGTTCTGGAGGCTGGGAAGTCTAAGATCAAAGAGCTGGCAAGGTAGATTTCATTCTGAGGCCTCTTCACTTGGCTTGTTGGCAGCTGCCATCTTTGCTTTGTGTCCCCATGATCTCTTTGTGTGTTCTGAGACAGAGTGAGCAAGCTCCCTGGTGTCTCTTTTTAGAAGGGCACTAATATCATCATGAGAGCCCTACCCTCATGACCTCCTCTAATCCTAGTTACCTACCAAGGGTCCCATCTTTAAATATCATAACATTGGTGTTTCAGTCTTCAAAATATATATTTTGGGGACACACCTACTCAGTATATAAACATATATGTAAGGGCTTATTTCTGGATTCTCAATTTTGTTCCATTGGTCTATGTATCGCCTTGTGATGGTACTACACTTTTGATTACTGTAGCTTTGTAGAAGTTTGAAGTTGGAAAGTGTGAGTCCTCTTTGTTTTTACTTTTCTTTTTTTTTTTTAACGTTTTTTATTTATTTTTGAGACAGGGAGAGACAGAGCATGAACAGGGGAGAGTCAGAGAGAGGGAGACACAGAATCTGAAACAGGCTCCAGGTTCTGAGCTGTCAGCACAGAGCCCGACGCGGGGCTTGAACTCACGGACCGCAAGATCATGACCTGAGCCGAAGTCGGCTGCTCAACCGACTGAGCCACCCAGGCGCCCCTGTTTTTACTTTTCAAGATTGTTTTGGGGCACCTGTGTGGCTCAGTTGGTTAAGTGTCCCAATTCTTGATTTTGGCTCAGATAATGATCTTGCGGTTTATGAGTTCGAGCCCCATGTTGGGTTCTGTGCTGACAGCTTGGAGTCTGCTTGGGATTCTCTCCCTCTCTCTCTGCTTCCCACCCTCCCCCTCCCGCCCAGGTAAACAAACAAACAAACAAACAAAAGATTGTTTTTGGCTATTTGGCATCCCTTAAAATTCCATATGAAATTTAGGAGTCTTTTCCTATTTCTTAATTTTTTTTTAAATGTTTATTTTTGAGAGAGAGAAACAGAGTACAAGCATGGGAGGGGCAGAGAGAGAGGGAGACACAGAATCCAAAGCAGGCTCCAGGCTCTGAGCTGTCAGCACAGAACCCGACACGGTGCTTGAACCTGCCAACTATGAGATTGTGACCTGAGCCGAAGTTGGATGCTCATCTGACTGAGCCACCCAGTCACCCCTCTTTCTTAAATTTTTTTAAATGTTTATTTATTTTTGAGAGAGAGACCAAGTGTGAGTGGGGGAGGAGAGAGAGAGAGAGAGACAGAGAGAGAGAGACAGACAGACAGACAGACAGACTCAGAATCCAAAGCAGGCTCCAGGCTCTGTCAGCACAGAGCCCAATGCGGGGCTTGAACTCACAGACTGTGAGATCATTACCTGAGCTGAAGTCGGATGCTTAACTGATTGAGCCACCCAGGTGCTCCAAATTTTTTACCATTTCTACAAAAAATGCCACTGGGATTTGGGTAGGGATTGAATTGAATTTGTAAATCTCTAGGGTAGTATTGTCATCCTACTATTAAGTCTTCCAATCAGTGAATGCAATGTTTTTCCTTTTATCTTTGTCCTTTAAAAACTTTTTTTATTAAGTAAACTCTATCCCCAATGTGGGGCTCTAACTCAACAGCTCCAAGATCAAGAGTTGTATGTTCTATTGACTGAGCCAACCAGGTGCCCCCATCCTTTAAAATTTCTTTCAACAGTGTTTTGTGCAAGTCTCCTCAGTGTACAAGTCTTGTACTTCCTTGGTTAAATTTTTTCTAAGTATCAGTGTAATACACCATATTAATAGAATGAAAGAAAAAAACTTACATATCTCAGTTGGTGGAGAAAAAAAATTTGAAAAACTCCATCAGACTTTCATTATAAAAGCACTTAATAAGTTAGGAATAGAAGGGAACTTCCTCAATATAATGAAAGCTATATATGAAAAACCATAGCTAACATCATATTTGATGGTGAAAGACTGTAAGGCTTTCTCCTAAGATCAGGAATAAGATAAGGATGCCCTCTTTGGTACTTCTAATCAGTGTATTTGAAGTTCTAGCCAGAGCAGTCAGACAAGAAAGAAAAGGCATCCAAATTGGAAAGAAAGGTAAAACTATCTCTTATTTACAGATGATACAATTGTTCATATAGGAAACCCTTACAAATCCACCAAAAAAATCCCAAACCCTGTGAGAGGTAATAAGTTCAGCAGAGTTCAGAATAAAAAAAATCACCCAAAAATCAGTTGTGTTTCTTCACACTGTCAGTGAATAATCCTGAAAGGAAATCAAGGATATTATTTCACTTATATTAGCATTGAAAAGAAGAAAAATAAAATACTTAGACATATGTCTTTTTTTTTTTTTTAATGTATTTATTTTGAGAGAGAGAGTGTGAGTGGGCAGGGGCAGAGAGAGAGGGAGACAGAGAAACCCAAGCAGGCTCCACAGTGACAGCATGGAGCCCAACGTGGGGCTTGAACTCACAGACTGTGAGAATCATGATCTGAGCTGAAGGGCCGACACTTAACCTACTGAGCCACCCAGGTGCCCCTTATCTGCATCCTTTTAACTTAACATCAGTAGTTCTTGAAAGTTTCTTCCCTTTTTGGCCAAAAAGATCTACCTAGGCTCATGCTATATGTTACTATCTCATATTTGGAATTAACTCCCAGGAAGCCCTGGTACCTTTTCAGTAGGAAATGGTAATTTCAGACTATAGTCTGAACTGAGATAAGCTTTTTGAAGTTAGAGTCTTTTTGAGACTCTGTTGCTTGTGTTTTTCACATTTACTCCTCAACCCACATCTGGCTTTTCCATCTGTTTCTCCACTGAAATTCTCTTCAAGATCACTGAAATAACTTAAGAATTACCATGTCTAATGGATGCTTTTCAGAGCTTTTCTTACTTGATCTCTTACACATCTTACTCTGTTGTCCATTTCCTCCTTGAAACTTTTCCCTTACTTATAAGGTGGCATTCTCATGGTTGTTTTCTTGAATTGTTTCTTTTCAGTCATCTTTGACTCTTTCTGCGTGCCCAATAAGTGTTTCCTTGGTCTCTGTTTTTCTTGGGTAATCACCTACAGTAGTTTTAACCACTACCCATTAAATACATATGTGATTTTCCCTTGTACTTCTTTGCTTCTTTTGCGTGTGTGTGTCTAAAACTCAAAATCTGTGTTTTCAGATGTATGCTTTGACTTGTGCTAACAAATACTGCTAATTTAGTGTGCCTACAATGGACTCTTTATTCCCCTTGTAAGTACTTGCTCTCACAAATAGTGCCCCATTCCTTCCCTACCTGTTGTTCTTTCTGTATTCTCTTAGTTACCCTCTTCTAGTCACCCTGGTTAGAAACCGCTCATTTTTTTCCTCTTTCCCTTATCAGTCCAATTTTAACTGGTGAGTCTTATTGAGGTAACTTCACACATGATTTGTAAAACTTTATTTCTATTGCCAGCAGCCTGGTTATGGTACTCATTTTGCTTGCTTTGTCTTCTTACTTTCCTTGCCTTTAAACACTCTTCTTTTCCCTCCCTTTTATAGTGTTCCTTTCCCCCATTCATTTTATTCAATGGAGACTGATTTATCTTCAGAAATGAAAATCTCTTCATCTATATGGTAACAATTTGGCTCCCTTAATAATATTTCAATTCCCCAAGGTAGGTACTGTTCACATTCTCTTCCTGTGGCGAGAGGCAGGTTGCCTCACAGCTCTGACTCTCTCTTCTAGAAATGTACTTGTCCTTCGCGGGAAAGTTTTTTTTTCTGATTTTCTCTGCTACTGTCATGCTAGTCTTGGTAGGGGTCCTGCTTGGCCCTATAAGCCTGATGTAGAGATAGAATCTTTGCTTAATTTCACCCAGCACAGCTGAGATCAGGTTGTGACTTTTAAAGACTTTTTTTTTTAAGCAATCTCTACACCCAGCATGGGGCTCAGATTTATAACCCTGAGTTTAAGAGTTACATACTCTACTGAATCAGCCAGCCAGGTGCCCCTCAGGTTATGACTTTTAAAGAAGACTATCAAAAGTTGAGTATAGTAGGAGGGAATTATAAACCAATAGAGTATTCTCTCCATCTTCCCCCTGTCCCCCCGCCCCCCCAAAAAAAAAATCTGTGGTTTTTTTCCTGTGGTTTCAGTTACCCACAGTCAACCACGGTCCTTCCGGAAGTAGATGATCCTCCTGTTGCATTGTCGGAAGGTCAGTGGTATAACGCTAAGTTACAATGCCTAGATTCACCTTTCATCTCATCACATAGGCATTTTATCATCTCATGTCAACACAAGAAGGGTGAATACAGTACTGTGAGATATTTTGAGAGACCACATTAACTTTTATTGCAGTATAGTGCTATAATCGTTTTATTATTGTTGTTAGTCTCTTACTCTAATTTATAAGCTCAGCGTTACCATATGTGTGTATGGTTGGCCCTTGAACAACATGAGGGTTAAGGGCATTGTCCCCCAACCCCCCGGTCATATCTGCCTATAACTTTTTAAAAATTTTAGAGACACTTGGGTGATTCAGTCGATTAAGCTTCCGATTTAGGCTCAGGTCATGATCTCATGGTTTGTGAGTTTGAGCCCTGCGTCGTGCTCTATGCTGACAGCCCAGAGCCTGGAGCCTGCTTCGGATTCTGTGTCTCCCTCGCTCTCTGCCCCTCCCCTGCTCACACTCTGGTCTCTCTCAAAAATAAGTAAACATTAAAAAAAATTTAAAAATTTTATCTAGTATTAAATAATATCTTTACCCAAAATGGGGCTCAAACTCCCAGCCCCAAGATCAAGAATCATATGTTTTGCTGACTGAACCAGTCAAGCACCTCTGCCTATAACTTTTGACTCCCCCAGAACTTAATTAACTTAATACCCAATTTTAACTGGAAGCCTTATTGATAACATAAACAGTTGATTAACATTTTTTTATGTTATATGTATTATGTACTACACACTTAATAAAGTAAGTTAGAGAAAAGAAAAAAAAATTTTTTTTTAAATGTTTACTTATTCTTGAGACAGAGACAGAGCGTGAACAGGGGAGGGGCAGAGAGAGAGGGAGACACAGAATCCGAAACAGGCTCCAGGCTCTGAGCTGTCAGCACAGAGCCCGACGTGGGGTTGGAACCCACGAACTGTGAGATGATGACCTGAGCCGAAGTCGGATGCTCAACCGAGCCACCCAGGCGCCCCAAGAAAAGAAAATGTTTTTAAAAATATCATAAGGTAGAGAGGGGTGCCTGGGTGGCTCAGTTGGTTAAATGTTCAATTCTTGATCTCAACTCAGGTCTTGATCTCAGGGTTGTGAGTTCAAGCTCTGTGTTGGATTCCATGCTGGGCTTGGGCTCCATGCTGGGCATGGAACCTACTTAAAGAAAAAGAAAACAAAATCATATGGTAGAGAAAATACATCCACAGTATTGTGCCATATTTATTGATAAAAGTGGATAAGTGGATCTGTGCAGTTCAAACCTATGTTGTTCAAAGGTCAGCTGCACTACTTGTAATAATTTACTATTTCCAAAATTTTAAAACAGCATATACAAAAGGAAAATAAAAGGGGTACCTGGCTGGCTCAGTTGGAAGAGCATGCTACTCTTGATCTCAGGTTTGTGAATTTGAGCCTCACGTGGGAAATAGAGATTACTTAAATAAATAAAAACTTTAAACAAAAGAAACAAAAAAAAAAAAAGGGAAAAAAACCCCCTTCATTTCCAAGAAGGATTAATAGAAGGAGAAAGTTTATTATGTTGGTTACAATTTCTTTATGTGTATTTGTCCAGATTTAGCTGTTTCCACAAAGAATTTGGGGTAGTTTTACAAAAAGATATACAAAAGAAGATTAAAAGAATTAAGGACCATGGTAAAGGAAAATATAGATATGATAATTCTAATGTTGTTATTGATCAGAGTTAGTTAAATATGTCCCATATCACATAGAGCAAATATTACTGTACTGTGAAGAAACAGCATTTTCTAACACTGATTCTAAAAGTAGTTACAGATGTGAATCTTCAGTAGGAGACACTGAGTAATGAACAATGTCTTCAGTAACATTTTCTTTCTAACAGAAGAAAGTAGTCTCAATTTCTCGTGTCTAGGTTTTTGTGTAAACATGTCTTTATATCCTTTGGGTAAATAATTAGGAGTGGGATTGCTGGGTGATATAAGTTTTCTCATATTGTGTTTTGAGTTATTTATGTATTTTGGATACAGATCCTTAGATATGTGTTTTGCAAATATTTTCTCCTGGACTATGACTCATCTTCATTTTCTTAACATTGTTTTCTTCAAACAGCAGAAATTGAGATTGAGGCTGGTGAATATACCCATATACACAGACACAAACTTAATTTTGTAGAAATCAGATAGATAACAGCAGAGGACCCAGGAGAAAACATATCATGGTGTATTTGTTTTTAATTAGCAATATGCTTCAGAATCCCCTGGGGAATTCCATCCCTGCTCCTGTGTAATACACAAATGTGTAGTCCTTATCTATCCCAGACCTTCTGAAATAGATTAGGTAGAGTATTGCAGAGTAGGAGCCACCGTCACAGAATTTGACCTTGGTCATTAACACTAACATGGTTTTTGTTTCCTTAAGGATAAAATAGAAAGAGATAAATCTAACTCTTAGTGGGTTTCAGTGGGTTAGTGCACAGGAAATACTAGCATATACTAGGTGGTAATTTCTAGAGGCAAAGGGGGAAGGACCTGGAGCCAAGGATAATGTCATGGAAACCTTTGAAGTCATTGCCTAGAAGTGAGAGTGAACATTACTTTTTTCTTGCTTTCCTTTCTATGTAACACTTGAATTATTTAAGAAGTAAACGGGGGCGCCTGGGTGGCTCAGTTGGTTAAGCGGCCGACTTCGGCTCAGGTCATGATCTCGCAGTCTGGGAGTTCGAGCCCCGCATCAGGCTCTGTGCTGACAGCTCAGAGCCTGGAGCCTGTTTCAGATTCTGTGTCTCCCTCTCTCTGACCCTCCCCCGTTCATGCTTTGTTTCTTTCTGTCTCAAAAATAAATAAACGTTAAAAAAAATTAAAAAAAAAAAAAGAAGTAAACGTTGGCTCCAATTTTTCTTTTCATTCAACCTTTTTGTTCCCCTGAAATTGAATATGATGTTTTCTGATCTTGAATTCCGTTATAGTAACTTCCTTGCTTTTTAATATGATCGTCATAGGATTGTTCATAGAATTCATGTCAGTTGAAGTATTTCTCTCAAGATAGTTATAGAAAATATGCATACTTACTGTCCTTCAGTTTTTCTTCATGTTTGATGTTTTTTATTTATTTAATTTTATTTATTTTATTATTTTTTAAAATTTTACTTTTTATTTTTTTAAATTTACATCCAAATTAGTTAGTATATAGTGCAACAGTGATTTCAGGAGTAGATTCCTTAATGCCCCTCACCCATTTAGCCCATTCCCCCATCCCACACCCCCTCCAGTAACCCTCAGTTTGTTCTCCAGTTTTGAGCCTCTTGTGTTTCCCCCACTCCCTGTTTTTATATTATTTTTGTTTCCCTTCCCTTATGTTCATCTGTTTTGTCTCTTAAAGTCCTCATATGAGTGAAGTCATAAGATTTTTGTCTTTCTCTGAATGACTAATTTCACTTAGCATAATACCTTCCAGTTCCATCCACGTAGTTGCAAATGGCAAGAATTCATTCTTTTTGATCGCTCAGTAATACTTCATTGTATATATATGTATTTATACACCACATCTTCTTTATCCATTTATCCATCGATGGACATTTGGGCTGTTTCCATACTTTTGTTTGTTGATAGTGCTGCTATAAACATTGGGGTGCATGTGTCCCTTTGAAACAGCACACCTGTATCCCTTGGATAAATACCTAGTAGTGCAATTGCTGGGTCGTAGGGTAGTTCTATTTTTAATTTAATATTATTTTAAATTTAAAATATAATTTTAATTATTTTTAATTGAGGAACCTCCATACTGTTTTCCAAAGTGGTTGCACCAGCTTGCATTCCCATTGATGTCTTAACATAAAAGAGAAGTAAATATTTTCCTGTGTTTTTATATATGGAAAATTAATTTTTTTTACATCTTTTTAAAAAAGTTAATGTATTTTGAGAGAGAGAGAGAGAGAGAGAGAGAGAGAGAGCATGTGTGCACACACATGCACATGCACAAGTGGGGGAGGGGCAGAGAGGAGAGACAGAATCCCAAGCAAACCCTGTGCCTGATTCAGGGCTTGAACCCACAAACTGTGAAATTATGACCTGAGCTAAGATCAAGAGTTGGACGGTTAACTGATTGTGCCTCCCAGGTGCCCGAAAAATTAATTAAAAAAAAATATTTTTTAACATTTATTTATTTTTGAGAGACAGAGGAGACTGCGCAAGCAGGGGAGGAGCAGAGAGAGAGGGAGACACAGAGTCCAAAGCAGGCTCCGGGCTCTGAACTGTCAGCATAGAGCCCCAGGTGGGGCTTGAACCCACAAACTGTGAGATAATGACCTGAGCTGAAGTCAGACACTCAACCGACTGAGCCACCCAGGCGCTCCATCTAAAATTAATTTTAATGAAGCAGTATTCAATAATTATGAACAAGAAAAAAAAGTGCTGCATCTAGCATCAAAGGAAGATTTACTTTATTTGTTTAGTTGTCATTTGTTGGAAGAAAGTAACACAGGCCCTAAAATAATGAGTTATTTTTAGGGTCGTTAAATTATAAATTATATTAGGAAAAAAGCTTCTCGTTTAGTGTGAGGAGTACAACTCTGTATTTAAGATGTTTCTAGTTGATCACGACTTTTTTAAAACCTTTGATAATGGACATTTTAAAATGTAAATGTTGAGCAAATAGTTCGACTAATGGTCATGTATTTGTCATTCATCTTCTTTAAACAGTAATCAACTTTCTGCCTGTTTTATTCGTTCCTCTCACATGTCTTTCCCTATAACATTTTATTTTTATTTTATTTTATCTTTTTTTTTTATGTCTCTTTCTTTTTTTCATTTACATTCAAGTTAGTTAGCATATAGTGCAACAGTGATTTCAGGAGTAGATGCCTTAATGCCCCTTACCCATTTGGACCATCCCCCCTCCTACAACCCCTCCAGTAACCCTCTATTTGTTCTCCATATTTAAGAGTCTCTTATGTTTTGTCACCCTCCCTGTTTTTTCTATTATTTTTGTTTCCCTTCCTTTCTGTTCATCTGTTCTGTGTCTTAAAGTCCTTATATGAGTGTCATGATACTTGTCTTTCTCTAATTTCGCTTAGCATAATACCATCCACGTACTTGCAAATGGCAAGATTTCATTCTTTTTGACTGCTGAGTAATACTCTGTTGTGTGTGTGTGTGTGTATATGTATATATGTGTATGTATATATATATATATATATATATATATATATATATATATATATATATATATGTATGTATGTATATATACCACATCTTCTTTATCCAGTCATCATCCATCGATGGACATTTGGGCTGTTTCCATACTTTGGTTATTGTTGATAGTGCTCCTATGAACATAAGTGTGCATGTACCCCTTCGAAAAAACAAACCTGTATCCCTTAGATAAATACCTAGTAGTGCAATTGCTGGGTTGTAGGGTAGTTCTATTTTTAATTTTTTGAGGAACCTCAATACTGTTTTCCAGAATGGCTGCACCAGCTTGCATTCCCACCAGCAGTGCAAAAGAGATCCTCTCTCTCCGCATCCTCGCCAGCATCTGTTGTTGCCTGAGTTGTTAATGTTAGCCTTTCTGACAGGCGTGAGGTGGTATCTCATTGTGGTTTTGATTTGTATTTCCCTGATGATGAGTGATGTTGAGCATTTTTTCATGTGTCGGTTGGCCATCTGGATGTCTTCTTTGGAGAAGTGTCTGTTCATGTATTTTGCCCATTTCTTCACTGGGTTATTTGTTTTTTGGGTGTTGAGTTTGAGAAGTTCTTTATAGATTTTGGATACTAATCCTTTATCTGATATGTCATTTGCAAATATCTTCTCCCATTCTGTCGGTTGCCTTTTAGTTTTGCTGATTGTTGCCTTTACTTTGTAGAAGCTTTTTATTTTGATGAGGTAGGTCCCAATAGTTCATTTTTGCTTTTGTTTCTCTTGCCTCCGGCGACGTGTTGAGTAAGAAGTTGCTGCAGCCAAGGGCAAAGAGGTTTTTGCCTGCTTTCTCCTCGAGGATTTTGATGGCTTCCTGTCTTACATTTAGGTCTTTTATCCATTTTGAGTTTATTTTTGTGTATGGTGTAAGAAAGTGGTCCAGGTTCATTTTTCTGGATGCCGCTGTCCAGTTTTCCCAGCCCTACTTGCTGAAGAGACTGTCTTTATTCCATTGGCTCTTCTTTCCTGCTTTGTCAAAGATTAGTTGGCCATACGTTTGTGGGTCCATTTCTGGGTTCTCTATTCCATTGATCTGAGTGTCTGTTTTTGTGCCAGTCTCTATAGCATTTTAATGCTAATTGTAGACATATTTCATTTCACTTTTTTTTTTAAGTTTGTTTATTTTGAGAGAAAGAGAGAGAGAGAGAGAGAGTGTGAGCCAGGAGAGGTGCAGAGAGAGAGAGAATCCCAAGCAGGCTCTGTGCTGTCCATGCAGAGCCCCAACACAGGGCTTGATCTTAAGAGCCATGAGATCATGACCTGAGCTGGAACCAGGAGTCAGGCGCTTAACTGACTGAGCCACTCAGGTGGCCCTTGTTTTACTTCTTAATACACAAGTATACATTTCTAACATACACAGTCTCTTTTAAAAAAAAAAAAATCAAAATAACATTATCACATGGAACAAAATCAACAGGCTTCCTTAATGTCACCTGATATTTGTACAACTTTCTTATTTGTTTCACAAAGTCAGTAGCTAAAATAAGGTCTGTGGGGATGCCTGGGTGGCTCAGTCGGTTAAGAATCTGACTTCGGCTCAGGTCATAATCTCACGGTTCATGGGTTCAAGCCCTGCATCTAGCTCTGTGTTGACAGTTCAGAGCTGGGAGCCTATTTGTATTCTGTGTCTCCCTCTCTTTCTGTCCCTCCCCTGCTCATGATCTGTCAATCAAAAATAAATAAACATTAAAAAAAATTAAAATAAAATAAGGTTTGTGTGTTATGTATCTGCAGCCTCTTTTAATCAGTAAATCTCCCCATTTTAAAAACTGCTGTTTATTTTTAGAAGACACTAGCTGATTTGTTCTGCAGCATTTCCCACATTCTGGGCTTTGTTGATTATATCCTGGTGTCATTGGACATGTTACTCTGTTCTTCATGTTTCCTGTAACTGGTAGAAGTGTGTTTAGATTTAGGTTCAAAATTTTTTTTTCTTGTCTTAAATTTTTTTTTTTTTTTTAACTTAAGTAGTCTCTGCACCCAGTGTGGGGCTTGAACTCACAACCCCAAAATCAAGAGTTGCACACTTCACTGACTGAGCCAGCCACGCACTCTAATTTTTTCGTCTTTTTTGGAAAGAATTCTTTATTGGTATGACACCGCTAGTGGAACCATCGCATTCATCTTAGTTCAGGGGATGTCAGCGTAAACCATATATTTAAAAGTTCCCCTTCAGTTTTTACCTGAATGTTTTTAACATTCATTAACTAATTCTTTTTTTAAAAGATTTTATTCCATAAGTAATCTTTATACCCAGTGCAGGGCTTGAACCCACAACTATGAGGTCAAGAGTCACACACTCCACTGAGTGAGCCAACCGGGCGCCCAATAATTATTTCTTGATTCACCGTTTCATTAGGGGTTATAAAATGATGATTTCCTAAATCTTTTATTTCTCCAGTGTCTGTTAGCTATGATTATTTTATAGAGAAGAACTTTTCCTTATCAACTAACATTTGGTTTCTTTGTAACCGTAAAGTATCATTAATATAAGACAAAGACAAGACAAGATATATAAAAAAAGCCCCAAAACAAGAAGAAAAGATAAATACTGGATTCTTTTGTTGTTTTTAAGAATGAGTTGATGAAGTGATACAGCCTTCACAAATGACCAGTGAGAGTTATTTTTTGAAGTAAGGGGGAATAAAGGCAGTATCATGGTAAATTACTATAAATAGATTTATTTATAATTAATTGTAGTCTATTATGCCATCTTTGGTAGATAAAAGCCTCTTCAGATTAGCTCTTCTGTCATTTTGTCATGACTGCCGTAGTCTTTGATAATTTCCTTGCTTTCTGGTGCAAGATGAATCAGACTCATCTGTATAATCCCTACTCCAGACCTGAAATCAGCCATATCTTCCAGGAGGTCTGGTTCCTTTTAGTGGGAAATGGTATTAAGAGACTGTAACACTTGACCACTTAAAAAAAAAAATTTTTTTTTAATGTTTATTTTTGAGAGAGAGAGAGTACATGAGTGTTTACGTAAGCAAGGGAGCAGCAGAGAGAGAGGGAGACACAGGATCCGAAGCAGGCTCCAGGCTCTGAGCTGTCAGCTCCAGCTCAGAGCCCAGCCCTGGGGTTCAAACTTGTGAACCATGAGATCATGACCTGAGCCGAAGTCGGACGCTTAACCGACTGAGCCACCCAAGCCCCCTAACACTTGACCACTTTTTAAAGTTGTACCATCTTAAGTTTCTGTCCATGTAGGAAGTGTCCTAAGTATTTAGGTAGGGTCTTAAGTATTTTTCATGTTCCTAATTAGATTCATTTGAGGACCATTTAAAAAGGCTAAATGACAAAGATTCTCATATTGAATATGATATTTAGGTTATTTATAAGAAAAATCTAAAATGAAATAAAACTAATAAAAGTTAAAAATAAAAGTATGCCAATGTGTCAAAGTTGCAAATACAGCAAAAATTCGAATTTTAATATTAAAACAAAATTATTCATGGCAAAAGTAATTAACTATCAGTACTTTCTGACTTTGTAGAAGCTGTAATTCACACTGAAGATATAACTGCCATGAATCATTATGTATCAAAAACCTTTGTATTGGCATATATAAATCAAAAATTTTAATAGTTTAGAGGAACTGAAGTTCAACTGAACTTAGTACACTTTGAGAAAAACATGACCATCTTTACATTTTCATGCAAACATTTTCATGGAAAATTTATAAAATTTAATCATAATTGACACATAATTCACACAGCCCTACCACTTGGAAATTTTAGAACTTCTAAGCATTTCTTGGGTTAAACAAGTTGAAGCTAACTTCAGTTACAGACAGTTGAGAATATGACGAGTATGTCAGTTATACCTGAATAATAACAGCAAAAGAATGTAACAATGAGAGCAAACCATATCTTGGGATACAAGCAGAGCTATACCCCAAAGAGAATATTTTGCATTAAATGCTTTTAGTTAAAAAAAAAAAAGTGTGTATTAGTTGTATATGTTTGAACAATGAAATAAACCTGAGGAAAGCACAAGGGAAGAATTAATAAAGTCAAAAATATGTGACAAAAAAAATATGTGAGAAAAAATGAATTAAGTAGAAAATGTATAGACTGAAAAAGGATCAGAATCTTTGTGAAGTGACCAATAAACAAGTTACTGACAAGTCTAATTGAAGAAAAGAAAACAAATAGTGTTGAAGTAAAGTCTGTAACCATAAATAGTTTGGGGATAATATGTTGAACTTTTTTTTTTTAAGTTTATTTTTTGAGAGAGAGAGCATGTGGGACGGGCAGAGACAGAGAATCCCAAGCAGGCTCTGCACTGTTAGTGCAGAGTCCACTGTGGGGCTCAAACTCATGAACTGTGAGATCATGACCTGAGCTGAAATCAAGAGCCGGTTCCTTAACTGACTGAGCCACCCAGGTGCCCTAAACTTTTTAAGATATAATTAACATAATCCTTTAGATGAAATGAAAGATTTTCTGAAATAAGTTGCCAAAACTGATTCAAAAGATAGAACACCTGAAGAGGCCAGTAACCATTTAAGAAATGGCAGTTAATGTCAAAGAACAGTCATTCCCTGCCCCCCTCGCCCCCAGTTTCTAATCTTTCTTTGTACCATTGAGGAATAGTCCATTTCCATGTTTTTAATAATATATACCAGAATAGAAAAGGTCTCATACCAAGATGCTAATAAAGATCTTGATATAGGGGTGCATGGGTTGGTTCAGTTGGTTAAGCATCTGGCTCTTGATTTTGGCTCAGGTCATGGTCTAATGCTTTATGAGATTGAGCCCTGCGTTGGGCTCTGCACTGACAGCGTGGAGCCTGCTTGGGATTCTTACCTACCCCCCACTCCCTCTGCCCCTCCCCTGCTCGAGCACACATGAGCTCTCTCTCAAGATAAATAAACAAAAAAGAGACCTTTTTAGGGGCGCCTTGGCGCCTCAGTTGGTGCTGACAGCTCAGAGCCTGGAGCCTGCTTCAGATTCTGTCTCCCTCTCTGTCCTTCTGCTGCTCGTGCTCTGTCTCTCTCTCTCTCTCAAAAATAAACAAACATTAAAAAGGTTTTTTTTTTTTTAAAGATCTTTTTATATTTAGTATTCATTTCCTAGCAGTAAAGTCTCTTTTTTGTAAAACTAAAAATAGAGGGTTCTTTCCTTCACATAATAAAACATATGTGTTAGAATCCAGCAGTCATTCCTTGAGATTTAGGAAGGATGCCTGCTATACCATGGCTATGACTGTTCTGGAAGTTCTAGGGCAATATAGTTAGATGAGGGAAAAAAGGCATAAATCTTGGAAAGTTGGAGAACAAAATTACGATTATTTTCTGATGACACACTTATTTGCCTGGAATTCTCAAGAGTATCAGTAGAAAATATTTTAGGGCTAAGAAGTAAAAATTCAAAAGTGAAAGCAATCTGGAGGAAAAGAGAAAGTGTATTAGAGTTGTAAAAGGGAATTGTAAAATGTCTAGTTACAACATTAAAATATTTTTAAAAATCCCATGAAACTTAGTAACTTTGACTGTAAGTAGTTGGAAAATATTTTTAAAAAGTGATTCAAAAAGCAATAAAAAATTAAATTCCTTGGGATAAACCTAAAAAGTATGAGACTTAAAATGACAAGAGTTTACCTAAGGACATGGTAATAAAAAAATAATAATGGTCACAACACAAGTAATCTTTATGAACATTGTTTTAAACACTTAATTCATTTAATTCTCAAAGTGACCTTATAATACAGTGTTATGTTTGAGGGTAACAGAGAGGTAAAATGCCTTGTCAGGGTAATTTAGATGCTAGGTTAAGGAATGATGGGATTGGAACCCATTCAGGCTGTGTCACTGCAAACTCCAGAGAATCTGTAACCATTATGCTTTGATGGCTCTTGAAAAAAATAAGTGATATACCATATTCCTGGATGGGAAAATCCAATATAATCAAAATATATGTCTCATAAAATTAATATTATTATATCGGTGTCCCAACAGGATTTTGTTTTTCTTTTTCATGGTAAGGAGGGTAGAATTTGAGAAAACAGTGATGAACTTCACTAGGAATTATAAGTAGGTGAAAGATAGCCAAAACAGTTTTGAATTAGAAGAGTATTGGGGGAGTGGAGGAGTAGAGGAAGTGGGTACCTTGTTTTATAGGATTTTGAATATAATACTGCCATAGGTATGCTCGAATTATTACAAATAAAGAGATTCATTTCTGTGTATAAGAATATAGTTGTAAGTTATTCTTTAAACTGTGTTTGGATAGTTTTCTGGTCATTTGGGCAAAAGATAAAGTTAGCTCTTTTCCTCCAGATACCAAAACAAATTCTAGAGGGATTGAATATATGGATATAAGAAAATAAAGGTAAAGAAAATATAGGTAAATACAACATCTTGATACGGGGAATGCCTTTTTAAACATAAACCAAAAAAAAGATAATTCAAAGAATAATTGATTTGACTACATTGAAAAACTTGTCACATTTTTAAAAAGGAAAAAGTGTTCAAAATATCTGACAATCAGAAGTGACTGTTTTCAGAAGAATGGGGTACTCAGCAGATAAAAGCGGATAACCACTTTAGGAGTCATCTTAGAATTCCTCAGTGCTCTACATCCCTAATTTCCATCCAGTCACCATTCATGCTTCCATTCAACAAATGTTTGAGTGTCTGTTACACACAAGGAACCATTGTAGGAATGAGGATACAGTAGTGAATAAAATGGAGAAAATCTCTGCTCTTACGTAGTTTATATTCTGTTGATGGGAGAGAGAACTATTAGTCAATTAATGCAGAACATTTAAAATGGGACACTTCTATAGAGAATCATAAAGCAGAAAAGGTATACACTGTGCTGTTGTGGAAGTGGCATTGCAGTTTTAGATAGAGGCATTTAAGCAAAATCTGAAGGAAATGAGAAAGCCAGCCACGGGGGTATCTTAAGAGGAAGAACATTCCAGGTAGAGGGAACAAGAAAGCCAAAGTTTGTGACGCAGGAGAATGCTGTGTATATTTTATGAACAGCAAAGTGGTGGTAGCTGAAGGTAGGTGAGTAAGGTAGTGAGTAGTAGGAGATGAGATCAGGGAGGTAACTAAATCTTGGAGAGGTTTTAAAGACCAGGTAATTCTTTGTTGTAGGGGTTATAGTATACATTGCTGGATGGTTCACAGCATCCCTGGCCTATACCCACTAGATGTCAGTAGAACTCCCTAGTTGTAATAACCAAAAATGCCTCCAGATTTCACCAAATTTTCTAGATTTGGGAAGCAACATTGCCCTTGCTTAAAAACCACTGCTCTACTAAATGGCTGTAGTCCCTTTGAGGAAGGCTTTGGAGGAATATTTATGGTGTGTCCTTGCTGTAATGGTGCAGAGCTTTTCCTCCGGTGGACCCAGTCTCTCCTCAGTTACAAAAGGCTGTGGGTCTGTGAATTGACCAGGTCTGGAAACTGGGCAAATGCCCATGACTTCCACTATGATGATTCAAGTCGGTTTTTGGCCACCAGATTTAAGCATTTTTCTGTTATATAGATTAAACTGCCCATCTATTTCATTCCTAGGAACATCGTGATCAATTAGCCACTGCCAAAGATCCCTGCGGGCCAAAGCGTTCTGATTACCGGTATGTCCTCGCTGCCCTTATCTTTGGAGTTAAGTACTGCCACTTGGCCTCTGCTACTTTGGGATCCCATCATCCTCAGTGAGATCAGGGAGCTCATCTCAGTGGTGACGTTCCCTGAAGTCGTACCTGACTTATAAAAGAGAGCAGCCACACAGCCTTTTCAAGTATGTGGTGCTTCCCTCACTAATTATAGTGTCTTCTGGGCCTTTTCAGGGTATGTAGTTGGGTAGTAGGTTGCAGAGGATAAATCCACTTCAATATTCCTGTCTCCTTAAACCTTTGGATTTTCTCTTCCACATAATGCCAGTGGAACTCTAGTATTTCAGCCTCATTAAACCTCATTTAATATTCATTGGCAGTGTTAGAATAATTTTGATTTACATTTCCTTAATGATTACAGCTATATTGTTGAGTGTAAATTTCAGTCAACAAGTAGGCTATTAGAGCCATCTCCAACTGCACAAGTTATCATAGAATCTGTGGTAAACTCACTCATATTGATGAATTCTAATCTCCTTGGTCTAATACCCTTAGCATCGATTTTCACACATGTTCCTCAGGTTTTTTCCTTTATATATTAACAGAATTTTGGCATTTTTTTAGTGTTTAAGCTGTTTTCTCTTGAGTCATACATAGGTATATCTGTTCCTCTAGAACGTGCTGAGATTTGAACCTAGTTATGGGTGTAGTATCAACAGGGTTGGTTGTAGTTGGTCTTGAGGAAAATGAGCATCCTTCTCCAAGTCATTTGCAGAACGTAACAATATCACAGGATTTTCAGCAAAGGAAAGCTGCTCTCTTTATATACAGAAGAGTAAGTTAGTGCCACTGGAGGTGTGAAGTTGTTTTTTTCATTCTGATTCGACCACATGTCTAAGTTTCAGGGTTCCATGAGAAACTTAGACTATGAATTCACCTGTTATAATTCAGCTACTTGCAGAATCAAATTTTGCATTTGATTTTTTTAAATTTTTATTTATTTATTTATTTTTAAATTTTTTTTTTAACGTTTATTTATTTTTGAGACAGAGACAGAGCATGAACGGGGGAGGTCACAGAGAGAGGGAGACACAGAATCTGAAACAGGCTCTAGGCTCTGAGCTGTCAGCACAGAGCCTGACACGGGGCTTGAACTCACGGACCGTGAGATCATGACCTTAGCCGAAGTCGGACGCTTAACTGACCAAGCCACCCAGGCGCGCCTGATTTTTAGCAGTATGAATCTGAGGTTATAAGAATAAAGAGGTGTTGAGATTTTTTAAATGTATATTTTTGAGAGAGCATGCACATGCGTGTGAGCAGGGGAGGAGCAGAGAGAGAAGGAGACAGAGGATCCAAAGCAGGCTCAGTGTTGATAGTAGAGGGCCTGATGTGGGGCTCAAAGTCACTAATCTCGAGATCATGACCTGAGTCAAAGTCAGATGCTCAAACGACTGAGCCAATTAGGCGCCCCTGAGGTTTCTTTAATACTGTCATGACAGTACTGTTTTTCAGACTGTGATTTAATCTGACAGTTAACGGACTTGAACTTATTTTTTGTGTACCTGTTCAAGAGCATTTAGAGAATCCATCTCATATAGCAGACCTTGTAGTCATCTGTACTGCCTTAACAGTTCAGTACAATAGCCATTTGGGGTCCTAAGGCACTTGCTTCTGTTGGCACCTCATCACAGTCAACCACAGTTGATAGCTTGATTAACTGTGATGCCACTGCATACTGGGGGTTATTAGCATCCTATTTCCTGTTTGAGGCAGAGGGCACAACCAAGCCAATCTTCAAATCCCATCTTTGTAGGTATGTTTACTGTGACCATTGCAGTACCAACTCAGAAACCACACATTAATTTGAACAGGGAAGTTTAGTATAAAAAATTACTAACCAAAAAAAAAAAAAATTATTAACCAGTAACAGAGAATTAACCCTAGAGGGCAAAGAGAACTGTAAAGTATACACAATAGAATGAGCAACCACTACCTCTAGGGCTGGGGCATGGTAGCAAGGATGGATGGAACAAATCTGGAAGATGCCGAATTTTCCAGTTTGAAGGCTGAGACTTTCAGATCTTGTTGGAAAGGGTGTGTTACACTGGATGCTGGAGAAGTGTGAAGTGCTGCAAATTTTCATTATCAAGCAAGAAACCCCCTTTTGGGGGACTGAGAAAAGTTACTAGGAAGCCCCTTTCTCAATCTAAGAAGCCAGCTGGAACATGGCATAATTCTTTGGGAAGTGTTTGCCCCATAAGAGTGCTGCAGAAACTTGCTGCACAGCTGTCAGTGCAGGGTGCTGACAAAACTTGCTGGGAAACCACCCGTGGGGTTGTATAGGTGTCGCTGAGACTTGATGGGAAGTTGGAGCTTGGGGAGAGGGCTGTTGGGTGTTTTGCATGCCATTGTTCTCCACTGGAACCAGCAGGTTAGAGCACACTAATTGGAAGAGAACCTACTTCTGTCTGGAGTCTTCCTCGAGTGCCATCTGTTGAAAAGGTTAACATTTTGCCAGCTGGCAGAGAAGAAATGTTTACAGGTACCAGCCTCATTATTCTAAAGCAGGGCAGAGAGGAGTGGATTTGGAGTTGAGAGGCAATATATTTATAATTGGTAATGTCAGATATTTACATTTCTAGTACCCTTCATTTCTTTGGGTAGTCCCTGATTTCCATGTGGTGTCATTTTTTTTTTTCTTCAAATACCTTTAATAACTTCTTGTTAGGTCGATATGCTGATGATGAATTCTTCCAGCTTTTGTACATCTGGAAAATTCTTTATTTTGCCTTTTTAAAAAATAAAATAGTGGTAGAGTACACATAACGTAAAATTTACCATCTTACCTGTTTTTTTTTTTAAGTTTTATTTAAGTAAATAAATACCACCCAACGTGGGGCTTGAACTCATGACCCCGAGATCAAGAGTTGTATGCAACTGAGCTAGCCAGGTGCTCCATTTTACCCCTTTTTAAGTGTACATTATTTATCTGTTTCTGAGTGAGAGAGCACACCTGTGTGCACGTGAGCAGGGGAGGGGACCGAGGGGGAGAGAGAAAATTGTTGTTGTTGTTTTTTTTTTTTTTTGAGAGAGAAAATTTTAATCAGGCTGCACATTCAGTGCAGAATCCTACATGGGGCTGGATCTCACAACTGTGAACCAAAATCAAGAGTCAGACACTTAACCAACTGTGAGCTACTCACATGCCCCTGTTGATTCGTTTTCATATGTTGAACCATCCTCGCATTTTATTTTATTTTTGAGACAGAGAGAGACAGAGTATGAACGGGGGAAGGTGAGAGAGAGAGGGAGACACAGAATCTGAAACAGGCTCCAGGCTCTGAGCTGTCAGCACAGAGCCCAACGGGGGACTCGAACTCATGAACTGTGGGATCATGACCTGAGCCGAAGTCTGACGCTTACCGACTGAGCCACCAGGCGCCCCTATTTTATTTATTTTTTTAAATGTTTATTTATTTTGGGGAGATGGAGTGGGGGAGGCGCAGAGAGAGAGAGAGAGGGAGAGGGAGACACAGAATCTCAAGCAGTCTCTAGGCTCTGAGCTGTCAGCACAGAGCCCAACGGGGGACTCGAACTCATGAACTGTGGGATCATGACCTGAGCTGAAGTCTGACACTTACCGACTGAGCCACCAGGCGCCCCTATTTTATTTATTTTTTTAAATGTTTATTTATTTTGGGGAGATGGAGTGGGGGAGGGGCAGAGAGAGAGAGAGACAGACAGACAGACACAGAATCTCAAGCAGTCTCCAGGCTCTGAGCCTGTCAGCACAGAGCCTGATGCGGGACTTGAACCCACAAAGCGCGGTATCATGACCTGGGCCAAAGTCAGACACTCAACCGACTGAGCATCCTTACATTTTAGAAAGAAATTTTACTTGGTCATGGTGTATAATTTTTTTAATATGTTGCTGAATTTGATTTGCTAGTACTTTGTGGTGCCTTTGTCTGGCTTTGGTATCAGAGTACTCCTGCTCTCAGAGAATGTATTAGGAAGTTGTTCCCTAATTTTTTTTTTTTTTTTGGGAAAAGTTTGATAAGGATTGGTATTTTTCTTTAAATGTTTTTTGGAATTCACCAGTGAAGTCATCAAGTCCAGGACTTTTTTTTTTTTTTTTTTTTTTAATGTTTATTTTTTGAGAGACATAGAGAGACAGAGCACAAGTTGGGGAGGGGCATAGAGAGAAGGAGACATAGAATCTGAAGCAGGCTTCAGGCTCCGAGCTGTTAGCACAGAGCCTGATGTGGGGCTCGAACTCACAAACTGTGAGATCATGACCTGAGCCGAAGTCTGACACTTAACCGACTGAGCCACCCAGGTGCCCCGGACTTTTCTTTTTTAGGAGAGTTTTGTTTACTGATTCAATCTTCTTACTAGTTACAGGTCTATTCAGACTTTGTATTTCTTTATAAGTTAGTCTTGGTAGGTTTTGTATTTCTAGGAAATTGTTTTATCTAGATTATCCAATTTGTTGATGTAAAATTATTCATAGTACTCTGTTATAGTCCTTTTCATTTCTGTAAAACCAGTAATGTCTCCACTTTCACTTTTTATTTTAGTAATTTGAGTGTTTTTTCCTTTTTCTTAGTCCGTGTAGCTAAAGTTTTTTCAATTTTGCTGGTATTTTAAAGTATCAACTTTTGGTTCCATTAATTTTTCTTTGTTTTCTATTCTCTATTTTTAAAAATTCTCTAATTTTTAAAATTTCCTTCCTGCTTGCTTTGGGTTTAGTTTGTTCTTTTTCTAGTTCCACAAGGTGTAACATTACATTATTGTTTGTTTTTTTTTAATTTTTTTTTTAATGTTTATTCTTGAGAGAGACAGTGTGTGAGCAGGGAGGGGAGGGGCAGAGAGAGAGGGAGACACAGAATCCGAAGCAGGCTCCAGGCTCTGAGTTGCCAGCACAGAGCCTGATGCAGGGCTTGAACTGACGAACTGCAAGATCATGACCTGAGCGGAAGTCGGACGCTTAACTGACTGAGCCACCCAGGCGCCCCAACATTACGTTGTTGATAGGAGATCTTCCTTATTGTATAAGTGATTATAGCTATAAATTTCTCCTAGCACTGCTTTTGCTGCATCCCATTTTTTTTGTTTTTATGGGCATGTTCTTTTTAAAAAAATTTTTTTAAATGTTCATTTATTTTTGAGAGAGAGAGTGTGAGCGGGGAGGGGCAGAGAGAGAGAGGGAGACACAGGGTCTGAAGCTGTCTCTGTATTGACAGTAGAGAGCCTCAGGTGGGGCTTGAACTCACATGACCTGTTCATAGCCTGAGCCACCCAGGCACCCATGAATTGTTTTCTATGTTTTGTAGCTTTTTGTTCTTCATTTTGTGCATTATTTTTTTGTGTTTAGTTGATATTTTTTGTAGTGAAATGTTTAAACACCTTTCTCATTTCATACTGTGTATATTCTAGAGCTAATTTCTTTGTGGTTACCCTGGGGATTGCATTTAAACATCCTAAAGTTATAACATTCAAATTTGAATTTATACCACCTTAACTTCAGTAATGTAGAATAACCGCTTTTTAACAGCTCCAACCCCACCCCTTTGGTTATTGGTAACATCTTTATACATTGTGTACTCAAAAACATAAAGTAAGCAACATTCTTTAAATTGCATTTAGTCTCTTAAATCCTGTAGAAAACAGCATTTAGAATTATAAAACAGTGTTGGAATAATACTAGCTTTTATAATTGCCACCTTTATTGAGATCCTTATTTCTTCAGTATGGCTTTGAATTGCTGTTTACTGTCCTTTCATTTCACACTCCTGTACACCCTTGAGCATTCTTGTTTATCTGAGAGGGTCTTAATTTCTCCCTAACTTTTGAAGGACAGTTTTGCCAGATACAGGAACCTTGCTTGATTGTTTCTTTTTAGGACTTTGAGTACATTAGCTCACTGGCTTCTGGCTTCCAACATTTGTGATGAGAAATCTGCTCATATACTTATTGAAGATCCATGGTATGTGAATCACTTCTCACTACTTTCAAGATTCTTTGTGGCTGTCCAAAGTGTCTCTGAATTTCTTCAAATTCTTATATGGGGTTTATTGAACTTCTTGGATGTTTATATTCATATCTTTCATTAAGTTTGGGGAAGTTTCCAGTTTATTGTTTTTTCAAATATACTCCCTCCCCCTTTCTCTTCTCCTTCTGGGACTTCCATGTTAGTCTGCTTATTGGTGTCCCTTGGGTATCTTACTCTGTTCATTTTGCTTCTGTCATTTTTCTTTTTGTCCTACAGACTTGGTAATTTTTATCGTCCTATCTTCAAGCTTGCTCATTATTTCTTCTGCCTGCCCCTTTCTGCCTTTGAATCTCTATACTGAATTTTTCATTTCAGTTCTTGTACTTTTCATCTGTAGAATTTCTTTTTGGTTTTCTATCTGTTGATATTTCTATTTTGTTTCTATATTGTTTTCTTGACTTTATCCATATCTTCCTTTGCTTTCTTGACATTTATTTATTATGTTTTTTAGAGAGAGAGCATGTAGGCCCAAGTGGAATAAGAGCAAAGGGATAGGAAGAGGGAGAGAGAGAATCTCAAGCAGGCTCTACACCCAGTGCTCTACACCCAATGCAGGGCTCAGTCTCATGACCGTGAGATCATGACCTGAACTAAAATCAAGATTTGGACACATAACCAACTGAGCCGCTCAGGCACTCCTTTAAGACGGTTATTTTAGGGACGCCTGGGTGGCTCAGTCGGCTAAGGGTCCAGCTCTTGATTTTGGCTCAGATCATGATCTCACAGTGAATTCAAGCCCCTGCGTCTGGCTCTGCGCCGACAGTGTGGAGCCTGCTTGGGATTCTCTCTCTCCCTCTATCTCTGCCCCTCCTCTGCTGGTGCTCT